>NC_090379.1:120156555-120460755 GCF_036365525.1 Heterodontus francisci | reverse complement strand
AGTATACACAGAAGCTTTGAATTTAATTTAAATCAAACATAGCAGAAGACTTGATCAATTTACTAGTATATAAACTAAAAATTAAAGTGAACTTTATAATTTATAATACAGAGTGAGAAAGAGACTAGTAGTGAGTATATTAGTTCAAATTAGGACAACTTAATACATAAGCTGTATCAAGTATTATTAGGGTTTATCAGTATTTGTAAGGTTTACTAATAGTAGTAAGGTTTATTAGTATTGGCAAAGCTTTATTATCATTGGTAACATCTATTAGACTCACGGAGCGCAGATTAAAAGCTGAGTGTGGAGATTCAAGTTTGGTGAGTGACGAGTTCGGTGAAGGGGGCAGATGTGCTCCATTTTCAATTTTTTTTGTGCTCTTTTAACCCTCCAATATTTGTTTCTTGCTTCGGTGCAGTGCAAGGAGCTGTTTGGTGAGTATCTGGTAAGTTGTGACACCACAGGCAAGCAGGTAGGTGACTGGTTTGAGAAGAACTACCTGTTTGGTGAGTATCTGGTAAGTGATTAAGGTCCATTCTAATCTTAACATTTAAAATAGTAAAGGAACTAGTGGTAAGCTTAATAAAATACATAAAAAAGGAAAATAAAATAATTAATTGAATAAAATAATTAAGTAGTTAATTAAAACGCATTAAGGATGGCAGGACAGGTGATGTGTCATGGCTGCAGCATGTGGGAGCTCCTGGATGTCAGTGTGATCCAGGGTAAACATGTCTGCAGTAAATGTTTGCGGCTCGAAGAGCTTCGGCTCAGAGTCATTGAACAGGAGTCTGAGCTGCAGACACTGCGACACATCATGGAGGGAGAAAGCTACCTGGACACTTTGTACCAGGAGGCGGTCACACCCCTTAGGATAGGGTCTTGTGATTTGGTCAGGGACAGGAAAGTGTGCTGCAGCTGAAGCAGGTAAGGGGACCCAGAGGGCAGGAGTGCAGGAGCCTCAGCCTTTGCAATTATCCAACAGGTCTAAAGTTCTTTCAGCTTGTTTGGATGAGAGTGAGGGCTGCAGGGTGGATGAGCAAACTGATCATTCAAGTAGAGGGAGAAAAAAGGAGTAGAACATAGAACATAAAACAGTACAGCACAGTACAGGCTCTTTGGCCCACGATGTTGTGCCGAACCTTTAACCTACTCTAGGATCAAACTACCTACCTACCCTTCATTCTACTATCATCCATGTACCTATCCAAGAGTCGCTTAAATGTCCCTAATGTATCTGCTTCTACTACCACCGCTGGCAGCGCATTCCATGCACCCACCACTCTCTGTGTAAAGAACCTACCTCTGACATCTCCCCGAAACCTTCCGCCAATCACCTTAAAATTATGCCCCCTGGTGATATCCCTTTCCGCCCTGGGAAAAAGTCTCTGGCTATCCACTCTATCTTTGCCTCTCATCATCTTGTACCCCTCTATCAAGTCACCTCTCATCCTTCTTCGCTCCAATGAGAAAAGCCCTAGCTCCCTCAATCTTTCTTCGTAAGACATGCCCTCCAGTCCAGGCAGCATCCTGGTAAATCTCCTCTGCACACTCTCTAAAGCTTCCACATCCTTCCTATAATGAGGCGACCAGAACTGAACACAATATTCCAAGTGTGCTCGAACCAGGGCCTTATAGAGCTGCAGCATAACCTCGCGGCTCTTAAACTCAATCCCCCTGTTAATGAAAGCCAACACACCATACGCCTTCTTAACAACCCTATCAACTTGGGTGGCAACTTTGAGCGATCTATGGACATGGACCCCAAGATCCCTCTGTTCCTCCATACTACCAAGAATCCTGTCTTTAAGCCTGTATTCTGCATTCAAATTCGACCTTCCAAAATGAATCACTTCACACTTTTCCAGGTTGAACTCCATCTGCCACTTCTCAGCCCAGCTCTGCATCCTGTCAATGTCCCGTTGCAGCCTACAACAGCCTTCCACACTATCCACAACTCCAGCAACCTTCGTGTCATCGGCAAACTTGCTAACCCAGCCTTCCACTTCCTCATCCAAGTCATTTATAAAAATCACAAAGAGCAGAGGTCCCAGAACAGATCCTTGTGGAACACCACTGGTCACCGAGCTCCATGCTGAATACTTTCCATCTACTACCACCCTCTGTCTTCTATGGGCCAGCCAATTCTGTATCCAGACAGCCAACTTTCCCTGAATCCCATGCCTCCTTACTTTCTGAATGAGCCTACCATGGGGAACCTTATCAAACGCCTTGCTAAAATCCATATACACCACATCCACTGATCTTCCTTCATCAATGTGTTTTGTCACATCTTCAAAGAATTCAATAAGGCTTGTGAGGCATGACCTGCCCCTCACAAAGCCATGCTGACTGTCTCTAATCAAACTATGCTTTTCCAAATAATCATAAATCCTGTCTCTCAGAATCCTCTCCAATAATTTGCCCACCACCGACGTAAGTCTGACTGGTCTATAATTCCCAGGGTTATCCCTATTCTCTTTCTTGAACAAGGGAATAATATTTGCCACCCTCCAATCATCCGGTACTACTCCAGTGGACAGTGAGGACGCAAAGATCATCGCCAAAGGCGCAGCAATCTCTTCCCTTGCTTCCCGTAATATCCTTGGGTATATCCCGTAGTGGTATTAGGGGACAATATAGTTAGGGGGATTGACACTGTTCTCTGCAGCAAAGAGCGAGAGTCCAGCCAGTTGTGTTGCCTGCCCGGTGCCAGGGTTCGGGACAATATCCAGGCTTGGGCTGATAAGTGGCAAGTAACATTCGCGCCACACAAGTGCCAGGCAATGACCATCTCCAATAAGAGAGAATCTAACCATCTCCCCTTGACATTCAATGGCATTACCATCGCTGAATCCCCCACTATCAACATCCTAGGGGCTACCATTGACCAGAAACTGAACTGGAGTAGCCATATAAATACTGTGGCTACAAGAGCAGGTCAGAGGCTAGGAATCCTGAGGTGAGTAACTCACCTCCTGACTCCCCAAAGCCTGTCCACCATCTACAAGGCACAAGTCAGGAGTGTGATGGAATACTCTCCAC
Organism: Heterodontus francisci; assembly: GCF_036365525.1. Lineage (NCBI taxonomy): Eukaryota > Metazoa > Chordata > Chondrichthyes > Heterodontiformes > Heterodontidae > Heterodontus > Heterodontus francisci. The sequence continues at coordinate 120,457,707 of NC_090379.1, read as the reverse complement.
TTGCCTGGATGGGTGCAGCTCCAACAACACTCAAGAAGCTCGACACCATCCAGGACAAAGCAGCCCGCTTGATTGGCACCCCATCTACAAACATTCACTCCCTCCACCACCGACGCACAGTGGCAGCAGTGTGTACCATCTACAAGATGCACTGCAGCAACGCACCAAGGCTCCTTAGACAGCACCTTCCAAACGCGCGACCTCTACCAACTAGAAGGACAAGGGCAGCAAATGCATGGGAACACCATCACCTGCAAGTTCCCCTCCAAATCATACACCATCCTGACTCGGACCTATATCGCCGTTCCTTCACTATCGCTGGGTCAAAATCCTGGAACTCCCTTCCTAACAGCACTGTGGGTATACCGACCTCACATGGACTGCAGCGGTTCAAGAAGGCAGCTCACCACCACCTTCTCAAGGGCAATTAGCGATGGGCAATAAATGCTGGCCTGGCCAGCGACGCCCACATCCCATGAATGAATAAAAAGAAAAATCTGCTCAGGGCTGGAGAGGAACTTACAGTGGGAGGGGGAGGATCCAGTCGTCGTGGTCCATGTCGGTACCAATGACATAGGCAGGACAAGGAAAGAGGTTCTGCATGGTCAGTATGAGGAACTAGGTGCCAAATTAGAAGCAGAACCTCAATGCTAATAATCTCTGGATTATTACCTGAACCACGTGCAAATTGGCATAGGGCAAATAAGATTAGAGAAATTAATGCGTGGCTCAAAGACTGGTGTGGTAGAAGTGGGTTCTGGTTCATGGGGCACTGGCACCAGTACTGGGGAAAGTGGTGGCTGTACCGTTGGGACGGTCTACATCTGAACCGTGCTGGGGTGAGTCGCATAACTAGGGAAGTAGAGAGTGTTTTAAACTGAATAGTGGGGGCAAGGGATCAAATTTGGGAAGATATGGTAAATCAAGGAGTAGAGAGATAAGGCAAGAGAGAAAGGTATTAATATGGGAAATGATAAACAGACTGTGACAGAAAGGGACAGAATGTACAAATCTAAGAATAAATCAACAGATAAGGCTAGAGGTTACAAAGATAATAAAAGGACAAAACTAAAGGCTCTGTATCTGAATGCACGTAGCATTTGAAACAAAACAGATGAACTGAGAGCGCAAATAGAAATAAATAAGTACGATCTGATAGCCATTACAGAGACATAGCTGCAGGATGACATAGACTGGGACCTGAATATTGCAGGGTACATGGCATTTAGGAAGGACAGGAAGCTGGGAAAAAGTGGAGGGCTAGCTATGTTAATTAAAGATGATATTAGCGCAATAGAGAGGGATGACCTAAGTTCAGGTGACCAGGATGTAAAAGCAGTTTGGGTAGAGATGAGAAATCATAAAGGCAAGAAGTCACTTGTGGGAGTGGTGTAAAGGCCACCGAACATTAACCACACAAAGGACAGGGTATAAAGGAAGAAATAATAGCAGTTTGTCAGAAAGGTACAGCGATAATTATGGGGGATTTTAACCTACATATAGATGGGAAAAATCAGATTGACAGAGGTAGCCCAGATGAGGAGTACATAGAATGTTTTCGGGATAATTTCTTGGAACAATACATTCTGGAGCCAACCAGAGAGCAGGCTATACTAGACCTGGTATTGTGCAACGAGGTAGGATTAATTAATGACATCATAGTTAAGGCAGCCCTAGGTAGCAGCGATCAGAATATCATTGAATTTTACATTCAGTTTGAGGGAGAGAAGAGTGGGCCCAAGACTAGTATTTTAAACTTAAATAAAGGCAGTTATGAGGGCATGAGAGCAGAGCAAGCGAATGTCCTTTAGGGAAGGAAATCTGCTGTCCTTAGCTGGTCTGGCCTACATGTGACTCCAGACCCACTGCAATGTAGTTGACTGTACAAGAAGGACGGGTTGCATCTAAACTGGAGGGGCACTAATATCCTGGCTGCAAGGTTTGCTAGCGTCACTCGGGAGGGTTTAAACTAGTGTGGCGGGGGGTGGGAACCAGAGCAGTAGGACAGCTAGTGAAATAAATGAGGAGGAAATAGTAAATAAGGCCAGTAGGACTAAGAGGAAGAGCAGGCAGGGAGATGTTGCTGAGCAAGGCGGGACTGGTGGTCTGAAGTGCATTTGTTTCAATGCGAGAAGTATAACAGGTAAGGCAGATGAACTTAGAGCTTGGATTAGTACTTGGAACTATGATGTTGTTGCTATTACAGAGACTTGGTTGAGGGAAGGGCAGGATTGGCAGCTAAATGTTCCAGGCTTTAGAAGCTTCAGGCGGGATATAGGGGGATGTAAAAGGGGTGGGGGAGTTGCATTGCTGGTTAAGGAGAATATCACAGCTGTACTGTGGGAGGACACCTCAGAGGGGTCATGCAGCGAGGCAATATGGGTGGAGCTCAGGAATAGGAAGGGTGCAGTCACGATGTTGGGGGTTTACTACAGGCCTCCGAACAGCCAGCGGGAGGTAGAGGAGCAGATATGTAGACAGATTTTGGAAAGATGTAAATATAACAGGGTTGTGGTGGTGGGTGATTTTAACTTCCCCTATATTGACTGGGACTCACTTAGTGCTAGGGGCTTGGATGGGGCAGAATCTGTGAGGAGCATCCAGGAGGGCTTCTTGAAACAGTATGTAGATAGTCCAAAAAGGGATGGGGCCATACTGGACCTGGTATTGGGGAATGCGCCAGGCCAGGTGGTCGAAGTTTCAGTGGGGGAGCATTTTGGGAGCTGTGACCATAATTCCATAAGTTTTAAGGTACTTGTGGATAAGGATAAGAGTAGTCCTCGGGTGAAGGTGCTAAATTGGTGGAAGGCTAATTATAACAGTATTAGGCAGGAACTGAAGAATTTAGATTGGGGGCGGCTGTTTGAGGGTAAATCAACATCTGACATGTGGGAGTCTTTCAAACGTCAGCTGATTAGAATCCAGGAGCAGCATGTTCCTGTGAGGAAGAAAGACAAGTTTGGCAAGTTTCGGGAAGCTTGGATAACACGGGATATTGTGAGCCTAGTCAAAAAGAAAAAGGAAGCATTTGTAAGGGCTGGAAGGCTAGGAACAGATGAAGCACTTGAGGAATATAAAGACAGTAGGAAGGAACTTAAGCAAGGAGTTAGGAGGGCTAAAAGGGGTCATGAAAAGTCATTGGCAAACAGGATTAAGGAAAATCCCAAGGCTTTTTATACATATATTAGGAGCAAGAGGGTAACCAGGGAAAGGGTTGGCCCACTCGAGGACAGAGATGGGAATCTATTTGTGGAGCCAGAGGAAGTGGGCGAGGTGCTAAATGAGTACTTTGCATCAGTATTCACCAAAGAGAAGGACTTGGTGGATGATGAGCCTAGGGAAGGGAGTGTAGATAGTCTCAGTCATCTCATTATCAAAAAGGAGGAGGTGTTGGGTGTCTTGCAAAGCATTAAGGTAGATAAGTCCCCAGGGATCTACCCTAGAATACTGAGGGAGGCAAGGGAAGAAATTGCTGGGGCCTTGACAGAAATCTTTGCATCCTCATTGACTACAGGTGAGGTCCCAGAGGACTGGAGAACAGCCAATGTTGTGCCTTTGTTTAAGAAGGGTAGCAAGGATAATCCAGGAAATTATAGACCGGAAAGCCTCACGTCAGTGGTAGGGAAACTATTAGAGAGGATTATTTGGGACAGGATTTACTCCCATTTCGAAACAAACGAACTTATTAGCGAGAGACAGCATGGTTTTGTGAAGAGGAGGTCATGTCTCACTAATTTGATTGAGTTTTTTGAGGAAGTGACAAAGATGATTGATGAAGGAAGGGCAGTGGATGTTATCTATATGGACTTTAGTAAAGCCTTTGACAAGGTCCCGCATGGCAGACTGATACAAAAGGTGAAGTCACACGGGATCAGAGGTGAGCTGGCAAGATGGATACAGAACTGGCTCGGTCAAAGAAGACAGAGGGTAACACTGGATGGGTGTTTTTCTGAATGGAGGAATGTGACTAGTGGTGTTCCGCAGGGATCAGTGCTGGGACCTTTGCTGTTTGTAGTATATATAAATGATTTGGAGGAAAATGTAGCTGGTCTGATTAGTAAGTTTGCGGACGACACAAAGGTTGGTGGAGTTGCGGATAATGATGAGGATTGTCAGAGGATACAGCAGGATATAGATCGGTTGGAGACTTGGGTGGAGAAATGGCAGATGGAGTTTAATCCGGACAAATGTGAGTTAATGCATTTTATTTTTATTTATTTCAAGATACAGCACTGAAACAGGCCCTTCGGCCCACCGAGTCTGTGCCGAACATCAACCACCCATTTATACTAATCCTACACTAATCCCATATTCCTACCACATCCCCACCTGTCCCGATATTCTCCTACCACCTACCTATACGAGGGGCAATTTATAATGGCCAATTTACCTATCAACCTGCAAGTCTTTTGGTGGTGGGAGGAAACCGGAGCACCCGGCGAAAACCCACGCAGAGACAGGGAGAACTTGCAAACTCCACACAGGCAGTACCCAGAATTGAACCCGGGTCGCTGGAGCTGTGAGGCTGCGGTGCTAACCACTGCGCCACTGTGCCGCCCATTTTTGAAGGTCTAATGCAGGTGGGAGGTATACAGTAAATGGCAGAACCCTTAGGAGTATTGACCGGCAGAGATCTGGGCGTACAGGTCTACAGATCACTGAAAGTGGCAACGCAGGTGGATAAGGTAGTCAAGAAGGCATACGGCATGCTTGCCTTTATCCGTCGGGGCATAGAGTATAAAAATAGGCAAGTCATGTTGCAGCTGTACAGAACCTTAGTTCGGCCACACTTAGAATATTGCGTGCAATTCTGGTCACCACACTACCAGAAGGACGTGGAGGCTTTGGAGAGGGTACAGAGGAGGTTTACCAGGATGTTGCCTGGTCTGGAGGGCATTAGCTATGAGGAGAGGTTGGATAAACTCGGATTGTTTTCACTGGAACGATGGAGGTGGAGGGGCGACCTGATAGAGGTTTACAAAGTTATGAGCGGCATGGACAGAGTGGATAGTCAGAAGCTTTTTCCCAGGGTGGAAGAGTCAGTTACCTGGGGGACATAGGTTTAAGATGCGAGGGGCAAAGTTTAGAGGGGATGTGCGAGGCAGGTTTTTTACACAGAGGGTGGTGAGTGCCTGCAACTTGCTGCCGGGGAAGGTGGTGGAAGCAGGTACGATAGCGACGTTTAAGAGACATCTTGACAAATACATGAATAGGAAAGGAAGAGATGGATACGGACCCCGGAAGTACTGTTCTTTGTTCTTTGACTCCTAAATGCCCTCTGAAATGGCCTAGCAAGCCACTCAGTTGTATCTAACTGTTACAAAGTCAATAAAAAAAGAATGAAACCGGACGGACCACCCGGCATCGACCTAGGCATCAGAAACAACAACAGCAAACCCAGCCCTGTCAACCCTCAAAGTCCTCCTTACTAACATCTGAGGGCTTGTGCCAAAGTTGGGAGAACTGTCCCACAGACTAGTCAAGCAACAGCCTGACATCGTCATACTCACGGAATCATACCTTACAGACAATGTCCCAGACACTGCCATCACCATCTTGGGGAATGTCCTGTCCCAGCGGCAGGACAGAACCAGCAGAGGTGGTGGCACAGTGGTATACAGTAGGGAGGGAGTTGCCCTGGGAGTCCTCAACATCGACTCCAGACCCCATGAAGTTTCATGGCATCAGGTCAAACGTGGGGAAGGAAACCTTCTGCTGATTATCACCTCCCTCAGCTGATGAATCAGTACTCCTCCATGTTGAACACCACTTGGAGGAAGCACTGAGGGTGACAAGGGCATAGAATGTACTCTGGGTGGGGGAATTTAATATCCATTACCAAGAGGGCTCGATAGCACCACTACTGACGAATCTGGCCGAGTCCTGAAGGACATAGCTGATAGACTGGGTATGCAGCAGGTGGTGAGGGAACCAACAAGAGGGAAAAACATACTTGACCTCATCCTCGCCAATCTGCCTATGGCAGATGACAGTATTGGTAAGAGTGACCACCGCACAGTCCTTGTGGAGACAAAGTCCCGCCTTCACATTGAGGATACCCTCCATCGTGTTGTGTGGCACTACCACCGTGCTAAATGGGTTAGATTTCGAACAGATCTATCAATGCAAAACTGGGCATCCATAAGGCGCTGTGGGCCATCAGCAGCAGCAGAATTGTACTCAACCACAATCTGTAACCTCATGGACCGGCATATCCCCCACTCTACCATTACCATCAAGCCAGGAGACCAACCCTGGTTCAATGAAGAGTGCAGGAGGTCATGCCATGAGCAGCACCAGGCATACCTCAAAATGAGGTGTCAGCCTGGTGAAGATACAACACAGGACTACTTGCATGCCAAACAGCGTAAGCAGCATGCAATAGACAGAGCTAAGCAATCCCATAACCGACAGATCAGATCTAAGCTCTGCAGTCCTGCCACATCCAGCCATGAATGGTGGTGGACAATTAAGCAACTAACTGGAGGAGGTGGCTCCACAAATATTCCCATCCTCAATGATGAGGGAGCCCAGCACATCAGTGTGAAAGATAAGGCTGAAGCATTTGTAACAATCTTCAGCCAGAAGTGCTGAGTTGATGATCCATCTTGGCCTCCTCTTCACCCTGCTTGATGTCAAGAAACGACTGAAGGCACTGGATACTGCAAAGGATATGGGCCCTGACAATATTCCGGCAATAGTACTGAAGACCTGTGCTCCAGAACTTGCCGCGCACCTAGCCAAGCTGTTCCAGTAGAGCTACAACTCTGGCATCTACCCGGCAATGTGGAAAATTGCCCAGGTATGTCCTGTACACAAAAGCAGGACAAGTCCAACCCGGCCAATTACCGCCCCATCAGCCTACTCTCAATCATCAGTAAAATGATGGAAGGTGTCATCGACAATGCCATCAAGCGCACTTGCTTAGCAATGACCTGCACAGTGACACTCAGTTTGGGTTCTGCCAGGACCACTCAGCTCCAGACCTCATTACAGCCTTGGTTCAAACATGGACAAGAGAGCTGACTGAACTCAGGGTAGGGGATATGGGATTAATGTAGGATTACTATAAATGGGTGGTTGTTGGTCGGCACAGACTCGGTGGGCCAAAGGGCCTGTTTCAGTGCTGTATCTCCAAACTAAACTAAACTAAACTCAAGAGGTGAGAGTGAGTGCTCTTGACATCAAGGCAGCATTTGACCGAGTATGGCATCAAGGAGCCCTAGCAAAACTGAAGTCAATGGGAATCAGGGGGGAAACTCTCCGCTGGTTGGAGTCATACCTAACGCAAAGGAAGATGGCTGTGGTTGTTGGAGGTCAATCATCTCAATTCCAGGACATCACTGCAGGAGTTCCTCAGGGTAGTGTCCTAGGTCCAACCATCTTCAGCTGCTTCATCAATAACCTTCCTTCAGTCATCGGGTCAGAAGTGGGGATGTTCGCTGATGATTGCACAATGTTCAGCACCATTCGCGGCTCCTCGGATACTGAAGCAGCCCATGTAGAAATGCAGCAAGACCTGGACAATATCCAGGCTTGGGCTGATAAGTGGCAAGTAACATTTGCACCACAAAAGTGCCAGGCAATGACCATCTCCAACAAGAGAGAATCTAACCATCTCCCCTTGACATTCAATGGCATTACGATCGCTGAATCCCCCACTACCAATAATCAAGGGGTTACCATTGACTGGATACTGAGCTGGAGTAGCCATATAAATACCGTGGCTATAAGAGCAGGTCAGAGGCTAGGAATCCTGCGGCGAGTAACTCACCTCCTGATTCCCCAAAGCCTTGTCCACCATCTACAAGGCACAGGTCAGGAGTGTGATGGAATACTCTCCACTTTCCTGGATGGGTGCAGCTCCAACAACACTCAAGAAGCTCGACAGCATCCAGGACAAAGCAGCCCGCTTGATTGGCACCCCATTCGCGAACATTCACTCACCCCACCACCGATGCACATTGGCAGCAGTGTGTACCATCTACAAGATGCACTGCAGCAAACGCACCAAGGCTCCTTAGACAGCCAAATCCACGGCCTCTGTCAACTGGAAGGACAAGGGCAGCAAATGCATGGGAACATCACCATCTGCAAGTTCTCCATCAAGTCACACACCATCCTGATTTGGAACTATATCGCCGTTCCTTCACTGTCGCTGGGTCAAAATCCTGGAACTCCCTTCCTAACAGGGTGTACCGACCTCACATGGACTGCAGCGGTTCAAGAAGGCAGCTCACCACCACCTTCTCAAGGGCAATTAGGGATGGGCAATAAATGCTGGCCTGGCCAGTGATGCCCACATCCCATGAATGAATAAAAAAAATTAGCTTAAGAGAGAGGTCGATAGAGATGCAGTGGCAGACATTTAAGGGAATATTTCAGAATATACAGAATAGATACATTTCAACGAGAAAAAAAAATTCCAAGGGTGGGACCTGCCATCCGTGGTTAACTAAAACAGTTAAAGATAGTATCAAAATTAAAGAAAAGGCCTATAATTGCAGAAAGATGGGTGGCAGGTCAGAAGATTGGACAGAATATAAAAAACAGCAAAGAATGACTAAGAGATTGATAAGGAAGATAAAATTAGAGTACGAGAGAAAGCTAGCTAGAAATATAAAAACAGATAGTAAGAGTTTCTATAGATATTTAAAAAAGAAAAGTTAACAAAGTGAGCATTGGTCCGATAGAAAGTGAGTCTGGGGAATTAATAATGGATAATAAGGAGATGGCAGATGAATTGAACAGATATTTTAATTCACTATTGAGGATATAAGTAACCTCTCAGTATTACCTGTAAGTCAGGAAATGGAAAGGTGGGAGGAACTTAAGAAAATTACAATCACGAGGGAAGTGGTACTGAACAAATTGTTGGAGCTGTGGGCTGCCAAGCCCCCAAGTCCTGATGGACTTCTTCCTAGGGTGTGAAAAGTAGCTCGTGAGATAGTTGATGCGCTAGTTTTAATTTTCTGAAATTCCCTAGATTGGAAAATAGTGAATGTAACTCCTTTATTCAAAAAGTGAGGGAGACAGAAAGCAGGAAACTACAGGCCAGTTAGCTTAACATCTGTCTTCGGGAAAATGTTAGAAGCTATTATTAAAGACATTATAGCAGGGCATTTAGAAAAATTCAAGGTAACCAGGCAGAGTCCACATGGATTTGTGAAAGGGAAATCATGTTTAACCAATTTATTGGAGTTCTTTGAGGGAGTTACATGTGCTGTGGATAAAGGGGAACCGGTGGATGTATTGTACTTAGATTTCCAGAAGGCATTTGATAAGGTGCCACATCAAAAGTTATTGCAGAAAATAAGAGTCATTTTCTGGTTGGCAAGATGTAATGAGTGGTGTGCCACAGGGATCTGTACTGGGGCCTCAACTTTTTACAATTTATATAAATGACTTAGATGAAGGGACCGAAGGTATGTTTGCTAAATTTTCTGATGACACAAAGATAGGTAGGAAGAGGACATAAGGGAGCTACAAAGGTGTATAGATATGTTAAGTGAGTGGGCAAAGACCCGGCAAATGGAGTATAATGTGGGAAAGTGTGAAATTGTCCACTTTGACAGGAAGAATAAAAAAGAAGCATATTATCTAAATGGTGAGAGATTGCAAAGCTCTGAGATGCAGAGTGATCTGGGTGTTCTAGTGCATGGTACGCAGGGACAGCTAGTAAATGGGAAAGCCAATAGAATATTATTGTTTATTGCGAGGGGATTTGAATACAAAAGTAGGGAGGTTATGCTTCAGCTATACAGGGCATTGGTGAGACCACATCTGGAGTACTTTAAGGAAGGATGTAAATGCGTTGGAGGCAGTACAGAGGTGGTTTACTGGACTAATACCTGGAATGTGCGGGCTGTCTTACGAGGAAAGATTGGACAGGCTAGGCTTGTACCCGCTGGAATTTAGAAGAGTGCGAGGTGACTTGATTGAAACATATAAGATCCTGAGGGGTCTTGACAGGGTGGATGTAGAAAGGCTGTTTCCCCTTGTGGGAAAATCTAGAACTAGGGGTCACTGTTTAAAAAAAAAAAGGGTCGCCTATTGAAGACAAAGGTGAGGAGAAATTTATTCTCTCAGAGGGTCGTGAGTCTTTGGAATTCACTTCCTCAAAAGGTGGTGGAAACAGAGTCTTTGAATATTTTTAAGGTAGAGGTAGATGGATTCTTGATAAGCAAGGAAGTGGAAGGTTATCAGGGGGTAGGTGGAAATGTGGAGTAATTAGTTCAGCCATGAACTTATTGAATGGCGGAGCAGGCTTGAAGGGCTGAGTAGGCTACTCCTGCTCCTAATTCATATGTTCGTATGTAAACGGACACTCTCAATTCAGACTGTTGGTACAATTCAGAAAACCCCAGGTTGCCAAGCAGGTTAGTCATGTGACTAACTGGTCTGACCCTGTCTTGGCTCTGTGGATTCTATCATTTTGGTAGGGCCTGGAATGCTCTTCTTACACACAATACCTGGTGATCATGATCCACTGTGGGTTGAATGTGTCGGAGGAATGGTCCTTTGTCCTTCCAATCACTTGTCTTTTAATATGCAAATGTATTTTTCATCCGCAGCTGGAAGGGTCACTGACCCGAAACGTTAACTCTGCTTCTCTTTCCACAGATGCTGCCAGACCTGCTGAGTGAATCCAGCATTTCTTGTTTTTATTTCATGACGCAATTTTTGTGCCTCATTCTTGGCAGGTGGGAGGTCATGCATGACATGCTGAACTCCTTGCAAGTCAATGATGTCCCCAGGCAGCCAACTGATGGAAACAGAAACAATTCACTATAAGCAAGATTTGAAACTGCAGACGAAAACTCCACTAAATTTCAATTCCAACACCTTAGCCACTCGGCCGTCACAGCTGAATAAGTACTATATGCTCCCGCTGTTGAGATTGTCTCCTGGCTCCACACTCGGTGTATCTGGAGCCTGTGATCCCCGGGCTTTGTTAACCCGCCTCTCTCTCACCTACTGGAACCACGCTCTCTGCCTCAGCCTATGCTCAGCTCACGCTGCTCGTTCGCCCGGCTCATTGACACCATCTCCTGCCCAATAGGAGAGGGGAGGATCAAGCGGTCGGTGGATCGTCCAGCCAATCGGAGCGAGCGGTGGGCGGGGCGTGTGGCCCGCTGCCGGAGGAACCGTCTCCTATTGGCCCAGCTTCCGTCAATCACTAGGACATTGTGGGCTCCCACCGAGAGGTCGCTGGCGGGAGTGCGCAGGCGCTTGGTGGTCCATTGGCTAGAGTATGCGCAGTGCAGCACAGTGTTTGGACTGGAGTTCGCGTCGGATCAGCTGCAGGTGAGAAATCACTGATTGTCGGAGAGGAATAGAGCGGGTGAGCGTGTAGGCCTCAACATCCCCAATCAGAGGCTGCCGGTCCCCGCGTTTGCACCGAGCGGAGTGGAAGCTGCGGGACTTCTCCCGGGGTTAATGGCCGTCAGATTTCCAGCTCTTTTGGAGGGAATAATGATTAATAAACTGAAACATCAAAGGAGAAAACTTTAAAGGAAACTGAGCTCAGTTATAAAGGAGCCTGGGGGAGGGGAGGGAGGAACCATTTGGGACACAGCACAGGGCAGTAGGTTCCCCCTCCCCCACTCCCTGGTTCCACAAAGACTCCCCTTGGACTGGGCCACACCTGGGCAGGGCTGGCTCAAGGTGCAGGAAGCTGCTAGGCTGAGCTGTGGACTGGGAGGAGTGGGGGGTTTGACTGACAGGCCTGGGGAGGGGGATATCAGGGCAGGTACACACACTGCTCCCCCTTTTCCTCCTGTTTTACTGGAGTTGTGTTGCTGAGTGTTTCTAAACTCTTGTCTCCCTATCCCAGTGATATTGGTGGGTTGTAGGTTACTGTGAGTGCTGGACTATATTGCTTCTCATTCTTCCTCCTCCTCCCACTCTGAATTCCAGGCTAAAGGCCTGCGCGGGTCTGCAAATGAGACTGAACCCAAGCTCGCCAGAACCCCATCCGACCCCGAGTCCGACCCGGCCTGAGTCCTTCCATTTTTTTCCTGCGCTTGACCTGACCATCAGTTAACCTACTTTTTCACTTTGTTCCTTACCTGCATAAGCTTAAAATAACTGTAACAAAAGCACCTTTAAAGTCCAAAAAGTAAGAGTCACTTACCTGAGGTGGTGATAGAACATGTCCACTCCGGCCGGACCCGAGCCCAAATGCTGGACCCGGAAATGCGACCCGACCTGACCCGAATCCGACACATGTCGGGTTTGGGTCGGGTAGCAGGCCTTTACTGCAGTCTCCGGTGGCTCGATGTGCCTTAAATGTTAACTGTTTCTGCCTACAGATGCTGCCTGACCTGATATTTCCAGCATTTTCTCCTTTTATTTCTGATTTCCAGCATCTGCAGTATTTTGCTTTTTTATTGCAGGCATTGCTCACAGGAACACAGACGGACCAATTAAGAGCCAGTTTGTATCGGGGTGGTTGTTGGATGTGTCAGTTGGGCACTGACCTCCTGCATAGGTCTTTTTTGCTGCATCAGTTTGAACTGGAGTGGAGATGGAGGAGCAGCTGCTGGCTTTAATCTGGACTACTTTTGAGCCCAGTTGGGCCCAACAATTTCCGATGTGGGACTGTCAAGGGAGGTAGATTCCAGGGGAGATGAAGTTGCTAAACTGACAGCCACCACTCAATGTAAAAGAATATTGTCTTGTAACAGGTATTACTGTACAGGCTTTTAATCCATTTTAAATATACATTTTTTTTTTACGTCATTCTTGGGATCTGGGTGTCACTCGCCAATCCCCAGTTGCCCATTGAGAAGGTGATGGTGGACCGCTGCCTTGAACTGCTGCAGTCTGTGTGGTGAAGGTGATCCTACAATGGTGTTAGGGAAGGAGTTACAGGATTTTCACCCAGTGATGATGAAGGAACGGTGATATTTGTTCAAGTTAACATCAGTTTTATTTTTGTAATGCCTTGAGTGTAATAAAATGTTCCAAGGCTGTTCACAGGAGTGTTATAAATCAACATTTGACACTGAGCCACATAAGGAGATATTAGGTTAGATGACCAAAAGTTTGAAGAAATCTCTGAAGCTCGGAAGGCAAGGTCGAGAGGCGGAGAGGATTAGGGAGGGATTTCCAAAGTTCATGGCCTTGACAGCTGAAGGCACAGCCACCAGTGGTGGAGCAATGAAAATCGGGAATGCTCAAGGTGCCAGAATTAGATGATCCCTGATCTCTCGGAGGATTGTAGAGCTGGAGGAGATTATAGAGATAGTGAGGGATGAGGGCATGGAGGGATTTGAAAACAAGGATAAGAATTTTAAAATTGAGATGCTGCTTAACTGGGAGTCTGTGTAGGCCAGCGAGCACAGTGGTAATGGGTGAACAGGACTTGTTTCGAGTAAGGACACCGGCAGCAGAGATTTGGATAATCTCAAGTTTACAGAGGGTAGAATGTGGAATGCCAGCCAGGAGTGTGGTAGAATAGTCAAGTTGAGAGGTAACAAATGCTGAGGCAACGGCGAAGTCAGGTGATGTTATTGAGGTGGAAATAGGCAGTCTGAGTGATGCAGTCGGAAGCTCATTTCGGGGTCAAATATGACATCAAAGTTATGAAAGGTCTGGTTTAGCCTCAGACAGTTGCCAGGGAGCGGGATAGAGTCAAAGAACAGCACAGGATCAGGCCATTCGGTCCTCCAAGCCTGCGCTGATCTTGATGCCTGTCTAAACTAAAACCTTCTGCACTTCCGGGGACCGTATCCCTCTATTCCCATCCTTTTCATGTATTTGCCAAGATGCCTCTTAAACGTCGCTTTCGTACCTGCTTCCACCACCTCCGCCGGCAGCAAGTTCCAGGCACTCACCACCCTCTGTATAAAGAACTTGCCTCGCACATCCCCTCTGAACTTTGCCCCTCACACCTTAAACCTATGTCCCCTAGTAACTGACTCTTCCACCCTGGGAAAAAGCTTCTGACTATCCACTCTGTCCATGCCGCTCATAACTTTGTAAACCTCGATCATGTCGCCCCTCCACCTCCGTCGTTCCAGTGAAAACAATCCGAGTTTATCCAACCTGTCCTCATAGCTAATGCCCTCCAGACCAGGCATCATCCTGGTAAAATAAAAGAAAAATACTGCGGATGCTGGAAATCTGAAACAAAAACAAGAAATGCTGGAATCACTCAGCAGGTCTGGCAGCATCTGTGGAAAGAGAAGCAGAGTTAACGTTTCGGGTCATCCTGATAAACCTCTTCTGTACCCTCTCCAAAGCCTCCACGTCCTTCTGGTAGTGTGGCGACCAGAATTACACGCAATATTCTAAGTGTGGCCTAACTAAAGTTCTGTACAGCTGCAGCATGCTTGCCAATTTTTATACTCTATGCCCCAACCGATGAAGGCAAGCATGCCGTATGCCTTCTTGACTACCTTATCCACCTACGTTTCCACTTTCAGTGATCTGTGGACCTGTACGCCCAGATCTCTCTGCCTGTCAATACTCCTAAGGGTTCTGCCATTGACTGTATACATCCCACCTGCATTAGACCTTCCAAAATGCATTACCTCACATTTGTCTGGATTAAACTCCATCTGTCATTTCTCCGCCCAAGTCTCCAACCGATCTATATCCTGCTGTATCCTCTGACAATCCTCATCATTATCCGTAATTCCACCAACCTTTGTGTCGTCCGCAAACTTACTAATCAGACCAGCTACATTTTACTCCAAATAATTTATATATACTACAAACAGCAAAGGTCCCAGCACTGATCCCTGCGGAACACCACTCGTCACATCCCTCCATTCGGAAAAACACCCATCCACTGATACCCTCTGTCTTTTATGACCGAGCCAATTCTACATCCATCTTGCCAGCTCACCTCTGATCCCGTGTGACTTCACCTTTTGTACCAGTCTGTCATGAGGGACCTTGTCAATACTTTACTGAAGTCCATTTGGACAACATAGCAGCGCAGTGGTTAGCACCGCAGCCTCACAGCTCCAGAGACCTGGGTTCGATTCTGGGTACTGCCTGTGCGGAGTTTGCAAGTTCTCCCTGTGACCGTGTGGGTTTTCGCCGGGTGCTCAGGTTTCCTCCCACAGCCAAAGACTTGCAGGTTGATAGGTAAATTGGCCTTTATAAATTGCCCCTAGTATAGGTCGGCGAATTGAGGGCAGGTGGGGATGTGGTAGCAATATGGGATTAATGTAGGATTAGTATAAATGGGTGGTTGATGGTCGGCACAGACTTGGTGGGCCGAAGGGCCAGTTTCAGTGCTGTATCTCTAAATAAATAAAATAAATAAAAACATCCACTGCCCTTCCTTCATCAATCATCTTCGTCACTTCCTCAAAAAACTCAATCAAATTAGTGAGACATGACAAACCATGCTGCCTCTTGCTAATAAGTCCATTTGTTTCCAAATGGGAGTAAATCCTGTCCCGAAGAATCCTCTCTAATAATTTCCACTGACGTAAGGCTCACCGGCCTGTAATTTCCTGGATTATCCTTGCTACCCTTCTTAAACAAAGGAACAGCATTGGCTATTCTCCAGTCCTCTGGGACCTCACCTGTAGCCAATGAGGATACAAAGATTTCTGTCAAGGCCCCAGCAATTTCTTCTCTTGCCTCCCTCAGTATTCTGGGGTAGATCCTGTCAGGCCCTGGGGACTTATCTACCTTAATGCTTTGCAAGACACCCAACACCTCTTCCTTTTTGATATCGACATGACCCAGACTATCTACACTCCCTTCCCTAGACTCATCATCCACCAAGTCCTTCTCTTTGGTGAATACTGATGCAAAGTACTCATTTAGCACCTCGCCCACTCCCTCTGGCTCCACACATAGATTCCCTCCTCTGTCCTTGAGTGGGCCAACCTTTTCCCTGGCTAACCTCTTGATCTTTATATACGTATAAAAAGCCTTGGGATTCTCCTTAATCCTGTTTGCCAATGACTTTTCATGACCCGTCGGTGGCTGGGGAGTGGAGTTTGTAGCAGAAACTGAAGACAATGGCTTCAGACGTCCCAATATTTAATTGAAAGAAATTTCTGTTCATGCAGTACTGGATATCAGACAAGTCAGGATGGGGTGTGACTTGGAGGGGAACTTCGAGGTGATGGTGTTCGCTTACGCCTGCTACCCTGGTCCTTCTAGATGATGAAAGTTGAGAGTTTGGGAACTTCTGTCAAAGTTTTAGTCGAATTGTACATATTGAAAATACCTCTCGTTCGCTCCCTGCCCTTCCCTCTCCCACTCTCTCTCTCTCTCACTCTCTTCCCATAGAGGGCAGAGTCTTGTGTAGGTCCAGACTGGCTGCAGGTTCCCTTCCCTGAAGGACATTATTGAACCAGTTGGTGTTGTACATCAATCCAGCAGCTTTCATGGTCGCTTTTTCCTCGCACCGTCCCCATGAATTACCAGATTGATTCAGCTCCATTTCACAAACTCCCTTTGTGTTTTTGTGGGTTCTCACACTTTTTTCTGTTTTAAATCAATTTCACAGGGTTTTAGAAGGGGAGGAAGTGCAGCCGTGAAATGCAAAGCAAACGTCTGATCAGGATCTGAAGGAGTCGCCCAATTTATCAGAATTGTAATCCGAATATTTTTGGATTTTGAACATGAAAGTATAAAGCACCATTGACAGTGGGGAGAAACTACGTGCATTCTATGTGTACGAGGTTTCAGCCAATCATCTGGCCTATCGAAATACAAGCGCAGTCACACGGAGAAGAAATCATGTAAATGTGGGGACAGTGGAAAGGGATTGACTTATCCAGTGGAGCTGGAAACTCATCCACGCAGTCATACCCTGGAGAGGCCGTTCACACGCTCCTAGTGTGGGAAGGGATTTGCTCAGTCATCCCACTTGCTGAAACACCAGAGAGTTCACGCTGACGAGAGACCTTTTAAATATCCAGACTGTTGGAATTGCTTTAAAAGTTCTGCTGAACTGATGATCCATCAACGTGTTAACAATGATGAGAGACCATTCAGGTGCTCTCACTGTGGGACTGGGTTCAAGCGATCATCTAATCTCACTGTACACCAGCGAATTCACACTGGGGAGAGGCCGTTCACCTGCTCAGAGTGTGGGAAGGGATTCACTCAGTTGTCCAACCTGTTGACACACCAGCGAGTTCACACTGGGGAGAGACCTTTCACCTGCTCAGAGTGTGGGAAGGGATTCACTCGGTCATCCCACCTGCTGACACACCAGCGAATTCACACTGGGGAGAGGCCGTTCACCTGCTCCGAGTGTGGGAAGGGATGCACTCAATTATCTGACCTGCTGAGACACCAGAGAATTCACACTGGGGAGAGACCTTTTAAATGTCGAGACTGTGAGAATTGCTATAAAAGTTCTGCTGAACTGATGATCCATCAACGTTTTCACACTGATGAGAGACCATTCAGGTGCTCTCACTGTGGGACTGGGTTTAAGCGATCATCTGATCTCACTGTACACCAGCGAATTCACACTGGGGAGAAGCCATTCACCTGCTCAGAGTGTGGGAAGGGATTCATTACTTCATCCTACCTGCTGAAACACCAGCGAATTCACACTGGGGAGAAGCCCTTCACCTGCTCAGAGTGTGGGAAGAAATTCACTCGGTCATCCGACCTGCTGACACACCAGCGAGTTCACACCGGGGAGAGGCCATTCACTTGCTCAGAGTGTGGGAAGGGATTCACTCGGTCATCCAACCTGCTGACACACCAGCGAGTTCACAGTGGGGAGAGGCCGTTCACTTGCTCAGAGTGTGGGAAGGAATTCACTCGGTCATCTGACCTGCTGAGACACCAGCGAGTTCACACTGACAAGAGGTGCTCTCATTGCGGGACTGGGTTTAAACGATCATCTGAACTCACTGAACACCAGTGCATTCACACTGGGGCAGACCATTCACCTGCTCAGAGTGTGGGAAGAGATTCAATCAGTCATTCCACTTTCTGACATACCAGCGAGTTCAGAAGTAGCTCGGGAATGAGCGATTTCTGTCACATAGTGGATTTTCAACATTGGGGTTTCGGAAATGCACCATTGGCTTCTCCCTTTCCAACTGTGACCAAAAGACAGGCTTTAAAAAAAAATTTGGAACTCTGTTCCGATTTTTTTTTTAAAAGCCTGCCAATCACAAAGCTGCCCGGAGGTCTTTTTACCTGTTTTTATTTTTTATCGTCTTCCACCTCGGTGGAAATGAACTTCAACCAGGAAAGCAAGTGGGTGAAACTGCATCCTCCTTCACAACTTCAGTGTGTTAGTCTTCTGTAAATGGCCAAAAAGGAGGTGTGTGTATATACATAGACCAATTCCCAATGTTTGTTTTTACCTTCATGGGATATCTTAGCAGAGACCACCTGAGAACTGACACAGCTCATTTGATATGGCTTAAAATTAATGGTGCAGGATCAGTAGCTGGCAAGTTGCTGGTCTGCAGCAAAAACATTGGTCTGCAATAGGAATTTAAAACTTGCTTCCATTTACACAGCAGTGTGTGTCTGAAGTAATTTCTGAAAACCCTGCACACACTGGTAACTGCATGTGAATATTCTGCAGTGAGCATGAGCTGTATAAACTGAATATGTCCTGTGCTTTGCAGCAACTGAAGTGATCTGGAATTTCCACTTATCGGTTTGCTCAGGTGTATGGCTGAATTCTATTCATTGTTCATCTCCACTTTCACTGTCTACTGACCCAGTCACACTGTAAACCTTGAGTCAGTGTGAAGCTGTCTTTTACACCATAGTGATGCAAGGCAAGGAGTATAGCTCTAGCCATCTTTCTTCAATGTGTGGTTTGGTATTGCTTAAGATTATCTGGAAAGGGCTGTCCTGCAAAACGTGCTGTGCATCGGCTACAGTGCGACTATCCTGTGAGTTCTCTGCAGTTACTGTAAATGGTCACTGGGCTTCTGAGGCTGATGGCACAATACTCTGTACATTTATGAATATGTATATACAGAGTGCTGCCTTTCTCCAAGCCCACACAATAGTTCTGATTTTCAGCTCACCTTGCTGTTAAATGCAGCTGCCACTGCACCAATTGATGCAGTAGAACAGGAGCCAGAGTGTTCATCACTGTTGGGATATACAGCTGTCCATTGGACCTGCTGCATTGTCACAGGGTCATTACCAAACCTTTGAGCCTGATTTGGGGATGATGCAACAGAACCACAAACTTATTACTGTAGAGGTCATTGTCGGCTGTCCCTCGATTCTAGGATGACGTCTACTCAAGGTCACGCGTTTCTGCCGTGGGTCTTCAGGTGACTGATCAGGCCGATTCTCGACCTGCAGTTCTTTGGGCACAAGGGGCAGGACGTCCCATGAGGTAGTGGGACCCGGAGAGCAGGATTTGCTTCCAAAGATGCAACATTAGTCTCATTACTTTTCCACTCTTGCTAGCAAGATCTGGTGCAATTTGTATGTTGCATGATATCTGGACCCTTTGAAGAGGTTTAATAAGGTTTTATTAAGATTATGATGAGATCTGTGCTGCAAACGAGATAATTTTAGTTTAGAATCTTTATAATGTGACTAATTACTTTAAATTAGAATATCTACCATGAGTCATATTTAAAAATACAACTACTATCTACAGAGGCACCATATTTGCTAAAGTTAATAAGGTATATCTTCCTCTTTTGTGCTTGGAGGTAAATAATTGAAAGAAAATTGGGTCGGGAGTATCACATGCTCCTAACCGAATGTATGTGATATTCCTGTCCATTTAAGTTAATGGACAGCGAATTGGTCAGGCTGCATAACTGACAGACAGTTCTTCCTACCTGGTTTTGCTTTCAGCTTTGTCCAGGTGATTGTGTAGGTCATAGCACAAAGTAAGAAAAAATACCCCACTTATGTTCAAGTTTCTGGATTGTCAATGTCTCATAAATGTTTACTTTTTACTACTTTATATAAGTACTGATTTGTGCACATCACTTATCAAGGTACCAGAATGTACCATCTGGTGTACTTATACATATTGCTTTCCATTAAAGTTGACACATTCACAGAACATCTTTTACATGAGTAAAACCAATTATCAGCTGTCAGACAAGTCTCATGAAATTGTATTCTGAGAACATTGCAATTTTCCTTATTGCATATGCAAAGTTGAATGACATTACCATTACTCAACTAGTTTCCTTCAATAAAAGTGCTATAATTACATGATTCCTTGTGGAAACAAAACGGACTTTTTGTCATCAGTCACTAATTTTCAGGCCTTTTGGTCTTTGGTCACTCTCACCCCTGCGTTTGTTACTTGTTTTGTGAAATACTCTCCCTATTAGTGCTCACCTGCTGGATAACTCTGATTACATTTATATTTGTTTAGACATGTTTATAAAGTGTCTGTGAGCCCAGATTTAACTAAGTTGTGATATGTAACCAATAAATGATGTTTCGGACATGACTTGTAGTCTGGTATCTTGGTGATTTGTCAAGAAAGATTTAATTCATTCACTCAGCAGCTGGAGAGGAACCAGACTGAAATTTAATGAACATAAGAAATAGGAGCTGGAGGAGGCCATTTGGCCCTTCGAGTCTGTTCTGCCATTCACCAAGATCATGGCTGATCGTCTACCTCAACTCCACCTTCCTGCACTGTCCCCATATCCCTTAATTCCCTTCGTACCCAAAAATCTATCAATCTCTGTCTTAAATATAATAAAAGCAAAATACTGTGGATGCTGGAAATCTGAAATAAAAACAAGAAACGCTGGCAATACTCAGCCGGTCTGGCAGCATCTGTGGAGAGAGAGAAGCAGAGTTAACGTTTCAGGTCAGTGACCCTTCAGAACTGGACTCAAATATGCTGAATAACCATCCACAGTTGCCTGGGGTAGACAATTTCAAATATTCACAACCCTTTCAGTGAAGAACAAAGAACAAAGATAATTACAGCACAGGAACAGGCCCTTCGGCCCTCCAAGCCTGCGCCGATCCAGATCCTCTCTCTAAACATGTCGCCTATTTTCTAAGGTTCTGTATCTCTTTTCTTCCTGCCCATTCATGTATCTGTCTAGATACATCTTAAAAGACTCCATCGTGCCCGCGTCTACCACCTCCGCTGGCAACGCGTTCCAGGTGCCCACCACCCTCTGCGTAAAGAACTTTCCACGCATATCCCCCCTAAACATTTCCCCTTTCACTTTGAACTCGTGTCCTCTAGTAATTGAAACCCCCACTCTGGGAAAAAGCCTCTTGCTGTCCACCCTGTCTATACCTCTCATGATTTTGTACACCTCAATCAGGTCCCCCCTCAACCTCCGTCTTTCCAATGAAAATAATCCTAATCTACTCAACCTCTCTTCATAGCTAGCGCCCTCCATACCAGGCAACATCCTGGTGAACCTCCTCTGCACCCTCTCCAAAGCATCCACATCCTTTTGATAATGTGGCGACCAGAACTGTACGCAGTATTCCAAATGTGGCCGAACCAAAGTCCTATACAACTGTAACATGACCTGCCAACTCTTGTACTCAATGCCCCGTCCGATGAAGGAAAGCATGCCATATGCCTTCTTGACCACTCTATTTACCTGCGTTGCCACCTTCAGGGAACAGTGGACCTGAACACCCAAATCTCTCTGGACATCAATTTTCCCCAGGACTTTTCCATTTACTGTATAGTTCACTCTTGAATTGGATCTTCCAAAATGCATCACCTCGCATTTGCACTGATTGAACTCCATCTGCCATTTCTCTGCCCAACTCTCTAATCTATCTATATTCTGCTGTATTCTCTGACAGTCCCCTTCACTATCTGCTACTCCACCAATCTTAGTGTCGTCTGCAAACTTGCTAATCAGTCCACCTATACTTTCCTCCAAATCATTAATGTATATCACAAACAACAGTGGTCCCAGCACGGATCCCTGTGGAACACCACTGGTCACACGTCTCCATTTTGAGAAACTCCCTTCCACTGCTACTCTCTGCCTCCTGTTGCCCAGCCAGTTCTTTATCCATCTAGCTAGTACACCTTGGACCCCAAGCGCCTTCACTTTCTCCATCAGCCTGCCATGGGGAACCTTATCAAACGCCTTACTGAAGTCCATGTATATGACATCGACAGCCCTTTCCTCATCTATCAACTTTGTCACTTCCTCAAAGAATTCTATTAAGTTGGTAAGACATGACCTTCCCTGCACAAAACCATGTTGCCTATCACTGATGAGCCCATTTTCTTCCAAATGGGAATAGATCCTATCCCTCAGTATCTTCTCCAGCAGCTTCCCTACCACTGACGTCAGGCTCACCGGTCTATAATTACCTGGATTATCCCTGCTACCCTTCTTAAACAAGGGGACAACATTAGCAATTCTCCAGTCCTCCGGGACCTCACCCGTGTTTAAGGATGCTGCAAAGATATCTGTTAAGGCCCCAGCTATTTCCTCTCTCGCTTCCCTCAGTAACCTGGGATAGATCCCATCCGGACCTGGGGACTTGTCCACCTTAATGCCCTTTAGAATACCCAACACTTCCTCCCTCCTTATGTCGACTTGACCTAGAGTAATCAAACATCTGTTCCTAACCTCAACATCCGTCATGTCCCTCTCCTCGGTGAATACCGATGCAAAGTACTCGTTTAGAATCTCACCCATTTTCTCTGAGTCCAAGCATAACATTCCTCCTTTGTCCTTGAGTGGGCCAATCCTTTCTCTAGTTACCCTCTTTCTCCTTATATATGAATAAAAGGCTTTGGGATTTTCCTTAATTTCTCTTCATTTCAGTCTAAATGGCCGATGCCTTATACCAAGACTGTGACCTGGTGTTCTAGATTCCCCAGCCAGGGGAAACATTTTCTCAGCATCTACCCTGCCAAGTCCCCTAAGAATTTATGATGTTTCAGTTAGATCACCTTTCATTCATCAAAACACCAGGGAATATAGCCTAGTCTACTCAATGTCTCCTCATAGGAGGAGATGTAGCATAGTGATTATGTTACTGAACTACTAAAGGACTGGATTAATGATGCAGAGACACAAATTCAAATCCCACCACAGCAGTTTAGGGATTTAAACTCAATCAATTAAATAAATCTGGGATTTAAAAAAAGCTAGTATCAGTAATGGTGACCATGAAACTACTGATTGTCCTGAAAACCCACCTGGTTCATTAATGTCCTTTCGGGAATGAAATCTGCTGTCCTTACCCCATCTGGCCTATATGTGACTCCAGACCCACAGAAATGTGGTTGACTTAACTGCCCTGTGAAATGGCCTAGCAAGCCATTGCAACTCAGTTATATTTAAGGATGTGGTGCACCACCACTTTCTCAAGGACAATTAGGAATGGGCAATCAATGCTGGCCTTTCCAGCAACACCCACATTCTGTGAATAAATTGACCAATTGCCTCATCCCAGGACCCAGACTAGTGAACCTTTGTTGCATTCCCACAAGGGCAAGTGTTTCCCTCCTGAGGTAAGGAGACAAAAACTGCAAAAAGTAATCCAGGTGTGGCCTCACTAATGTCCTGTATAATTGTAGTAAGAAATCTTTACTCTTTATACCCCAATCCTTTGTAACAAAAGCTAAAATACCATTTGCCTTCCTAATTTCTTGCTGTACCTGCATGTTAACTTTCTGTGATTCATGTCCAAGGACACGCAGGTCTCTCTGAATGATAACATTTTTTGTCTCTCACCATTGTCATAAGTGCTTTTGTTTTTTTTAAGCTAAAAGGTCGATGTGCCTTTTAGACTGAGGAGAAAAAAAAGACTTTCTGTGCATTGAAAGTTGACATTTGGTTTGAAGAGAGAGCAGTCCGTAAATCTAGTATCCAAGTAACAGAAAGATTTATGAGCGGCATGGACAGAGTGGATAGTCAGAAGCTTTTTCCCAGGGTGGAAGAGTCAGTTACTAGGGGACATAGGTTTAAGGTGCGAGGGGCAAAGTTTAGAGGGGATGTGCGAGGCAAGTATTTTTTTACACAGAGGGTGGTGAGTGCCTGGAACTTGCTGCCAGGGGAGGTGGTGGAAGCAAATACGATAGTGACGTTTAAGAGACATCTTGACAAATATATGAATAGGAAGGGAATAGAGGGATATGGGCCCCGGAAGTGCAGAAGGTGTTAGTTTAGGCAGGCATCAAGATCGGCGCAGGCTTGGAGGGCCAAATGGCCTGTTCCTGTGCTGTACTGTTCTTTGTTCTTTTTGTTCTTTGATAGAGGGGGACGTAAAAGGGGTGGCGGAGTTGCATTACTTGTTAAGGAGAATATCACAGCTGTACTGCGGGAGGACACCTCGGAGGGGTCGTGCAGCGAGGCAATATGGGTGGAGCTCAAGAATAGGAAGGGTGCAGTAACGATGTTGGGGGTTTTCTACAGGCCTCCCAACAGCCAGCGGGAGGTAGAGGAGCAGATATATAGACAGATTTTGGAAAGATGTAAAGGTAACAGGGTTGTAGTGGTGGGTGATTTTAACTTCCCCTATATTGACTGGGACTCACTTAGTGCTAGGGGCTTGGATGGGGCAGAATTTGTAAGGAGCATCCAGGAGGGCTTCTTGAAACAATATGTAGATAGTCCAACTAGGGATGGGCCGTACTGGACCTGGTATTGGAGAATGAGCCCGGCCAGGTGGTCCAAGTTTCAGTAGGGGAACATTTCGGGAACAGTGACCATAATTCCATAAGTTTTAAGGTACTTGTGGATAAGGATAAGAGTAGTCCTCGGGTGAAGGTGCTAAATTGGGGGAAGGCTAATTATAACAATATTAGGCAGGAACTGAAGAATTTAGATTGGGGGCGGCTGTTTGAGGGTAAATCAACATTTGACATGTGGGAGTCTTTCAAACGTCAGTTGATTCGAATGCAGGACCAGCATGTTCCTGTGACGAAGAAGGATAGGTTTGGCAAGTTTCGGGAACCTTGGATAATGCGGGATGTTGTGAGCCTAGTCAAAAAGAAAAAGGAAGCATTCGTAAGGGCTGGAAGGCTAGGAACAGACGAATCCCTTGAGGAATATAAAGACAGTAGGAAGGAACTTAAGCAAGGAGTCAGGAAGGCTAAAAGGGTCATGAAAAGTCATTGGCAAACAGGATTAAGGAAAATCCCAAGGCTTTTTAAAAGTATATAAAGATCAAGAGGGTAACTAGGGTAAGGGTTGGACCACTCAAGGACAGAGAAGGGAATCTATGTGTAGAGCCAGAGGAA
Source organism: Heterodontus francisci (assembly GCF_036365525.1). Lineage (NCBI taxonomy): Eukaryota > Metazoa > Chordata > Chondrichthyes > Heterodontiformes > Heterodontidae > Heterodontus > Heterodontus francisci. The sequence goes on along the minus strand of NC_090379.1, from coordinate 120,432,560 downwards.
ATGGGCGAGGTACTAAATAAGTACTTTGCATCAGTATTCACCAAGGAGAAGGACTTGGTGGATGATGAGCCTCGGGAAGAGAGTGCAGTTAGTCTCAATCATCTCATTATCAAAAAGGAGGAGGTGTTGGGTGTCTTGCAAAGCATTAAGGTAGATAAGTCCCCAGGACCTGATGGAATCTACCCCAGAATACTGAGGGAGGCAAGGGAGGAAATTGCTGGGGCCTTGACAGAAATCTTTGCATCCTTATTGGCTACAGGTGAGGTCCCAGAGGACTGGTGAATAGCCAATGTTGTTCCTTTGTTTAAGAAGGGTAGCAAGGATAATCTGGAAAATTATAGGCCGGTCAGCCTTACGTCAGTGGTAGGGAAATTATTAGAGAGGGTTCTTCGGGACAGGATTTACTCCCATTTTGAAATAAACAAACTTATTAGTGAGAGGCAGCATGGTTTTGTGAAGGGGAAGTCGTGTCTCACTAATTTGATTGAGTTTTTTGAGGAAGTGACGAAGATGATTGATGAAGGAAGGGCAGTGGATGTTATCTATATGGACTTCAGTAAAGCTTTTGACAAGGTCCCTCATGGCAGACTGGTACAAAAGGTGAAGTCACACGGGATCAGAGGTGAGCTGGCAAGATGGATACAGAACTGGCTCGGTCATAGAAGACAGAGGGTAGCAGTGGAAGGGTGCTTTTCTGAATGGAGGGATGTGACTAGTGGTGTTCCGCAGGGATCAGTGCTGGGAGCTTTGCTCTTTGTAGTATATATAAATGATTTGGAGGAAAATGTAGCTGGTCTGATTAGTAAGTTTGCGGACGACACAAAGGTTGGTGGAGTTGTGGACAGTGATGAGGATTGTCAGAGGATACAGTAGGATATAGATCGGTTGGAGACTTGGGCGGAGAAATGGCAGATGGAGTTTAATCCGGACAAATGTGAGGTAATGCATTTTGGAAGACTTAATGCAGGTGGGAAGTATACAGTAAATGGCAGAACCCTTAGGAGTATTGACAGGCAGAGAGATCTGGGCGTAGAGGTCCACAGGTCACTGAAAGTGGCAACGCAGGTGGATAAGGTAGTCAAGAAGGCATACGGCATGCTTGCTTTCATCGGTCGAGGCATAGAGTATAAAAATTGGCAAGTCATGCTGCAGCTGTACAGAACTTTAGTTAGGCCAGACTTAGAATATTGCGTGCAATTCTGGTTGCCACACTACCAGAAGGACGTGGAGGCTTTGGAGAGGGTACAGAAGAGGTTTACCAGGATGTTGCCTGGTCTGGTGGGCATTAGCTATGAGGAGAGGTTGGATAAACTCGGATTGTTTTCACTGGAACGACGGAGGTGGAGGGGCGACATGATAGAGGTTTACAAAGTTATAAGCGGCATGGACAGAGTGGATAGTCAGAAGCTTTTTCCCAGGGTAGAAGAGTCAGTTACTAGGGGACATAGTTTTAAGGTGAGAGGGGCAAAGTTTAGAGGGGATGTGCGAGGCAAGTTCTTTACACAGAGGGTGGTGAGTGCCTGGAACTTGCCGCTGGGGGAGGTGGTGGAAGCAGGTACGATTGCGACGTTTAAGAGGCATCTTGACAAATACATGAATAGGATGGGAATAGAGGGATACGGACCCCGGAACTGCAGAAGGTTTTAGTTTAGGCAGGTATCAAGATCGGCGCAGGGTTGGAGGGCCGAATTGCCTGTTCCTGTGCTGTACTGTTCTTTGTTCTATATGGGGTTGCCCTGAATCCAGGGTAAATTCTGGTCAGGAAGAATCTGAATCCAGCCCAGGACCCAGCAAAAAGCTGTTTAAATGTATACAAGCTATCCCGAAGTTTGAGGAAAGGGACGTAGAGGCATTTTAAAATTCTTTTGGAAAAAATAGCCAAACAAATGAAGTCGGCAATGGAAAGCTGGACACTGCTTATGCAAAGCAGGACGATGGGCAGAGCTCATGAAGTTTATGCCATGCTTCCTGAAGAGGCTTCTGCAGTGTATGAGATAGCAAAAAAGGCTATTCATGCTGCATTTGATTTGGTCCCTGAGGCTTACCGTCAGAAGTTTTGGAACTTACAGAGATTGGCCGGGCAGACGTATGTAGAATTTGAGAGGGTGAAGCAAATTAATTTTGATCATCGGATATGGGCATTAAAGATGGAAACTACGTATGAGAACCTGAGAAAACTAATTCTCTTGGAAGAGTTTAAAAATTCAATCCCTCCAGTCATGAGAACCCATGTAGGTAACCTGAAAGTTTTAAAAGCCAGGTAAGCAGTGGAAATTGCTCATGATTTTGAGCTTGTGAATAAGCCAAAACCTTTTGTCAATCACCCCCACAAATCCAGGAAGGATAGAAAGTGGGAGAATGAAAGGAAGGCAAGTAGCCGGGGACAAGAAGGAACAGCTGTGAATGCCCCAAGGTCACCTCCTCAGGCCAGAAAGGAAGGTGCTAAGGGTAAAAGTGAGGTCTGCAAGCTGAAGTGTTATCATTGCCACACGGTAGGACGTCTTCGTTCAGAATGCTGAAAGTTACGAGGTAAACCCATGGGACTTGTTGGGGTACACAAAATTAATGCAGAGAAAGGAGCTCTGACTCAGAGTACAGCAGACCAGGCTGTAGCTTTAATGGCAGCTGTAAAACCAGACACAAAAACTAAAGTGAGTGTAGCGGTTAAGAATAAGATACCTGAAAGTTAGAATGAATTCTTGTCATAGGGAAAAGTAACTCCCTTTTCCCTCAAGTGATCTAAGAAAATCTATCATTATACTTAGCAATACAGGAACAACCTAAACTCTTTTGCTGGGCAAAGATATAACATTTTCACCAGAGAGTGCACTGAACACTAAAGTGGAATTGGCGGGGAATACACACCCATACCTTTATATAGAGTGCACCTAGAGCTTTTTAAAAATTCATTCATGGGATGTGGGCGTCGCTGGCCAGGCCAGCATTTATTGCCCATCCCTAATTGCCCTTGAGAAGGTGGTGGTGAGCTGCCTTCTTGAACCGCTGCAGTCCATGTGGGGTACGTCCACCCACAGTGCTGTTTGCAAGGGAGTTCCAGGATTTTGACCCAGCGACAGTGAAGGAACAGCGATATAGTTCCAAGTCAGGATGGTGTGTGACTTGGAGGGGAACTTGCAGGTGGTGATGTTCCCATGCATTTGCTGCCCTTGTCGTTCAAGTGTGACCTAATATCTGGGATAGTAACTGCAGGAGTTGTCCATAGTTTGCCAGTGGAAGGAATTGACTTACTCCTGGGGAATGATTTGCCCAGATCAAAAGTATCAGTTTCTCCTGTAGTCACAGAGAAACCAAGTGAAGTTAAAGAAATGGAACAATTATTGGAACAAATTCCAGGAATATTTCCTGTGTGTGTAATAACTCGAGCAACGGCTAAACAGATTTCATTGTCAGAGGTAAAATTGGCACCGCAAACAGATAGCCAAGTATCTGAAACTTTATTTGGGGATTTGGATAATCCAGATGAGTGTTTAACAAATCTTCTATAATTGCAGCACAATAAGCTGATCCAGAGTTACATAGAATAGCACAGTCGGCTCCGACAGAAGCTGAGACGAAAGGAGTTCCAAAAGGCTATTATATTGAAGATGGGGTTTTGAGGAGGAAATGGAGACCACCTCATAGACCTGCGGATGAAGACTGGACAGTTTTTCAACAGTTAGTGGTACCACCTAAATATTGCCAGGAATTATTAAGGTTAGCGCATGGCATTCCTCTAGCAGGACATAGGGGGATTTGGAAGACTAAATTACATATAAGTCAACATTGTTACTGGCCAGGCTTTACAAAGGAAGTGAGGCAATTTTGTAGGACATGCCATTTATGCCAAATGGTGGGAAAATCTCAACCCACCATAAAACCGGCACCATTAATTCCCATGCCAGTTATTGAGGAACCATTCAGTAAGGTATTAGCAGACTGTGTAGGACCCTTGCCAAAATCAAAAGCAGGACATCAATACATACGTACTATCATGGATATGACTGCTCGATTTCCAGAGGCCATTCCTTTGAGGAAAATTACTGCGAAGGTAGTAGTAGAGAAGTTAATTCTTTACGAGATATGGATTACCACTTGAAGTTCAATCGGATGAAGGTTCTAATTTCATGTCAAACCTATTTCAAGAATTCATGGGCAATTTGGGTATCAGACAGTTGAAATTTTCAGTATATCATCCACAGATACAGGGAGCTTTAGAGAGGTACCATCAAACTCTCAAAACAATGATCAGAGCATACAGCCATGAATATCCATATGATTGGGATAAAGGGCTAAACTCTTTTATTTGCCACAAGAGATTCACTGAATGAAGCTATAGGTCTTAGTCCATTCGAATTAGTTTACGGGCATGAAGTAAAAGGTCCTCTAAAACTCATCAAAGACAGATTCTTAGAACAAAGGAGTGAATCTGCGATACGAGACTATGTACCTGTGTTCTGGAAAAGGCTCACAAAGCTTGCAAAGTGTCTCAGGAATGCCTAAAGGCATCTCAAGCCAATATGAAAAAATGGGCAGACAAGAATGCAAAGACCTGAAATTTTCAACCAGGGGATGAAGTATTGGCACTGTTACCTTTACAGGGTGAACCATGAAAAGCACGGTTCAGTGGTCCATATAAAGTGATCAAAAGAGTGGGTAAGGTAGATTACTTAATTGACACCCCTGATCACCAGAAAAAGAATCAGTTGTGTCACGTCAATATGTTAAAGCAATATTACCGCAGGGAGGAGGATAAGCCAGTACAGGTATGTCAGGTAATGGGGACTGTTGAGAAGAAAAAGGATAGTGAGGATGAGGCAGAAGCAGGCCTAGACAATTCTCAAATTGAACCTCCTAGTGTCCGGTTAGCAAATAAAAAATGGCTAGGAAAATTGGACAACATGCTTTTGTCCTTTGATATGTGGGAGGCTTTTAAAGAGAGGTTGATTAGCGTGCAGGAGAGACATGTTCCTGTGAAAATGAGGGATAGAAATGGCAAGATTAGGGAACCATGGATGACAGGTGAAATTGTGAGACTAGCTAAGAGGAAAAAGGAAGCATACATAAGGTCTAGGCGGCTGAAGAAAGACGAAGCTTTGAAAGAATATCGGGATTGTAGGCACAATCTGAAACGAGGAATTAAGAGGGCTAAAAGGGGTCATGAAATATCTTTAGCAAACAGGGTTAAGGAAAATCCCAAAGCCTTTTATTCATATATAAGGAGCAAGAGGGTAACTAGAGAAAGGATTGGCCCACTGAAGGACAAAGGAGGAAAGTTATGCGTGGAGTCAGAGAAAATGGGTGAGATTCTAAACGAGTACTTTGCATCGGTATTCACCGAGGAGAGGGACATGACGGATGTTGAGGTTAGGGACAGATGTTTGATTACTCTAGGTCAAGTCGGCATAAGGAGGGAGGAAGTGTTGAGTATTCTAAAAGGCATTAAGGTGGACAAGTCCCCAGGTCCGGATGGAATCTATCCCAGGTTATTGAGGGAAGCGAGAGAGGAAATAGTTGGGTCCTTAACAGATATCTTTGCAACATCCTTAAACACGGGTGAGGTCCCGGAGGACTGGAGAATTGCTAATGTTGTCCCCTTGTTTAGGAAGGGTAGCAGGGATAATCCAGGTAATTATAGACTGGTGAGCCTGACGTCAGTGGTAGGGAAGCTGCTGGAGAAGATACTGAGGGATAGGATCTATTCCCATCTGGAAGAAAATGGGCTTATCAGTGATAGGCAACATGGTTTTGTGCAGGGAAGGTCATGTCTTACCAACTTAATAGAATTCTTTGAGGAAGTGACAAAGTTGATTGATGAGGGAAGGGCTGTAGATGTCATATACATGGACTTCAGTAAGGCGTTTGATAAGGTTCCCCATGGTAGGCTGATGGAGAAAGTGAAGGCGCATGGGGTCCAAGGTGTACTAGCTAGATGGATAAAGAACTGGCTGGGCAACAGGAGGCAGAGAGTAGCAGTGGAAGGGAGTTTCTCAAAATGGAGACGTGTGACCAGTGGTGTTCGACAGGGATCCGTGCTGAGACCACTGTTGTTTGTGATATACATAAATGATTAGATTAGATTAGAGATACAGCACTGAAACAGGCCCTTCGGCCCACCGAGTCTGTGCCGAACATCAACCACCCATTTATACTAATCCTACACTAATCCCATATTCCAACCAAACATCCCCACCTGTCCCTATATTTCCCTACCACCTACCTATACTAGTGACAATTTATCATGGCCAATTAACCTATCAACCTGCAAGTCTTTTGGCTTGTGGGAGGAAACCGGAGCACCCGGAGAAAACCCACGCAGACACAGGGAGAACTTGCAAACTCCACACAGGCAGTACCCGGAATCGAACCCAGGTCCCTGGAGCTGTGAGGCTGCGGTGCTAACCACTGCGCCACTGTGATTTGGAGGAAAGTATAGGTGGTCTGATTAGCAAGTTTGCAGACGACACTAAGATTGGTGGAGTAGCAGATAGTGAAGGGGACTGTCAGAGAATACAGCAGAATATAGATAGACTGGAGAGTTGGGCAGAGAAATGGCAGATGGAGTTCAATCAGGGCAAATGCGAGGTGATGCATTTTGGAAGATCCAACTCAAGAGTGAACTATACAGTAAATGGAAAAGTCCTGGGGAAAATTGATGTACAGAGAGATTTGGGTGTTCAGGTCCATTGTTCCCTGAAGGTGGCAACGCAGGTCAATAGAGTGGTCAAGAAGGCATACGGTATGCTTTCCTTCATCGGACGGAGTATTGAGTACAAGAGTTGGCAGGTCATGTTACAGTTGTATAGGACTTTGGTTCGGCCACATTTGGAATACTGCGTGCAGTTCTGGTCGCCACGTTACCAAAAGGATGTGGATGCTTTGGAGAGGGTGCAGAGGAGATTCACCAGGATGTTGCCTGGTATGGAGGGCGCTAGCTATGAAGAGAGGTTGAGTAGATTAGGATTATTTTCATTAGAAAGACGGAGGTTGAGGGGGGATCTGATTGAGGTGTACAAAATCATGAGAGGTATAGACAGAGTGGATAGCAAGAAGCTTTTTCCCAGAGTGGGGGATTCAATTACAAGGGGACACGAGTTCAAAGTGAAAGGGGAAAAGTTTAGGGGGGATATGCGTGGAAATTTCTTTACGCAGAGGGTGGTGGGTGCATGGAACGCTTTGCCAGCGGAGGTGGTAGACGCGGGCACGATAGCGTCTTTTAAGATGTATCTAGACAGATACATGAATGGGCAGGAAGTAAAGAGATACAGACCCTTAGAAAATAGGCGACATGTTTAGATAGAGGATTTGGATCGGCGTAGGCTTGGAGGGCCGAACGGCCTGTTCCTGTGCTGTAATTTTCTTTGTTCTTTGTTCTTTTCTTTGAGAGCAGCCTAGGTGCGCTGGAGTTTTGAAAAAAAAAAGTCAACAGTAACATCACAGGAAAGCTGCAAGGTGATTGGTTGGTGAGTAACAGCTGTTAGGAAATAACTCTAAATAGCTCGATAAGTAACTAAAGTAAAGAGAAAGTCGACAGTTCTTCTTTAATATAGTAGGTAGTTTTTTTTTAGGGAATCAAGATTCCTAGTGTAAATAATCTAATTTTGGAGTATTTTAAGGGAGTAAAAACAGAGTGAAAAAAAACAAAGAATGACATCACAGGAAACTGTAAGTTCATTGATTGGTAAGTAAATGCTAATTTGAATTACCTATTCCAAGTTGATTTCAGTTTAAAGGTGTCTAGGGAAAATATTTTACAGATTAAAAACTAAAGACCAGTCGGAAATTTAAAAGAACAAATTAAAATAGAGGTGCAGGACCAGGTGATGTGTTGTACCTGCATGATGTGGAGCTGGTGGACACCATTGTGGTTCCTAGTGACCACATCTGTAGCAAGTGTTGGCTGTTTGAGGAACTCCGGTTCAGAGTTGATGAGCTGGAGTCTGAGCTTCAGACACTTCAGGGAGGGGGAGAGTTACCTGGACGCTGTGTTTCAGGAGACAGTCACACCCCTTAGATTAACTACCTTGAATTTGGCCAGTGGCCAAGGACAGGAGGGTGTGACTATGAGTGAGGCAGGTAGAGGGATCCAGGAGGTAGTGCTGCAGGAGCCTCAGCCATTGTCCTTGTCCAACATGTTCGAGATTCTTGCTCCCTGTGTGGACGAGAGCAGGGACTGTAGGGAGGATGAGCAAACTGACCACAGCACTGTGGTACAGGGAGCCATTCAAGTGGGGGGAGAAAAGAGAAATGTAGTTGTAATCGGGGATAGTATAATTAGGGGCATAGACACTGTTCTCTGTGGCCAGGATCGAGAGTCCCGAAGGCTCTGTTGCCTACCTGGTGCCAGGGTTCGGATATCTCAGCTGGGCTGCAGAGGAACTTGGAGTGGGAGGGTAAAGATCCAGTTGTCGTGGTCCACATAGATACCAACGATATAGGTAGAACGAGGATAGAGGTTCTGCTGAGGGAATATGAGCAGCTCGGGGCTAAATTAAAAAGCAGAACCAAAAGGTAATAATCTCCGGATTACTACCCGAGCCACGAGCAAATTGGCACAGGGTCAATAAGATTAAAGAGGTAAATGCGTGGCTCAAAGATTGGTGTGGGAGGAATGGGTTCGAATTCATGGACCAGTACTGGGGAAGGAGGGAACTGTTCCGATGGGATGGGCTCCACCTGAATCATGCTGGGACCAGAGTCCTGGTGAATCACATAACTAGGGCTGCAGATAGGGCTTTAAACTAAATAGTGGGGGGGAGGGTTCAGTTGCATGGACAATTAGGAAGTCAAAGTTAAAGGAGAAGGTAGGAGTGCAGGTTAGTGATGAGGCTGATTGTTATCAGAAAATAAAAGGAAGGGACAGTATGTGTGAACGTCATATTGCACCAAAGAATCATACAAGATTAGGGAAGTCTGATAATAGAACAAACTTAAAGGCTTTGTATCTGAATGCATGAAGCATTCAGAATAAAATTAATGAGTTAACAGTGCAAATAGAGACGAATGGATATGATTTAGTGGCGATTACTGAGACATGGTTGCAGGGAAACCAGATTTGGGAATTGAATATCCAAGGGTACTCAGTATTTCGGAAAGATAGGCAGGAAGGAAAAGGAGGTGGTGCAGCTTTGTTAGTAAAGGAAGAGATCAGTGCTGTAGTGAGAAATGATATAGGCACTGGAGAACAAGACATAGAATCAGTTTGGGTAGAAATAAGCAATAGCAAGGGAAAGAAGTCACTGGTGGGAGTAATCTAAAGGTCCCCAAACAGTAGTTCCGCAGTGGGGCACAGTATAAACCAGGAAATACTGGGGGCTTGTAAGAAAGGTACGGCAATAATCATGGGTGATTTTAATATGCATATAGACTGGATTGGCAAGGGCAGCCTTAAGGAAGAGTTCGTTAAATGTATTAGAGATTTTTTTTGGAGCGATATGTTGTGGAACCAACCAGGGAGCAGGCTATTCTAGATTTGGTATTCTGTAATGAGGTGGGATTAATTAATGATCTCATAGTTAAGGATCCTCTAGGGAAGAGTGATCACAACATGCTAGAATTTCAAATTCAGTTTGAGGGCAAGAAACTGGAGTCCCACACAAACGTTCTGGAGTTAAACAAAGGTAATTACATAGGCATGAGGACAGATTTCGCCCTAGTGGACTGGGCAGGAAGACGAAAAGGTAGGACAGCTGATGAGCAGTGGCAGATGTTTAAGAAAATATTCAACTCCTCCCAACTAAAATATATTCCAGAGAGAAAGAAAGATTGTAAGAGGAGGAAAAACATCCATGGCTAAGCAAGGAAGTTAAGGATAACATAAAGACAAAAACTAAGGCATACCATATTGCAAAGGCCAGTGGCAGGCTGGAAGATTGGGAAACTTTTAAAAATAAACAAAGGGTTATTAAAAAAGTAATAAAAAGAGCAAAGGTAAATTATGAAAGAAAACTAGCTGAAAATATAAAAACGGATAGCAAAAGCTTCTATAAGTATATAAAAGGGAAGAGAGTAGCTAAAGTGAATGTTGGTACCTTGGAGGATGTGACTGGGGAGTTAATAGTGGGGAACACAGAAATGGCGGAGACACTAAATCAGTATTTTGCCTCAGTTTTCACGGTGGAGGACTCTAGTACCATCCCAATAGTAACAGATAATGTAGAGGTTATAGCATTAACATCCCACACTGAAGAGTGTCTGCAGAGACTCATCAACAGGATTGCGGCTGCCTGCAATGAATTTGGCCTAACCATCAGCCTCAAGAAAACCAACATCATGGGACAGGACGTCAGAAATGCTCCATCCATCAATATCGGCAACCATGGTCTGGAAGTGGTGCAAGAGTTCACCTACCTAGGCTCAACTATCACCAGTAACCTGTCTCGCGATGCAAAAATCAACAAGCGCATGAGTAAGGCTTCCACTGCTATGTCCAGACTGGCCAAGAGAGTGTAGGAAAATGGCGCACTGACACGGAACACAAAAGCCCGAGTGTATCAAGCCTGTGTCCTCAGTACCTTGCTCTACGGCAGCGAGGCCTGGACAACATATGTCAGCCAAGAGCGACGTCTCAATTCATTCCATCTTCGCTGCCTCCGGAGAATCCTTGGCATCAGGTGGCAGGACCGTATCTCCAACACAGAAGTCCTCGAGGCAGCCCAGCATATTTACCCTACTGAGCCAGCGGCGCTTGAGATGGCTTGGCCATGTGAGTCGCATGGAAGATGGCAGGATCCCCAAGGACACATTGTACAGCGAGTTCGTCAATGGTATCAGACCCACTGGCCGTCCATGTCTCCACTTTAAAGACGTCTGCAAACGCGACATGAAGTCCTGTGACATTGATCACAAGTCGTGGGAGTCAGTTACCAGTGATCGCCAGAGCTGGTGGGCAGCCATAAAGGCGGGGCTAAAGTGTGGCAAGTCGAAGAGACTTTGCAGTTGGCAGGAAAAAAGACAGAAGCGCAAGGGGAGAGCCAACTGTGTAACAGCCCCGACAACCAATTTTATCTGCAGCACCTGCAGAAGAGTCTGTCACTCTAGAATTGGCCTTTATAGCCACTCCAGGCACTGCTTTACAAACCACTGACCACCTCCAGGCACTTATCCATTGTCTCTCGAGACAAGGAGGCCAAAGAAAGAAGAAGAAGAAGAATTAGGAGAGCGAAAAGGGGGCATGAAAAAACTGGCGGGCAAGATAAAGGAAAATCCCAAGGCATTTTATAAGTACATTAAGGGCAAGAGGATTACCAGGGAAAGAGTAGGGCCCATTAGGGACCAAAGTGGCAATCTGTGTGTGGAGCCAGAGGGCATAGGTGAGGTTTTGAATGATTACTTTTCATCTTCACTATGGAGAAAGATGATGTCGGTGTAGAGATCAGGGAGGGGGATTGTGATATACTTGAACATATTCGTGTTGAAAGGGAGGAAATATTAGCGGTTTTAGCGGGTTTAAAAGTGGATAAATCCTCAGGCCCAGATGAGATGTGTCCCAGGCTGTTGTGTGAGGCAAGGGAGGAGATAGCAGGGGCTCTGACACAAATTTTCAAATTCTCTCTGGCCACGGGAGAGGTACCAGAGGACTGGAAGACAGCGAATGTGGTACCATTATTCAACAAGGGTAGCAGGGATAAACCAGGTAATTACAGGCCAGTGAGGTAGGGAAACTATTGGAAAAAATTCTGAGGGACTGGATTAATCTCCACTTGAAGAGGCAGGGAATGATCAGGGATAGTCAGCATGGCTTTGTTAGGGGGAGATCATGTCTAACAAACTTGATTGAATTTTTCGAGGAGGTGACTAGATGTGTGGATGAGGGTAAAGCAGTTGATGTAGTCTACATGGACTTCAGTAAGGCTTTTGATAAGGTCCCGCATGGGAGATTGGTTAAGAAGGTAAGAGCCCATGGGATCCAGGGCAATTTGGCAAATTGGATCCAAAATTAGCTTAGTGACAGGAGGCAGAGGGTAATGGTCGAGGTTTGTTTTTGCGAGTGGAAGCCTTTGACCAGTGGTGTACCGCAGGGATCGGTGCTGGGACCCTTGCTGTCTGTAGTGTACATTAATGATTTAGACATGAATATAGGAGGTATGATCTGTAAGTTCACAAATGACACGAAAATTGGTGGTGTCGTAAATAGTGAGGAGGAAAGCCTTAGATTACAGGACGATATAGATGGGCTGATAAGATGGGCAGAGCAGTGGCAAATGGAATTTAATCCTGAGAAGTGTGAGGTGATGCATTTTGGGAGGACTAACAGGGCAAGGGAAGATACAATGGATGGTAGGACCCTAGGAAGTACAGAGAGTCAGAGGGTCCTTGGTGTACTTGTCCATAGATCACTGAAGGCAGCAGCACAGGTAGATAAGGTGGTTCGGAAGGCATATGGGATACTTGCCTTTATTAGCCGAGGCATAGAATACAAGAGCTGGGAGGTTATGATGGAGCTGTATAAAACGCTAGTTAGGCCACAGCTGGAGTACTGTGTACAGTTCTGGTCACCACACTATAGGAAGGATGTGATTGCACTGGAGAGGGTGCAGAGGAGATTCACCAGGATGTTGCCTGGGCTGGAGCATTTCAGCTATGAAGAGAGACTGGATAGGCTAGGGTTGTTTTCCTTGGAGCAGAGAAGGCTGAGGGGTGACCTGATTGAGGTATACAAAATTATAGGGTAGATAGGAAGAAACCTTTTCCCTTAGTGGAGGTGTCAATAACCTGGGGCATAGATTTAAGGTAAGGGGCAGGAGGTTTAGAGGGGATTTTAGGAAAACTTTTTTCACTCAGAGGGTGTTTGGAATCTGGAACACACTGCCTGAAGGGGTGGTAGAGGCAGGAACCCTCACAACATTTAAGAAATATTTCGATGAGCACTTGAAACGCCACAGCATGCAAGGCTGCAGGCCAAGTGCTGGAAAATGGGATTAGAATAGATAGGTGCTTGATGGCTGGCAAAGACACGATGGGCCTGTTTCTGTGCTGTATAAATCTATGACTCTATGGAGTCCTGTCTCGGTCAGGCAGTCACAGATCTGGCTCTGTGGTAGGTGTACAAATAGAAGAACGTTGCGCTGAGAGACTTGCAGCTTGTAGGGTCCACGCCTCACCCTTCTTCCACTCACTGGAAAATGGCGGGGGGTCCATTGATTTGCTGGTCGGCGACTGATCCTCCGTCACAGACCTGGAGGGAATGGGTCACTTGGTCTGTGCCTATTATAGTGTCTTGTTCTCTCGGATCGTCCAGTTATGACACGTTCACAGTTTTGTGGGAGGACATGCCAAAGGTCAGCCCAGAGGATGCTGAATGACTGAAGGCTTCGCTCACGTTGGTGGAGTTGACTGGTGCCCTCCACCAGCTCTCAAGGGGTAAATCCGTGGGCTGGATGGGCTGATCGTGGAGTTCCTCAGGGTATTCTGGGACAGCCTGGGGGGTGGGGTGCGATTACACATGTTCCGTGAGGGAAAGCCCCTCTCGTGGCTCAGGGCAGTCATCGTCCTGCTGCCGAGGAGCGACGATCTCCACTTGCTTAAGAACTGGTATCCGGTCTCCCTCCTCAGCATGGATTATAAGATCTTTGCCCGGGTTATGTCAACCCACCTGGGCTCCGTGCTGACCCACATGATCCACCCCGATCAATCCGACACTGTTCCGAGCCGGTCCATCCAGGACAACATCCGACTGGTTCAGGACCAGATCCATCTTTCCCAGAGGACTGGTCTGTTGGTCGCCTTTCTCTCCCTCCATCAGGAGAAGGCGTTCGACAAGGTGGATCACAAGTATCCTTTCGGGACTGTGCACGCATTCAGACTCGGGTCATATTTTGTGGCTCGGGTCCGAATTTTATATGCCGCAGCAGATGGTCTGGTCAAAGTTAACGGGTCCTTGATGGCGCCCCTTCACTTTGGGAGAGGAGTACATCAGAGATGCTCCATGTCTGGCCAATTACATACGATCTGCATGGAGCCATTCCCGTGCCTCCTTCGCAGGAGGTTGGCGGGTTTGGCTCTGCGCGGGCCGGCCATGTGGGTCGTCCTCTTGGCATATGCCCTCACAGTCACAGATCACGTTGACTTGCGGAGGATGCGCGAGTGCCAGCGTCCTCCACGAAGATCAATTGGGAGAAATGTTCCAGACTCCTGGTGAGTTATTGACAGATGGACTCCCTGCCGGAGGAGTTAACACTTTTTGCATGGAGCACCATGACCTCCTCTATCTGGGAGTCCACCTGAGCCCAGCTGACGAAGCCAGACCGGCAAACTGTCAGGAGTTGGAGCTGAAAGTCACCACTCGGCTGGGATGCTGGACAGGACTGCTCCGACTGCTTTCCTACAGAGGTCGAGTGCTGGTCATAAACCAACTAGTGGCCTCGAGGCTGTGATACCGATTGGTCACTTTGGCCCCGCCCCCTGCATTTGATACTAAGATCCGGAAGAAGCTTGTCGATTTCTTCTGGGGCAAGAGGAAACACTGGGTTTCTGCCGCGGTCCTGAGTCTCCCGATTGAGAAGGGCGGCCAGTCGCTGGTGTGCGTCCGCACCCAGGCTGCGACACTCTGCCTTCGGACCCTGCAGAGATACCTGTACATAAAGTGTCCTCCCAGATGGTGTGCACAGGCGACATATTATTACCACCAGGGGCACTGCTTTCAAGACGCCACGCAGCTCCCGACGGAAAACGTTAACAGTGCCTCTCTGAGGGAGTTGCCTGTCATTTAACCGGGATCTATTCAGAGTCTGGAACACGGTTGCCTTCAGTCTGGGGCCTCCCCCTCTGGCGGAGGAGAGTGTCTTGGCTGACGGGTGGCCAGCTCTGGGGACAGACAGGCGGAGAAGTAGCCCAAGCCTCCGGGACACCCCTCACTGTGGGTGATGAACGGCTCGGGAGTGTGGAGCACTCCCAGCCGAGCTGACCCACGCTCGGCCGGAACTGCTCATCGGACCCAGCCCTGAAACCCTCCTCGGGAGCCAGTCCCACACAACCTGAGCCACCTCTCAGAAATGCCCTTCCTGCCATTCCACACAGCGTAGAGGGGTATCCTGTACGGGCTGTTCCTGCACATTCTCCACTTCCTCACCCTCATCAGCCAGACATGCCATGTTGCCATCTGGAAGCGAGGGGAAACCCAGGTGGAGGTCATTCCTTGTGGAAGTCTTCCCCCTTTAAATTGGGAACGTGTGGGGGAGAGTACTGCACAGGACAGTCCCATGCAATTGACTTTGAAGTAGGTTCATGGAGCCCCAGGCCGCCTGTAATTTTTGCGGCCTGGACGAGTCCGTGTTCCATGTATCTATAGAGTGTGCGAGGTTGCCACCTCTCTTCAAGTATTTAAAGGAGCTGCTCCTCAGGTTTTGGCTGCACTTCAGCTCCTGATCTTTGGGCACCTGGTGCGGAGGGGGGTGGGCTTGGTCCTGGCCAAGGTGGAAATTCACAGGTCCAGGCAGCGGGCCATCAGGGGGTCCGCCTGCCCCTCTTCCAAGGTTACGTTTGTGCCCGGCTGTCCCTGGAGAAGGAGTATGTGGTGTCCACCGGTTCGCTTGAGGCCTTCCGCGAATGGCGGGTGCCGCAGGGGCTGGAATGTATCATTGATGCCAAGAATTGCTTTTTAATTCGAGTTTTGTTTATTTATTTGTTTTTAATAAAGTTATTTTATATAATGCATCCAAACAGGGCCTGGGGTATAAAGGCTTCCTATGAAAAAAAAACGGGTGAACGACAGAGTAAAACTCCCTTGACACTGTCACATCAAACACTCCCAGCAGAGGTACAGCACAGGTTAGATACAGAGCATATCTCCCTCTACACTGTCCCATTTCCCCTACCAGGATAGATACAGATGTGTTATGGTACCTTCCCTGGATAGCAAGGCTAGGAGAGACACTCTGGGGAGTTGAGAACTGAAGTGAACTAGAAATCGAGACTCAAGACAAGGTGTTAGTTGTAGCTCAGTGGGTTGTGGGTTCAAACCTTCCTCCAGAAACTTGAGCATAAAAATCTAGGCTGATTTCCACTGTAGTACTGAGGGGGTGCTGCACTGTCAGAGGTCCTGTTTTTCAGATGACACCCTTCACTGATGGGTATAAAAGATCCATTGATGTTATTCTAAAGAGCAGGGAGATCTCCCCAGAGACCTGGCCAATATACATCATCTAAATCAACATCTGTGGGCATTATCACATTGCTGTCTGTGGGAGCTTGACGTGCACAAATTAGCTGTCGAATTTCCTCCATTATACAGAGGCTGCACTCCAATAGTATTTCGTTTGCTGTAAAGTGCTTGGAGATGTCATGGTGCCACGAAAGGCCCTACAAAAAAAAGTTCTGTAACAACTACTCGACACACTGTGTCGGAAACAAAGCTGATTTATGTGACATATATCCGGAATATTAAACTCCAGCGCAGTTATAGAGTTATTAACATCAGCAGAAATGAACCCCAACTGACAGAATGAACATGATTTAGTCCTGGATCAGATTAACAGCAGCAATAATAGCAGAATCCAATCCCTGCAGTCACTTGTAAACCCGCTGGTGTTTCAGCAGGGTGGATGTTTGAGTGAATCCCTTCCCACACTCGGCGCAGGTGAACGGCCTCTCCCCAGTGTGAACTCGCTGGTGCGTCAGCAAGTGGGAGGTTTGAGTGAATCCCTTCCCACACTTGGCGCAGGTGAATGGCCTCTCCCCAGTGTGAACTCGCTGGTGCGTCAGCAAGTGGGATGAGTGAGTGAATCCCTTCCCAAACTCAGAGCAGGTGAACGGCCTCTCCCCAGTGTGAGTACATCCAGTTTCCAGCCGGATAGGTAGTTGAATCCCTTCCCACAGTCCCCACAGTTCCATGTTTTCTCTGTGGTGCGGTGTCCTCGTGTCTCTCCAGGTTGGATGTTCAGTTCAACCTCATTCAAACAGAGAACACATGAATGGTGCAATTTGTATTTCGGCTGTTTAACTGGTTAAAACTCTTTCCACAGACGGTGCACTGGAACACGCTCACTCGGGTGTGTGCCTCTTGGTGTTCCTTTCCCACAGACAGAACAGACAAACATTCCTCCTTCCATGTTCAAGTCCTGATGAACTGAGTCAGATGTTTAGTTTGAGTTTCCTGTCTGCAAATCCTTCCCTTCTAATACCCTGTAAAAGGAGTTTACAAAAGTCATTATGATTAGAAAGTGGAATAAAATAAAGCAAAATATGAAAAAGGCAGATACGCTCTGAAATTGTTGAACTCAGTGTTGAGTCCAGAAAGCTGTAGAGTGCCTAATCTGCAGTCACTTGTGAACTCGCTGGTGGGATGACTGAGCAAATCCCTTCCCACACACAGAGCAGGTGAACGGCCTCTCGCCAGTGTGAACATACGAACATATGAATTAGGAGCAGAAGTAGGCCATTCGTCCCTCTAGCCCGCTTCGCCATTCAGTAAGATATGTTTGTTTCGAATTCCACACTCCCATCTACTCCTGATAACCTTTGATTCCCTCACCTAACAAGAATCTAGCTACCCCTGCCTTAAAATTATTCAATGACCCTGCCTTCACCACCTCTGAGGCAGAGTTCCAAAGTCGCACAACCCTCAGAGAAAAAAGTTCTCCTCATCTCTGTCCTAAAAGGGCATCCCCTAATTTTAAAACAGTGCCGCCTAGTTCTGGACTTACTCACAGGAGGAAACATCCACCTTGTCTAGACTGTTCAGGATCTTATAAATTTTAATCAAGGCTCCCCTCACTCTTCTAAACTCCAGTGAAAACAAGCCCAGTCTGTCCAACCTTTCCTCATAAGACAACCTGCTCATTCCAGGTATCAATCTAGTAAACCTCCTCTGAACTGCCTCCAAACCATTCACATCCTTCCTTAAATAAGGAGACCAAAACTGCACAGTATTTGAGATGTGGTCTCACCAATGCCCTGTATAACTGAAGCAGAACATCCTTACTTTTATTTTCAATTCCTCTCGTAATAAAGGATAGCATTCCATTAGTCTTCTTTATTATCATAAAAGCAAAATACTTCGGATGCTGGAAATCTGAAATAAAAACAAGAAATGCTGGAAATACTCAGCAGGTCTCTTGTTATCTCTTGCCCGACCTCTGCTTTACTTGCTTATAACCTTTTACATTTCTAATATTTGCTAGTTGATGCCCAGCACAGACCCCTGCGGCACTCCACTCGTTACATCCTGCCAATCAGAAAAGGACCCATTTATGGATACTGTCTGTTTTCTGCCAGCCAGCCAATCTTCTATCCATGCTAATATATTACCCCCTACACCATGAACTCCTACTTTGTGTAATAACCTTTTATGTGACACCTTGTCAAATGCCTTCTGGAAATTCAAATACAGTATGCCAATGGGCTCCCCTTTATCCACATTGCATGCTACTTCAAAGAACTCCAACAAATTGGTTGAACATGATTTCCCTTTCACAAAACCATGCTGACTATTCCTGATCAGCTTGAGATTTTCTAATGCCCGGCTACAACTTCCTTAATGATCGATTCTAATACCTTCCCCATGACAGACGTCAAGCTAACAGGCCTATAGTAACCTGTTTTCTGCCTCCCTTTGATTAACAATGTTACCCCTCCACCTTTACCTTGCTTTCTATTCTTCTTGAACATCATATACTGCTTAGAATTTTTCTTCATCATAGGAATATACTTATTCTGAATATCCTGAAATATCCCCTTAAAGGTCTGCCACTTCTTCTCTACTGATCTATCTCCTAGCCTAGTAACCCAGTTCACTTCAGCTAGCTCAGCTTTCACGTCTACATAGCTGCCCTTATTGAAGTTTAAAATACTAGAGTCATAGTCATAGAGAGATACAGCACTGAAACAGGCCCTTCAGCCCAACGAGTCTGTGCTGACCATCAACCACCCATTTATACTAATCCTACATTAATCCCATATTCCCTACCACATCCCCTCCTACATTAATCCCATATTCCCTACCATTCTCCTACCACCTACCTACACTAGGAATAATTTACAATGGCCAATTTATCTATTAACCCGCAAGTCTTAGACCCACTCTTCTCTCTTTCAACTAGATCTAAAATTCAAACATATTGTGGTCACTGCTACCTAGAGATGTCTTTACTCTGAGGTCATTAATTAATCCTGTCACATTACACAATACCAAGTCTAACATAACCTGCTCTCTGGTTGGTTCCAGAACGTGCTGCTCCAAGAAACAATCTCAAAAACATTATATGAACTCCTCTTCCAGGCTACCATTGCCAATCTGATTTTCCAGTTTATTTGTAGATTAAAATCACCCATGATTATTGCCTTTTCTTTTTCACAAGCACCCAATATTTCTTCCTGTATACTTCGTTCTCTGTTGTGATTACTGTTCGGGGGCCTGTAGACCATTCCTACTAGTACTTCTTTCCCCCACTATTCCTCATCTCCACCCAAACCGTTTCTACAGCCTGATCTCCTGAACCAAGATCATCTCTAACTATTGCACCAATGCCATCCTTGATCAACAGTGTTACCCGTCCACTATTCTTCTTGAATGTCACATACGCCTCAGTATTCAA
Organism: Heterodontus francisci; assembly: GCF_036365525.1. Classification (NCBI taxonomy): domain Eukaryota; kingdom Metazoa; phylum Chordata; class Chondrichthyes; order Heterodontiformes; family Heterodontidae; genus Heterodontus; species Heterodontus francisci. Next base: position 120,413,031 of record NC_090379.1, on the reverse strand, counting down.
GTCATCCTGCAGCCACATCTCCATAATGGCTATCGGATCATATTTATTTACTTCAATGTGTGCCCTCAGTTCGACTACTTTGTTATGAGCGCTATGTGCATTCAAATACAGAGCCTTTAGACTACAGACTACAATGGACTTTTGATTACCAGGCGTTGAAGGCGGAGGAGCTAGCATTCCAGGTTGACTGCTAAGATGGCTGAAAACACAAACAGACATGGTCAGACCAGTTTAGTCACATGACTGTTGTAGGGTTTTTTTTTAACTTGCCACAGAGAATTTGAACTCAGAAAACAGTTTGCTCCTGAACTGACAAGACCTCTTGTGGCGGGCTTGCCGCAGCCTCACCTGTCTGCTTCCATCTCTTTCTCACAGAACTGAAAACCACTGAAGACATATGAACCCCAAGAGAGAAAAGTCTCCTAAAGTAAACAAGGTTTAAGAAGAATACTGGGCCCCAACAAAAAGCAAGATCTACCTACAATCAAGAACTACAGTGAGCTCGAAGTACAGTAACAAAAAACCCTCTTCAGAGATTGAATCAAACTTATCCACTTTATTTTTTCTTCCGCTCTTTTCTGTCTCTATTTGCATGTACTTCTTGCATATGCATGCTAGCGTGGGGCACGGCGTGTATCCGTAGGCAATAACCAAATTAGAGTTTAAGTTTTAATAAATTTCACTTTTCTTCTTTAAACCTAAGAAAGCCTGTTTGTGCTCATTTCTTTGCCTTATAATTGGAAAGCGGTGAACAAGGATTCACCAAAGGGGAGCTCAAAACACAGAGTGTTTAAAAACATTGACCCTATTACAGTAAGACCAGGTGATGGCTGAAAGAAACCCCTAGACCTCTTTCTCACCTGGTCGTAACAAAAGATTCAGCAAAACTTCCTGCTTTTGCATTCAATACCTCTATTTATGGAGCCCAAGATCCCAAATGCTTTGCCAACTACTCTCTCAATATGTCCTGCCACCTTCAATGATCTATGCAAATGAACCCCCATGTTCCTCTGTCCCTGCATACTCTTTAGAACTGTGCCACTAAATATATATTGCCTTGCCCTACCCCTTCTGTCAGAATGCATCACCTCACTTTGAGGGTTGTATTCACTGCAATTTAGAAGATTAAGGGTTGTTTGATCAAAGATTTCAAGACATGAATTAGAATTGACAGGGTAGATAGGGAGAAGCTATTTCCATTGGTTGAGGCTCTAATGAGTTCTTTATGTTGTCTGATGCAACGTAGATGAGATGCGTAGAGTCCAGTTTGTTGCATATCTCTAATAGGTTTAACAACAGCTGAACTAGTATGTACAGTACAGAGCAAACTATTTACAGAACATTCCTCTAGGTGATACAGTTGCTGATTGCCTCTGGCTTGTGGTCACATGACTACATCCTGGTACTTAGCTCATTAGCATACTGAGATCTTAAAGGGGCATCATTCTTAAGGCAAAAACACAACAGGGGCATCCAGTACCAGGAGGCATAGTCCAAAACATAGACACCTTTTTTTAGTCCACCCCTGGACCCTGTAGACCAGAGCATTAATCCATCCCTGGGCCCTGTGGACCGAGCATTAATCCACTCCTGGGCCCTGTAAACCCGAGCATTAATCCACCACTGGGCCCTGTAAATCCGAGCATTAATCCACCCCTGGGCCCTGTAAACCCGAGCATTAATCCACCCCTGGGAACTGTAAACCTGAGCATTAATCCACCCCTGGGCCCTGTAAACCCGAGCATTAATCCACCCCTGGGAACTGTAAACCTGAGCATTAATCCACCCCTGGGCCCTGTAAACCCGAGGATTAATCCACCCCTGGGCCCCTGTAAACCTGAGCATTAATCCACTCCTGGGCCCTGTAAACCTGAGCATTACTACACCCCTGGGCCCTGTAAACCTGAGCATGACTACACCCCTGGGCCCTGTAAACCTGAGCATTACTACACCCCTGGGCCCTGTAAACCCGAACATTAATCCACCCCTAGGCCCTGTAAACCTGAGCATTAATCCAGCCCTGGGCCCTGTAAACCTGAGCATTAATCCACCCCTGGGCCCTGTAAACATGAGTATTAATCCACCCCTGGGTCCTGTAAACCTGAGCATTAATCCACCCCTGGGCCCTGTAAACCTGAGCATTAATCCACCCCTGGGCCCTGTAAACCTGAGCATTAATCCACCCCTGGGCCCTGTAAACCCGAGCATTAATCCACCCCTGGGCCCTGTAAACCTGAAAATTAATCCACCCCTGGGCCCTGTAAACCCGAGCATTAATCACCCCTGGGCCCTGTAAACCCGAGCATTAATCCACCCCTGGGCCCTGTAAACCTGAGCATTAATCCACCCCTGGGTCCTGTAAACCCGAGCTTTAATCCACCCCTGGGCTCTGTAAACCTGAGCATTAATCCACCCCTGGGCCCTGTAAACCCGAGGATTAATCCACCCCTGGGCCCCTGTAAACCTGAGCATTAATCCACTCCTGGGCCCTGTAAACCTGAGCATTACTACACCCCTGGGCCCTGTAAACCTCAGCATTAATCCACCCCTGGGCCCTGTAAACCTGAGCATTAATCCACCCCTGGGCCCTGTAAACATGAGTATTAATCCACCCCTGGGTCCTGTAAACCTGAGCATTAATCCACCCCTGAGCCCTGTAAACCTGAGCATTAATCCACCCCTGGGCCCTGTAAACCTGAGCATTAATCCACCCCTGGGTCCTGTAAACCCGAGCATTAATCCACCCCTGGGCTCTGTAAACCTGAGCATTAATCCATCCCTGGGCCCTGTAAACCTGAGCATTAATCCACCCCTGGGCTCTGTAAACCTGAGTATTAATCCACCCCTGGGCCCTGTAAACCTGAGCATTAATCCACCCCTGGACCCTGTAAACCCGAGCATTAATCCACCCCTGGGCCCTGTAAACCTGAGCATTAATCCATCCCTGGGCCCTGTAAACCTGAGCATTAATCCACCCCTGGGCTCTGTAAACCTGAGTATTAATCCACCCCTGGGCCCTGTAAACCTGAGCATTAATCCACCCCTGGACCCTGTAAACCCGAGTATTAATCCACCCCTGGGCCCTGTAAACCTGAGCATTAATCCACCCCTGGACCCTGTAAACCCGAGTATTAATCCACCCCTGGGTCCTGTAAACCTGAGTATTAATCCACCCCTGGGTCCTGTAAACCAGAGTATTAATCTAACCCTGGGTCTTGTAAACCCGAGCATTAATCCTCTCCTGGGCCCTGTAAACCTGAGCAATACTACACCCCTGGGCCCTGGAAACCCGAGCATTAATCCACCCCTGGGCCCTGTAAACCTGAGCATTAATCCAGCCCTGGGCCCTGTAAACCTCAGTATTAATCCACCCCTGGGCCCGGTAAACATGAGTATTAATCCACCCCTGGGCCCTGTAAACCTGAGCATTAATCCACCCCTGGGCCCTGTAAACCTGAGCATTAATCCACCCCTGGGCCCTGTAAACCTGAGCATTAATCCACCCCTGGGCCCTGTAAACCTTGTGAACCTTCTCTGAACTGCTTCCAATGCAAGTATATCCCGCCTTTGAGTAAGGAAACCAAAACTGTGCACAGTACTCTGGGTGTGGTCTCACCAATGCCCTGCACAGTGTAGCAAGCATTCCCTACTTTTATATTCCATCACCTTTGCAATAAAGGGCAATATTCCATTTGCCTTCCTAATTACTTGCTGTACCTGCATGCTAACTTTTTGTGATTCCTGTACAGGGCCACCCAGATCCCTCTGTACCGCAGCATTCTGCAGTCTCTTTTCACTGAAATAACATTCTGCTTTTCTATTCTTCCCTCCAAAGTGGACAATCTGCCATTTCCCCACATTATACTCCATCTGCCAATTTTTTCACCCCCTCAATTAACCTATCTAAATCCATTTGCAGACTCCCAGTGACCTCCTCACAAATGCTTTCCTAACTATCGGGTTTACAGGGCCCAGGAGTGGATTAATGCTCGGGTTTACAGGGCCCAGGGGTGGATTAATGCTCAGGTTTACAGGGCCCAGGGGTGGATTAATGCTCGGGTTTACAGGGCCTAGAGGTGGATCAATGCTCGGGTTTACAGGGCCCAGGAGTGGATTAATGCTCGGGTTTACAGGGTACAGGGGTGGATTAATGCTCGGGTTTACAGGGCCCAGGGGTGGATTAATGCTCGGGTTTACAGGGCCCAGGGGTGGATTAATGCTCAGGTTTACAGGGCCCAGGGGTGGATTAATGCTCAGGCTTACAGGGCCCAGGGGTGGATTAATGCTCAGGCTTACAGGGCCCAGGGGTGGATTAATGCTCAGGTTTACAGGGCCCAGGGGTGGATTAATGCTCGGGTTTACAGGACCCAGGGGTGGATTAATGCTCAGGTTTACAGGGCCCAGGGGTGGATTAATGCTCGGGTTTACAGGGCCCAGGGGTGGATTAATGCTCGAGTTTACAGGGCCCAGGGGTGGATTAATGCTCGGGTTTACAGGGCCCAGGGGTGGATTAATGCTCGGGTCCACAGGGCCCAGGGGTGGATCAATGCTCGGGTTTCCTAACTATCTTTGTATTGTCGGCAAATGTGGCTATGACTCACTCAGTCCCTTTATCCATGTTGTTAATATAGATTGCAGATTGTTGATCCCCAGCACTGATCCCTGTGGCACTCCACTAGTTCCAGTTTGCCAAGCAGAAAATGCCCCATTTATCCTGACTCTCTGTTTGCTGTTCGTTAGACAATCCTCTATCCATGCTGATGTGTTACCCCTCAACACCATGAGCTCTGCTCTTATCTTGTGAAGTAACCTTATCCAATGCCTTTTGGAAATCCAAATACTGGTTTCTCTTTATCCACCTTGTTTGTTACAGCCTCAAACTACTCTAATAGGTTTTTCAAACATGCTTTCCCTTTCATACAGTCAAGCAAAGGCAACATGGTTTTCTGAGGGCATTATATTTGTGGTTTTCTAATTCGCTGGAATCTTTCCAGAATCTGGGGAATTTTGAAAAATGACAACCAATGCATTCACTATCTCTGCAGCCACTCCTTTTAAGGCCCTAGGATGCCGGCCACAATGTCCGAGGGACTTGTCAGCCTTTACTCCCAGTAGTTTTCCGAGTACCCTTTCTCTAGTGATTGTTATCCACAGAATCACAGAATTGTTACAGTATAGAATGAGGCCACTGTCATGTCTGCACTGGCTCTCTGAAGGAGCAGTTTACCTAGTGCCACTCCCCCACCTTCTCCCCGTAACCCTGCACATTCTGCCTTTTCAGAAAACAATCCAATTCCCTCTTGAAAGATTCGATTGAACCTGCATCCACCACATTCTCACACAGTGCATTCCAGATCCTGACAACACGTTGCGTGAAAAAGGTTTTCCTCATGTCCCCATTACTTCTTTTGCCAATCACCTTAAATCTGTACCCTCTAGTTCTCGATCCTTTCAGGAGTGGGAACAGTTTTTCCCTATCTACTCTGTCCAGACTCCTCATGATTTTGCATACCTGTCAAATCTCCTCTCAACCATCCTCTCCATTCTATATACTTAGCTGAAGTTTCTCATCCCTGGAACTGTTCTCTTGAATCTTTTTTGCACTCTCTCTAAAACCTTCACATCTTTCCTCCAGTGTGGTACCCAGAACTGGAAGCAATACTTCAGTTGAGGCCAAACCAGTGTTCTATACAGGTTTAACATAACTTTGTTCCTTTTGTACTCTATGCCTCTCTTAATAGAGCCTAGGATGCTATATGCTTCATTAACTGTGTTCTCAACCCATCCTGCCACAACAGAAAGGGCCAGTTTGCACCTGGAGTTTGAGAGAAATCAGCTTTCAAAATGATGCAGAGTTTCAGCCAGAGAGAGAGATCCGGGCTCAGCCCTGCCCATTTGCTGCCTCAAGCTCCGCCCCTCACTCCAATTGGTTGGGGGACCAACCTCCCGCTCCATCCCCCAGCCCCACCCCCTCTTCCTATTGGTTGTAGCTCCTGCCCATCACCCAGACAGTCAGCGTGTCTGTAAATAAAGGAGAAATAACTCAGTATTTCTGGGATAAAAGCAAAATACTGCAGATGCTGGAAATCTGAAATAAAAACAAGAAATACTGGAAATACTCAGCAGGACTGGCAGCATCTGTGGAGAGAGAAGCAGAGTTAACGTTTCAGGCCGTTGACCCTTCATCAGTACTTTTGGGAGGTTGGTTTGAGTGAACAAATATATTCCTGATTTTACTGAGACTCTTTTCCATGTCCCAGCTCCTGTAAATTCTGGCTACAAAGAGACCGGACTCTCAGGAGGATCCACACCGCTGGCTGCTCGTGTGTAAGTGATCTCCTCTCGGATTAATGTGCTTCTGCTGTGTGTGTGTTTTGAAGGTCTCACTCTAACACTCTCACATATCCCAGCTGCAATGTAATGTCCGTGCTGTGTGCTTCCTGTCCAATATCCCCCGATCAAACTCAATGAGCAATCCCATCTCCAAAGGGAAACGTCTCCTTAAAGCTGACAGTGTCGGCAGTTCTGCAGCTCATTTCACACCGTGAGTGTGTCAGAATGAAAAGCTTTAACAGCCGATGCTTCACAAAGGGAGAGCTCACCAAACCAAAGGACATTGGTGGAGTTTAATGTTTGCGTCACTGGGCTACAGGAGGCTATTTTTAACAGACAGAAAACTGATCGCAGCAAACAGACAGTTTAACAGACTGTCCATGGTCCACTCGAACCCCACTTTCTCTCTCTCTCTCTATTTACGGACATTGCTGCTGTAATTGCTCCTCTGACCTTTCCTCTCTTGTCCCTGGCATCCCCCAGTCCCTACTCCTTGATTTAACAACTGTTCTCCTGTTCTGTCCTCCTCTTTACCCTCCCCTCCCCCACCGCCACAAATCTTGGTTTTGTTCCACATTCAGGTCCTTCTCCTGGGATGCTCAGTATGAACAGGGTGGGATCTGTTTTGAGACAGGATGTCCCAGCTCTCCAGCCCGGGATTCTCAGTATGAACAGGGTGGGATGTGTGTTTGGAGACGGGATGTCCCAGCTCTCCAGCCCGGGATTCTCAGTATGAACAGGGTGGAATGTGTGTTTGGAGACTGGATGTCCCAGCTCTCCAGCCCGGGATTCTCAGTATGAACAGGGTGGAATGTGTGTTTGGAGACGGGATGTCCCAGCTCTCCAGCCCGGGATTCTCAGTATGAACAGGGTGGAATGTGTGTTTGGAGACGGGATGTCCCAGCTCTCCAGCCCGGGATTCTCAGTATGAACAGGGTGGAATGTGTGTTTGGAGACGGGATGTCCCAGCTCTCCAGCCCGGGATTCTCAGTATGAACAGGGTGGAATGTGTGTTTGGAGACGGGATGTCCCAGCTCTCCAGCCCGGGATTCTCAGTATGAACAGGGTGGAATGTGTGTTTGGAGACGGGATGTCCCAGCTCTCCAGCCCGGGATTCTCAGTATGAACAGGGTGGAATGTGTGTTTGGAGACGGGATGTCCCAGCTCTCCAGCCCGGGATTCTCAGTATGAACAGGGTGGAATGTGTGTTTGGAGACGGGATGTCCCAGCTCTCCAGCCCGGGATTCTCAGTATGAACAGGGTGGAATGTGTGTTTGGAGACGGGATGTTCCAGCTCTCCAGCCCGGGATTCTCAGTATGAACAGGGTGGAATGTGTGTTTGGAGACGGGATGTCCCAGCTCTCCAGCCCGGGATTCTCAGTATGAACAGGGTGGGATGTGTTTTGAGACAGGATGTCCCAGTTTTCCACCTTTTAAAGGGACAAGGAGGGGACCAGCTGAATGAAAAAGGTATATATTTGTGTGGTTTAAAATCTCTTTCTTTTAGTTTCGGTGACTGCAGCTTTGATAGTAACGGAGGTGCGGGAGCGGGCTTACAGCTGTGAAGTCAATTTCAGTGTAAGTTTAAAAGTGAATTCCCTTTTGTTTTCGGAGGACCAGGGGACTGCTGGGTAAGGAAAAAGTATATATTTGTGTGGTGGCTGTACCCGTGACACTACACGTGTAGTGTCTCCCACCCACCCTCCTCCTCTAACCAAAAAAAAGGACTCTGGTGTGTTGATAAGGTAAGCTTTTTATTTAGGAAGTTCTGTCCGTTGGATTGCTAACCTAACAAGTTTTGACTTTTTGTTTTTGGTTTTTCAGTAGATTTGTTGGGAATTTGGAATAGTGGGAATGGAGGTTAAGGCAGTTGTATGTTCCTCCTGCAGAATGTGGGAGGTAAGGGTCGCCAAGAGTGTCCCTGCTGACTGCATCTGTGGGAAGTGCACCCAACTCCAGCTCCTCGAGAACCGCGTTAGGGAACTGGAGCTGGAGCTGGATGAACTTCGGATCATTCGGGAGGCGGAGGAGGTTATTGAGAGGAGTTATGGGGAGGTAGTCACACCTCAGGTAAAAGAAGTAGGTAGATGGGTTACCGTCAGGGGAAGGAGAGGGAACCAGCAGGCAGTGCAGGGATCCCCTGTGGCTGTTTCCCTCAACAACAGGTATACCGTTTTGGATACTGTTGCGGGGGACGACTTACCAGGGGTAAGCAATGGGGTACAGGTATCTGGCACAGAGTCTGTCCCTGTTGCTCAGAAGGGAAGGGGGAAGAGGAGCAGAACATTAGTCATTGGGGACTCCATAGTTAGGGGAACAGATAGGAGGTTCTGTGGGAACGAGAGACTCACGGTTGGTATGTTGCCTCCCAGGTGCCAGGGTTCGTGATGTCTCGGATCGTGTTTTTGGGATCCTTAATGGGGAGGGGGAGCAGCCCCAAGTCGTGGTCCACATAGGCACCAACGACATAGGTAGGAAGAGAGATGGGGATTTAAGACAGAAATTCAGGGAGCTAGGGTGGATGCTTAGAGCGAGAACAAACAGAGTTGTTATCTCTGGGTTGTTGCCCGTGCCACGTGATAGCGAAGCGAGGAATAGGGAGAGAGAGGAGTTGAACACGTGGCTGCAGGGATGGTGCAGGAGGGAGGGTTTTGGTTTCCTGGATAATTGGGGCTCTTTCTGGGGTAGGTGGGACCTCTACAAACAGGATGGTCTTCACCTGAACCAGAGGGGTACCAATATCCTGGGGGGGAGGTTTGCGAGTGCTCTTCGGGGGGGTTTAAACTAATTCAGCAGGGGAATGGGAACCTAAATTGTAGTGCCAGTGTACAGGATGTTGAGAGTAGTGAGGTTAGGGATATGGTTACAGGGACGCAAGAGGGCACTGGCAAGCAAGAACCTGGTTTAAAGTGTGTCTATTTCAACGCCAGGAGCATCCGGAATAAGGTGTGTAGGCCATTTCGGAGACATGGGTAGAGCAGGGGCAGGAATGGATATTGCAGATTCCGGGATTTAGATGTTTCAGTAAGAACAGAGAAGATGGTAAAAGAGGGGGGGGTGTGGCATTGTTAATCAAGGAGAGTATTACAGCGACAGAAAGGACGTTTGAGGACTCGTCTACTGAGGTAGTATGGGCCGAGGTTAGAAACAGGAGAGGTGAGGTTACCCTGTTGGGAGTCTTTTATAGACCTCCGAATAGTTCCAGAGATGTAGAGGAAAGGATAGCGAAGATGATTCTCGACAGGGGCGAGAGTAACAGGGTAGTTGTTATGGGGGACTTTAACTTTCCAAATATCGACTGGAAATACTATAGTTCGAGTACTTTAGATGGGTCAGTTTTTGTCCAGTGTGTGCAGGAGGGTTTTCTGACACAGTATGTAGACAGGCCAACCAGGGGCGATGCCACATTGGATTTGGTACTGGGAAATGAACCCGGCCAGGTGTTAGATTTAGATGTAGGTGAGCACTTTGGTGATAGTGATCACAATTCGGTTAGGTTTACCTTAGCGATGGGCAGGGACAGGTATATACCGCAGGGCAAGAATTATAACTGGGGGAAAGGAAATTATGATGCGATTAGGCAAGATTTAGGATGCGTAGGATGGGGAAGGAAACTGCAGGGGATGGGAACAATCGAAATGTGGAGCTTATTCAAGGAGCAGCTACTGTGTGTCCTTGATAAGTATGTACCTGTGAGGCAGGGAGGAAGTTGTCGTGCGAGGGAGCCGTGGTTTACTAAAGAAGTTGAAGCGCTTGTCAAGAGGAAGAAGGCGGCTTATGTTAGGATGAGACGTGAAGGCTCAGTTAGGGCGCTTGAGAGCTACAAGCTAGCCAGGAAGGATCTAAAGGGAGAGCTAAGAAGAGCAAGGAGAGGACACGAGAAGTCATTGGTGGATCGGATCAGGGAAAACCCTAAGGCTTTCTATAGGTATATCAGGAATAAAAGAATGACTAGAGTTAGATTAGGGCCAATCAAGGATAGTAGTGGGAAGTTGTGTGTGGAATCAGAGGAGATAGGGGAAGTGTTGAATGAATATTTTGCGTCAGTATTTACAGTAGAGAAAGAAAATGTTGTTGAGAATACTGAGATTCAGGCTACGAGGCTAGATGGGATTGAGGTTCACAAGGAGGAGGTGTTAGCAATTTTGGAAAGTGTGAAAATAGATAAGTCCCCTGGGCCAGATGGGATTTACCCTAGGATTCTCTGGGAAGCTAGGGAGGAGATTGCAGAGCCTTTGTTCTTGATCTTTATGTCGTCATTGTCGAAAGGAATAGTGCCGGAAGACTGGAGGATAGCAAATGTTGTCCCCTTGTTCAAGAAGGGGAGTAGAGACAGCCCTGGTAATTATAGACCTGTGAGCCTTACTTCGGTTGTGGGTAAAATGTTGGTAAAGGTTATAAGAGACAGGATTTATAATCATCTTGAAAAGAATAAGTTCATTAGAGATAGTCAGCACGGTTTTGTGATGGGTAGGTCGTGCCTCACAAACCTTATTGAGTTTTTCGAGAAGGTGACCAAACAGGTGGATGAGGGTAAAGCAGTGGATGTGGTGTATATGGATTTCAGTAAGGCGTTTGATAAGGTTCCCCACGGTAGGCTATTGCAGAAAATACGGAAGTATGGGGTTGAAGGTGATTTCGAGCTTTGGATCAGAAATTGGCTAGCTGAAAGAAGACAGAGGGTGGTGGTTGATGGCAAATGTTCATCCTGGAGTTTAGTTACTAGTGGTGTACCGCAAGGATCTGTTTTGGGGCCACTGCTGTTTGTCATTTTTATAAATGACCTGGAAGAGGGTGTAGAAGGGTGGGTTAGTAAATTTGCAGATGACACTAAGGTCGGTGGAGTTGTGGATAGTGCCGAAGGATGTTGTAGGGTACAGAGGGACATAGATAGGCTGCAGAGCTGGGCTGAGAGATGGCAAATGGAGTTTAATGCGGAAAAGTGTGAGGTGATTCACTTTGGAAGGAGTAACAGGAATGCAGAGTACTGGGCTAATGGGAAGATTCTTGGTAGTGTAGATGAACAGAGAGATCTTGGTGTCCAGGTGCATAAATCCCTGAAGGTTGCTAACCAGGTTAATAGGGCTGTTAAGAAGGCATATGGTGTGTTAGCTTTTATTAGTAGGGGGGTCGTGTTTCGGAGCCACGAGGTCATGCTGCAGCTGTACAAAACTCTGGTGAGACCGCACCTGGAGTATTGCGTGCAGTTCTGGTCACCGCATTATAGGAAGGATGTGGAAGCTATGGAAAGGGTGCAGAGGAGATTTACTAGGATGTTGCCTGGTATGGAGGGAAGGTCTTACGAGGAAAGGCTGAGGGACTTGAGGTTGTTTTCGTTGGAGAGAAGGAGGAGGAGAGGTGACTTAATAGAGACATATAAGATAATCAGAGGGTTAGATAGGGTGGATAGTGAGCGTCTTTTTCCTCAGATGGTGATGGCAAACACGAGGGGACATAGCTTCAAGTTGAGGGGTGATAGATATAGGACACATGTGAGAGGTAGTTTCTTTACTCAGAGAGTAGTAAGGGCGTGGAACGCCCTGCCTGCAGCAGTAGTAGATTCGCCAACGTTAAGGGCATTTAAGTGGTCATTGGATAGACATATGGATGAAAATGGAATAGTGTAGGTCAGATGGTTTCACAGGTCGGCACAACATCGAGGGCCGAAGGGCCTGTACTGCGCTGTAATGTTCTAATTCTAATTCTAATACTCTGTGACATCACTGCATTGCCCAGGAACCAACTTGCCTGAGCCCTGCTTATTATGGGCTGGGTTTAGCTCAGTTCTGTTCCAGGAAGAGAAACAGGAGCAGGATTCAAGCCGTGTGGAGCCCATGATTAATGAGGGGAGATATAGGATCAATTTTTGCCTATTGAGGGAGCGTTTACTTGCACAGAGAGCTTTATCTAACCTATGCTCTATGTGCCCTGGGTGAGTTTACTGGGATAGTGTAGAGGGAGCTTTATTCTGCATCTAATCCGTGCTGTACCAGCACCTTCAGGGGAAGTGATGAGAGGGGAACCGGTAGGTGTAGAACTGAACCCAGCCGGAGTCAGCATCTTCAGGGGAGGGAGAGAGATGGGAACAAGTGAGTGTTGAACTGAACATAGCCAGAGTCAGCTGTTCTGCTCACAAAAGGAGCAAGACTGAAAAATGAATTGGAGCAGTTATGAACTATAAAAAATGAAGTGGTGAGTCAAGCTCCAACACATTGCTGCAGCTAAGATTGGGTTGGGGTCAGGTTACTCCCCTCCTGTAACACAAAATATATTTCGCCTGTTGGAGACCAAAATCCATCATCACACCTGGGAAGACATTAAAATGGGAAATGGGCAATTCAAAGCAAGGCAGCTCCTATCTTCAACAATTGTGTTATCAAAGACCCTGGCTGAGAGGGATACTGTGGATTCAAAAGCCAAAATAGGTGTGACCTAACACCATGGTATTATGATGAACCACCTTCAAACCCCATTTTTAACAATGGTGCACATTCAAAGACTTCATATGAAGCCTGCAGGGGACAGTGTTGTTTGGTCACATGACCGAAACCAAGCTGAGAAGACTTTTCTTAACGAGATAGAGAGAGAGCCTGAAGGCCATACATCCAGCCAGAGAAGCTGTGAGGCCGACCAGCTAAGCAAAGGAGCACTGCCTGCAAAAAACAGTTTCAAACCATATTTGAACAACTGAAGCAGAGAGAAATTGCAAGGTGACTTTGAATTCCCCACCTACAAAAATAAACCAGAACTACAACACTTCAAGTTCGAGACCACAAACATCCAGGCCTGCACCTTGGAAAAGACCGTCCTCCCAAGATGATTCAACAGGTTTCTGCAAACCACAAAACTCTTACATCACTTGGACATGTGTGAATTCGTGAGTTGGCGAAGGTTGCGAGAAATTCATTTTTTGTGGGAAAAAAGTTATCTTTTTTTAAACCAGAGAAAACCTGTTGTTGGTTTGTTTATTTGACGCTTAAAATACTTGGGACTGAAACACTAGTTTAGCAGAAACACTATCTGTGGTCAGTTGGGAGGTCAAAAGTGGAAGCCAGCCACCCCATTTCCTACCTGTCCGTAACAGGGGACTGAGAGTAATGCATCCAGGTTTACTGACAATACACAGTTAGATGGGAAAGTAAGCAGTGAGTAGGACACAAACAGACTGCAGAGGGATATAGAAAGGTTGGGTGAGTAGACAAGAACATGGCAGATGGAATACAATGTGGCGAATTGTGAAGTCATCCACTTTGATTTTTTTTCGCTGTTCTTTTATGAATGATGAGAGACTGAGAAATGTTTGCATTCAGAGGGACCTGGTGTCCTCGGACATGAATCACAGAAAGTTAACATGCAGGAACAGCAAGCTTATGGGGAGGCGGTGGCGTATTGGTAATGTCACTGGACTAGTAATCCAGAGTCCAGGCTAATTCTCTGGGGACATGGATTTGAATCCCAAAACAGCAGATGGTGAAATTTGAATTCAATTAATAAATCTGGAATTAAAAGCTAGTCTGATGGTGACCATGAAACCATTGTCCATTGTTGTAAAAACCCATCTGGTTCACTAATGTCCTTTAGGGAAGGAAATCTGCCGTCCCTACCTGGTCTGGCCTACATGTGACTCCAGACCCATAGCAATGTGGTTGACTCTTAAATGCCCTCTGAAATGGCCTCGCAAGTCACTCAGTTCAAGGGCATTTAGGGATGGGCAATAAATGCTGGCCTAGTCAGCGACCCCCACATCCCACAAATAGAATTTAAAAAAATTAGGAAGGCAAATGGTATGTTAGCTTTTGTTGCAAAGGGATTCTAGCAGAAGTGTAAAGAAGTCTTACTACAACTATACAGGACATTGGTGAGGCTTCACCTGGAGTAGTGTGTGCAGTTTTGGTATCCTTCGTGAAGGTGGGATGTACTTGCCCTTGTGGCATGCAACGGAGATTCACTAGTCTGGTTCCTGGGAATGAGACAATTTTTCTATTTATTCATGGAATGTGGGCGTTGCTGGAAAGGCCAGCATTTATTACCCATCCCTAATTGCCTTTGAGACAGGGGTGGTGAGCCGCCTCCTTGCATATAACTGAATCTATAACTGAATATAACTAGGCCGCTTCATTGGGCAGTTAAGAGTCAACCACATTTCTGAGAGTCTGGAGTCACATATAGGCCAGATCGGGTAAGGACGGCAGATTTCCTTCCCTAAAGGACATTAGTGAACCAGGTGGGTTTTTAGGACAATCCAGTAGTTTCATGGTCACCATTACTGATACTAGCTTTTTTAATCCCAAATGTATTTAATTAATTGAGTTTAAATGCCTGAGCTGCTGCAATGGGACTTGATTTCATGTCTCTGCATCATTAGTCCAGGCCTCTGGATTACTAGTTCAGTAACATAATCACTATGCTACAGCACCCCCACTATGATCCATCTTCTCCTTTGATGAAAGATTGAGTAGACTAGGCCTAAATTCCCTTGAGTTTAGAAGAATGAGAGGTGATCTAACTGAAACATAACTTCTTAAGGGACTTGGCAGGGTAGGTGCTGAGAAAATGTTTCCCCCTGGCTGGGGAATCTCAAACACCAGGTCACAGTCTCAGGATAAGAGATCGGCCATTTAGGACTGAGATGAGAAGAAATTTCTTCACTGAAAGGGTTGTGAATCTTTGGAATTGTCTACCCCAGGGAGCTGTGGATGCTCAGTTATTGAGTATATTTAACAGAGATTGATAGATTTTTGGGTACTAAGGGAATTAAGGGATATAGGGATAGTGCAGGAAGGTGGAGTTGAGGTAGAAGATCAGCCATGATCTTGGTGACTGGCAGAACAGACTCGAAGGGCCAAATGGCCTCCTCCAGCTCTTATTTCTTATGTTCATTAAACCTCAGTCTGGTTCCTCTCAATCTTTCTTGACAAATCACCAGGATACCAGACTACAAGTCATGTCCGAAACATCATTTATTGGTTAGAAATCACAACTTAGTTAAATGTGGGCTCACAGACACTTTATAAACATGTATAAACACATATAAATGTAATCAGAGTTATCCAGCAGTTGAGCACTAATAGGGAGAGTATTTCACAAAACAAGTAATGAGTGCAGGGGGGGAGAGTGGCCAAAGACCAAAAGGTCTGAAAATTAGTGGCGGAAGACAAAAAAAGTCTGATTTTTTTCCCCACAAGGAATCATGTAATTATAGCACTGTTACTGAAGCAAACTAGACGAGTCATGGCAATTTTGTAAAATTTTGCATATGTAATGAATAAAATTGCACTGTTCTCAGAATACAATTTCATGAGACTGACCTGACAGCTGATAATTGGTTTTACAGAGCTTCACATTTTCAATATCCTGCTTCTGCCTATTTGTAACTTGCTCATGTAAAAGATGTTCTGTGAAGATGTGTCAACTTTAATGGAAAGCAATATTTATAAGTATACCAGAAGGTACATTCTGGTACTTCGGTAAGTGATGTGCACAAATCAGTACTTATATAAAGTAGTAAAAAGTAAACATTTGAGACATTGACAATCCAGAAACTTGAACATAAGTGGGGTATTTTTTCTTACTTTGTGCTATGACCTACACAATCACCTGAACAAAGCTGAAAGCAAAACCAGGGAGGGAGGATTGTCTGTCAGTTATGCAGCCTGACCAATTCGCTGTCCATTAACTTAAATGGACAGGAATATCACATACATTCTGTTAGAAGCATGTGATACTCCCGACCCAATTTTCTTTTGAACAATTATTTACCTCCAAGCACAAAAATGGAAAATATACCTTATTAACTTTAGCAAATGTGGTGCCTCTATAGATAGAATGTTTGCTTTTAAATATGACTCATGGTAGATTTTATAATTTAAAATAATTAGTCACAATATAAAGATTCTAAACTAAAATAATCTGGTTTTCAGCACAGATCTCAATATGATCTTAATGAAAACTAAATAGAAATGTGGTTTTCATCTTCAAAGGGTTCAAATATTATGCAACACACAAATTGTACCAGATCTTACTGGCAACAGTGGAAAAGTAATGAGATTAGTGTTGTACCTCGAGGAAGAAAATCCTGCACTCCGGGTCCCACTACCTCGTGGGACGTCCAGCCCCATGTGCCCAAAGGTCGAGAATCGGCCTGATCAGTCACCTGAAGACCCATGGCAGAAACTCATGATCTTCAGTAGACGTCATCCTTGAATCGAGGGACAGCTGACAACCTCTACAGTAACAAGTTTGAGGTTCTGTTGCATCATCCCCAAACTTTGGTAATGACCCTGTGACAATGCAGCAGGTCCAATGGACAGCTGTATATCCCAACAGTGATGAACACTCTGGCTCCTGTTCTACTGCATCAATTGGTGCAGTGGCAGCTGCATTTAACAGCACGGTGACTGAAAGTAATAACTATTGTGTGGGCTTGGAGAAAGGCAGCACTCTGTATATACATATTCATACATGTACAGAGTATTGTGGCATCAGCCTCAGAAGCCCAGTGACCATTGACAGTGACTGCAGAGAACTCACAGGATAGTTGCACTGTAGCCGATGCACAGCACGTTTTGCAGGACAGCCCTTTCCAGATAATCTTAAGCAATACCAAACCACACACTGAAGAAAGATGACCAGAGTTATACTCCTTGCCTTGCATCACTATGGTGTAAAAGACAGCTTCACACTGACTCAAGGTTTACAGTGTGACTGGGCCAGTAGACAGTGAAAGTGGAGATGAACAATGAATGGAATTCAGCCATACACCTGAGTAAACTGATAAGTGGAAATTCCAGATCACTTCAGTTGCTGCAAAGCACAGGACATATTCAGTTTATACAGCTCATGCTCACTGCAGGATATTCACATGCAGTAACCAGTGTGTGCAGGGTTTTCAGAAATTACTTCAGACACACACTGCTGTGTAAATGGAAGCAAGTTTTAAATTCCTATTGACCAATGTTTTTGCTGCAGACCAGTGACTTGCCAGCTACTGATCCTGCACCATTAATTTTAAGCCATGTCAAGTGAGCTGTGTCAGTTCTCAGGTGGTCTCTGCTAAGATATCCCATGAAGGTAAAAAGAAACACCGAGAATTGATCTGTATATAGACACACACCTCCTTTTTGGCCATTTACAGAAGACTGACACACTGAAGTTGTGAAGGAGGATGCAGTTCCACCCACTTGCTTTCCGGTTGAAGGTCACTTCCACTGAGATGAAAGACTATAAAACACAAAGATGACTTAAAAACAGATAAAAAGACCTCCGGGCAGCTTTGTGGTTGGCTGAATTTAAAAAAAAAAATGTACGAGCATATGAATTAGAAGCAGGAGTAGGCCGCTCGGCCCCTTGAGCCTGCTCCGTTATTAAACAAGATCATGGCTGATATCTCCACTTTCCCACCTACCTTCAATAACCTTTCACCCCTTGCATATCAAAAATCTATCTACCTCTGTCTTAAAAATATTCAAAGACTCTGCTTCCACCACCTTTTGAGGAAGAGAGTTCCAAAGACTCACGACCCTCAGAGAAAAAATGTCTCCTCATTTTTGCCTTAAAGGGACGACCCCTTATTTTTAAATAGTGACCCGTAGTCCCAGATTCCCCCACAAGAAGAAACATCCTTTCCACAGCCACGCTGTCAAGACCCCTCCAATTTCCATTTTTTAAAAACCGGTTTTTTTGATCAAAGGCAGAAAGGGAGAAGCCAATGGTGGATTTCCGAAACCCCAATGTCAGAAATCAGCTTTGTGGCGGAAATTTCTCCTCCCTGTGTTACTTGCAAACTCGCTGGTGTATCAGCAAGTCGGCTGAAGTAGCGAATCCCTTCCCACACTCTGAGCTGGTGAATGGTCTCTCCCCAGTGTGAACTTGCTGGTGTGTCAAAAGGTGGGATAACTGAGTGAATCCCTTCCCACACTCTGAGCAGGTGAATGGCCTCTCCCCAGTGTGAACTCGCTGGTGTGTCAGAAGGTTGGATGACCGAGTGAATCTCTTCCCACACTCTGAGCAGGTATATGGCCTCTCCCCAGTGTGAGTACGCTGGTGTACAATGAGATCAGATGATCGCCTGAACCCAGTCCCACAGTGATTGCACCTGAACGGTTTCTCATCAGTGTGAACACGTTGATGGATCATCAGTTCAGCAGAACATTTAAAGCAATTCCCACAGTCTGGACATTTAAAAGGTCTCTCGTCAGTGTGAACTCTCTGGTGCCTCAGCAGGTCGGATGTTTGAGTGAATCCCTTCCCACACTCGGAGCAGGTAAACGGCCTCTCCCCAGTGTGAATTCGCTGATGTCTTAGCAGGTCAGATAATCGAGTGAATCCCTTCCCGCACTCGGAGCAGGTAAACGGCCTCTCCCCAGTGTGAACTCGCTGGTGTGTCAGCAGGTTGGATAACTGAGTGAATCCCTTCCCGCACTCGGAGCAGGTAAACGGCCTCTCCCCAGTGTGAACTCGCTGGTGTATCAGCAGGGTGGATGACCGAGTGAATCCCTTCCCACACTCTGAGCAGGTGTATGGCCTTTCCCCAGTGTGAACTCGCTGGTGTATCAGCAGGGTGGATGACCAAGTGAATCCCTTCCCACAGTCTGAGCAGGTGAACGGTCTTTCCCTAGTGTGAGTGCACTGGTGGACAGTGAGTTCAGATGATCGTTTGAACCCAGTCCCACAATGAGAGCACCTGAACAGTCTCTTGTTAGTGTGAACACGTTGATGGGACATCAGTTAAGCAGAACATTTATAGCAATTCCCACAGTCTGGACATTTAAAAGGCCTCTCATCATTGTGAACTCTCTGGTGTGTCAGCCGGTTCGATGAAGTAGTGAATCCCTTCCCACACTCTGAGCAGGTGAACGGCCTCTCCAGGCTGTGACTGCATTGATGAGTTTCCAGCTCCACTGGATAATTCAATCCCTTTCCACAGTCCCCATATTTACATGGTTTTGTCTCAGTGTGACAGTGATTGTGTTTCGACAGGCCAGATGATCGACTGAAACTCGTCCA
This sequence comes from Heterodontus francisci, assembly GCF_036365525.1. Taxonomy (NCBI): domain Eukaryota; kingdom Metazoa; phylum Chordata; class Chondrichthyes; order Heterodontiformes; family Heterodontidae; genus Heterodontus; species Heterodontus francisci. The sequence continues at coordinate 120,393,693 of NC_090379.1, read as the reverse complement.
CACACAGAACACATGTGCAGTTTCTCCTCACTGTGATCGGTACTTTATCCTTTCATGTTCAAAATCTGGTGATATTCCGGTTATGATAAACTGGAGACTCCTTCAGATCCTGATTTGACGTTTGCTTTGCATTTCACGGCTGCAATTCCTCCCCTTCTAAAACCCTGTGAAATTGATTTAAAACAGAAAACAAAAGTGAGAGAACCCACAAAAACACAAAAATAAAAGCAAAATACTGCGGATGCTGGAAATCTGAAATAAAAACAAGAAATGCTGGAACCACTCAGCAGGTCTGGCAGCATCTGTGAAAAGAGAAGCAGTGTTAACATTTCGGGTCAGTGACCCTTCATCGGAACTGACAAATATTAGAAATGTGAAAGGTTATAAGCAAGTAAAGCGGGGGTGGGGCAAGAGATAACAAAGTATAAGGTGTAAATAGGACAAGGTCACAGAATAGCTGACTATGAATAGCAGAATAGCATGAATTGACTCCAGACCCACAGCAATGTGGTTAACTCTTACATGCCCTCTGAAATGGCCTAGCAAGCCACTCAGTTGTATCTAACTGCTACAAAGTCTATAAAAAGGAATGAAACCGGACGGACCACCAGGCATTGACCTGCGGACTGAGCGCAAGCAGGACCCTGAGCTTCCAGTTGCTTGCCATTTCAACACTCCCCCCCCCCTGCTCTCATGCTCACATCTCTGTCCTGGGATTGCTGCAGTGTTCCAGTGAACATCAACGCAAGCTCGAGGAACAGCATCTCATCTACCGATTAGGCACACTACAGCCTGCCGGACTGAACATTGAGTTCAATAATTTCAGAGCATGACAGCCCCCCATTTTACTTTCATTTTTAGTTATTTTTTTCTTCCTTTTTTTTTACATTCTTTTTTACACATTTATTTCATTTCATCTTAGTTTGTTCAGTTTGCTTACCCACTGTTTTTTTTCAGGTTTGCACTTGCTGCTGTTCAATATTCAGTGTATTAACACCTAATCTGCACTAATGCTTTGTCTTTCAACACACCATTAACATATTGTTTGCCTTTGCTCCGTGATCTTTTGGTCAGCTGTGTGGCCTGGTCTAATCTAGACCTTCTTTGTTATCTCTTGCCCCACCCCCACCTCACTTGCTTATAACCTGTGACTTTTCTAATATTTGTCAGTTCCAATGAAGGGTCACTGACCCGAAACGTTAACTCTGCTTCTCTTTTCACAGATGCTGCCAGACCTGCTGAGTGGTTCCAGCATTTCTTGTTTTTATCACAAAAACACAAAGGCAGGTTATGAAATGGAGCTGAATGAATCTGGTAATTCATGGGGCCGGTGCGAGGAAAAAGTGACCATAAAAGCTGCTGGATTAACGTACAACCCCAACTGGTTCACTAATGCTCTTCTGGGAAGGGAACCTGCAACCAGTCTGGACCTACACAAGACTCTGCCCTCTAAGGGAGGAGGGGGAGAGGCAGGGAGCGAAAGAGTGGGATTTTATACATGTACAGCTCGACCAGAACTTTGAGAGAACTTCCAAAACCCTTAACTTCCATCATCTAGAAGGACCAGGGTAACAGGTGTATGTGAACACCATCACCTCCAAGTTCCCCTCCAAGTCACACACCATCCTGACTTGTCTGACATTCAGTACTGGATGAACAGAAATTTCCTCCAATTAAATATTGGGAAGTCTGACTTCCTGCTACAAACTCCACTTCCTAGTCACTAACTCTATCCCTCTCCCTGGCAACTGTCTGAGGCTAAACCAAACCCTTCATAACCTTGGTGTGATATTTGACCCCGAGATGAGCTTCCCGACTGCATATCGGTGCCATCACTCAGACCACCTATTTCCACCTCAGTAACATCGCCCGACTTCACCACTGCCTCAGCTCATCTGCCTCTGAAACTTACATCCATGCATTTGTTACCTCTCAACTTGACTATTCTAACACACTCCTGGCTGGTCTCCCACATTCTACCCTCCGTAAACTTGAGATCATCCAAAACTCTGCTGCCGGTGTCCTTCCTCAAACCAAGTCCTGTCCACCCATTACCACTGTGCTCGCTGACCTACACAGACTCCCAGTTAAGTAACACCTCAATTTTAAAATCCTCATCCTTGTTTTCGAATCCCTCCACGCCCTCACCCCTCACTATCTCTATAATTTCCTCCAGCCCTACAATCCTCCGAGAGATCAGGGATCATCTAATTCTGGCACCTTGAGCATTCCCGATTTTCATTGCTCCACCACTGGTGGCCAGGCCTTCAGCTGCCAAGACCATAAGCTTTGGAAATCCCTCCCTAATCCTCTCCGCCTCTCTACCTCACCTTCCGTGCTTCTTAAAACCCACCTCTTTGATCAAGCTTTTGGTCAACTGCCCTAACATCTCCTTATGTGGCTCAGTGTTAAATGTTGATTTATAACACACCTGTGAACAGACTTGGAACATTTTATTACATTGAAGGCGCTACATAAATACAAGTGATGATAACTTGGACATATATCACCGTTCCTTCATCATCACTGGATGAAAATCCTGTAACTCCTTCCCTAACACCATTGTGGGATCACCTTCACCACACAGACTGCAGCAGTTCAAGGCGGCGGTCCACCGTCACCTTCTCAATGGACAACTGGGGATTGGCGAGTGACACCCAGATCCCAAGAATGAAATAAAAGTTGATATATGTAAAATAGATTAAAAGCCTCTACCGCAATACTTGTTATTAAAAACAATACTCTTTTATATTGAGTGCTTGGTGTCCCTCACGTGACAGTCTTGCATTGGAAACTGCTGGGCCCATGTGGGCTCAAAAGTACTCGGGGTAAAGCCAGCAGCTTCGCCTCCATCTCCACTCCAGTTAAAACAGATGCTACAAAAAAGACCTACACAGGTCAGAGACTGACTTCCACATCCAACACCCACTCCGATACAAATTGGCTCTTATTGGTCCTTGTCTTTCTCAACACAGTTTTGTGAGCAACGCCTGCAACAAAACCAAACCAAAATACTCTGGATGCTAGAAAGCTGAAATAAAAGGAGAAAATATGGGAAATATTCAGCAGGTCAGGGAGCATCTGTGGAGAGAGAAACAGAGTTAATGTTTCATGTGCAGCGAGCCACCGGAACCTGCAGCCTGGAACTCAGTGTGAAAAGGAGGAAGAATGAGGGGAGGCAATCATCGAATCATAGAAAGCTTAAAGCACAGAAAGAGGCCACTTGGCCCATCACATCTGTGCCGGCCGAGAAACGATCCACCTATTCTAATTCCACCTTCCAGCATTTGGTCCGTAGCCCTGCAGCTGACGGCACTTTTGAATGAGTTGAGGGTCTCTGCCTCAACTACCCTTTCAGGCAGCGAGTTCCAGACCCCACCACCCTCTGGGTGAAAAAGCTTTTCCTCATCTCCCCTCTAATTTTTCTACCAATCACTTTAAATCTATGCCCCCTCATCACTGACCTCTCTGCTAAGGTAAATAGACCCTTCACCTCCACTCTATCCAGGCCCCTCACAATTTTGTACATTTCAATCAGATCTCCCCTCAGCCTTCTCTGTTCCAAAGAGAACAACCCCAGCCTATCCAATCTTTCCTCATAGCTGCATTTTTCCAGTCCTGGCAACATCCTCTTAAATCTCCTCTGTACCCTCTCCAGTGCAATTACATCCTTTCTGTAATGAGGTGACCAGAACTGCACACAGTACTCAAGTTGCGGCCTAACCAATGAGTTATACAGTTCCAGCATAACCTCCCTGCTCTTGCATTCTATACCTCGGCTAATAAAGGAAAGGATTCCATATGCCTTCTTAACCACCTGATCGACCTGTCCTTCTATCTTCAGGGATCTGTGGACATTCACTCCAAGGTCCCTCACTTCCTCTACACTTATCAGTATTTTCCCAACAATCATGTATTCCTTTGCCTTGTTTGACTTCTCCAAATGCATCACCCCATACTTCTCCAGGTTGAATTCCATTTGCCACTTTTCTGCCCATCTGACCAGACCATCAATATCTTCCTACAGCTATCCTCCTCGCTATCCACCACACGGCCAATCTTTATGTCGTCCGCCGACCTCTTGATCAGGTCAACCACATTTATGTCCAAATCATTAATATACATCACAAAAAGCAGGGGACCCAGTACTGAGCCCTGCAGAACGCAACTGGAAACAGCCCTCCAGTCGCTAAAATAGCCGTCAACAATTACCCTTTGTTTCCTGCCACTGAGCCAATTCTGTATCCACCTTGCTGCATTTCCCTGGATCCCATAGGATTTTATTTTTTTAACCAGTCTGCCATGTGGGACGTTGTCAAAAGCCTTGCTAAAATCCATGTAGCCCACATCAACTGCACTACCCTCGTCTATCTTCCTTGTTACTTCTTCAAAAAATTCGATCAAGTTGATCAAACAAGATCTTCCCTTAACAAATCCATGCTGACCATCCTTGATTTACCTGTGCCTTTCTAGGTGACAGTTTATCCCGTCTCTCAGAATAGATTCCAATATTTTGCCCACTACTGAGGTTAGACTGACTGGCTTGTAATTATTTGGTCTATCCCTCGCTCCCTTTTTAAACAGAGGTACAACGTTAGCAATAAAGGAGAATGATGGGGTATAGATTAAATTGTCCTTGACAGAGGACAAAGGATCGGCACAACATTGTGGGCCGAAGGGCCTGTTCTGTGCTGTATGTTCTATGTTCTATGTTCTATGTAATTCTCCAATCCTCTGGCATCACACCTGTATCCAGTGAGGACTGGAAAATGATGGTCAGACCCTCTGCTATTTCCTCTCTTGCTTCTCTTAATAGCCTCGGACACATTTCATCTGGCCCTGGTGACTGATCAACTTTCAAGGATGCTAATCCCATTAATACTGCCTCTCTCCCTATGTTTATCACATCCAATACTTGACACTCTACCTCCTTAACTAAATTATCTGCATTGTCCCCCTCTTTTGTGAAAACAGACACAAAGTATTCATTAAGAACCATACCAATATCTTCTGCTCCTACACATGGGTTACCTTTTTGGTCTTTTATGGGCAGTACTCTCTCCTTAGTTATCCTCTTATTCTTAATGCATTGATAAAACATCTTTGGGTTCACCCTGATTTTGCTTGCCAATATTCTTTCATGCCCTCTCTTTGCTTTCCTAATTTCCTTTTTGATTTCACCCCTCCACTTTCTGTACTCCTCTCAGCTTTCTGTAGTACTGAGTTCTTGGTGCCAGAGACAAGTTTTCCTTTTCTGCCTTATCTTACCCTGTAGACTCCTTGACATCCATGGGGCTCTAGATTTGGCCGCCTCACCCTTTTTTTTTGTGGGAACATGTTTACTCTGAGCCCCTTGAATCTCCCCTTTGAATGCCTCCCACTGTTCTGACTCTGATTTATCTTCAAGGAGCGGTTTTCAGTCCACTTTCACTAAATCACTCCTCAGTTTGGTAAAATTGGTTTTGCCCCAACTGAGAACTCTAACTCCTTTCCATTTCTGTCCTCCATAATTATGTTAAAACCTACTGAATTATGATCACTACCACCAAAATGCTCTCCCACTGCCACTCCTTCACCTGCCCATCTTCATTTCCTAAAACTAAGTCTAAAACTGTGCCCTCTCTTGTTGGAATTGCTATATACTGGGCAAAAAAATTCTCCTGAATGCACCTCAAGAATTCTGCTCCCTCAATTCCTTTCACACTAAAATTATCCCACTTAATACTGGGGTAACTAAAATCCCCTAATACTGGCCTATTGCACTTCTCAGAGATTTGCCTACATATCTGCTCGTCTATTTCCCTCTGACTGTTTGGGGGTCTATCGTACACTCCCAGTGTGACTCCCCCTTTTTTGTTCCTTTGCTCAATCCATATGGCCTCATTTGATGAGCCTTCCAACACGTCATCCCTCCTCATAGCTGTAATAGTTCTCTTTATTCATTCATTCATAGGATTTGGGCGTCGCTGGCTACGCCAGTATTTATTGCCCATCCCTAATTTCCCTTGAGAAGGTGGTAGTGAGCTGTCTTCTTGAACTGCTGCAGTCCATGTGAGGTAGGTACACTCACAGTGCTGTTAGGAAGGTAGTTCCAGAATTTTGACCCAGCGACAGTGAAGGAACGGCAATAAAGTTCCAAGTCAGGATGGTGTGTGACTTGGAGGGGAACTTGCAGGTGGTGGTGTTCCCATGCATTTGCTGCCCTTGTCCTTCTAGTTGGTACAGGTTGCGGATTTGGAAGGTACTGTCTAAGCAGCCTTGGTGCAGAGATGGTACACTCTGCTGCCAGTGTGTTTCGGTGGTGGAGGGAGTGAATATTTGTAGATGGGGTGCCAATCAAGTGAGCTGCTTTGTCCTAGATGGTGTCGAGCTTCTTGAGTGTTGTTGGAGCTGCACCCATCCAGGCAAGTGGAGAGTATTCCATCACACTCCTGACTTGTGCCTTGTAGATGGTGGGCAGGCTTTGGGGAGTCAGGAGGTGGGTTACTCACCACAGGATTACTAGCCTCTGACCTGCTCTTGTAGCCACGTATTTATATAGAAACAGAGAAAAAATAGGAGTAGGCCATTCGGCCCTTCGAGCCTGCTCCACCATTCATTATGATCATGGTTGATCATCCAAATCAGTAGCCTGTTCCCACTTTCTCCCCATGCCCTTTGATCCCTTTACACCCAAGAGCTATATCTAACTCCTTCTTGAAAACATACAATGCTTTGGCCTCAACTGCTTTCTGTGGTAGCGAATTCCTCAGGCTCACCACTCTCTGGGTGTAGAAGTTTCTCCTCATCTCAGTCCTGAAAGGTTTACCCCATATCCTTAGACTATGATCCCTGGTTTTGGACTCCCCCACCGGCGCAGTGGTTAGCACCGCAGCCTCACAGCTCCAGGGACCCAGGTTCAATTCTGGGTACTGCCTGTGCGGAGTTTGCAAGTTCTCCCTGTGACCGCGTGGGTTTTCGCCGGGTGCTCCGGTTTCCTCCCACTGCCAAAGACTTGCAGGTGATAGGTAAATTGGCCATCGTAAATTGCCCCTAGTGTAGGTAAGTGGTAGGGAATATGGGATTACTGTAGGGTTAGTATAAATGGGCGGTTCTTGGTCGGCACAGACATGGTGGGCCGAAGGGCCTGTTTCAGTGCTGTATCTCTAAATCGGGAACATCCTTCCTGCATCTACCCTGTCAAGTCCTGTTAGAATTTTATAGGTTTCTATGAGATCCTCCCCCTCACTCTTCTCAACTCCAGTGAATATAATCCTAACTGACTCAATCTCTCCTCATACGTCAGTCCCACCATCCCAGGAATCAGTCTGGTAAACCTTCGCTGCACTCCCTCTATAGCAAGAACATCCTTCCTCAGATAAGGAGACCAAAACTGCACACAATATTCCAGGTGTGGCCCCACCAAGGCCCTGTATAATTGCAGCAAGACATCCCTGCTCCTGTACTCGAATCCTCTTGCTATGAAGGCCAAAATACCATTTGCCTTTTTTACCGGCTGTTGCACCTGCATGCTTACCTTCAGCGACTGGTGTACGAGAACACCCAGGTCTCGCTGCATATTCCCCTATCTCAGTTTATAGCCGTTCAGATAACAATCTGCCTTCCTGTTTTTGCTACCAAAGTGGATAACCTCACATTTATCTACATTATACTGCATCTGCCATGCATTAGCCCACTCACTCAACTTGTCTAAATTACCTTGAAGCCTCTCTGCATCCTCCTCACAACTCACCCCCCCACCCAGTTTTGTGTCATCTGCAAATTTGGAGATATTACATTTAGTTCCCTCATCTAAATCATTAATATATATTGTGAATAGCTGGAGTCCTAGCACCGATCCCTGCGGTACCCCACTGGTCACTGCCTGCCACTCGGAAAAAGACCCGTTTATTCCTACCCTTTGTTTCCTGTCTGCCAACCAGTTCTCTGTCCATGTCAGTACCTGATCACCAATCCCATGTGCTTTAATTTTGCACTGTAATCTCTTATGTGGGAACTTATCGAAAGCCTTCTGAAAGTCCAAACACACCACATCCATTGGTACTCCCTTATCTATTCTACTAGTTACATCCTCAAAAAATTCCAGTAGATTTGTCAAGCATGATTTCCCTTTCGTAAATCCATGTTGACTTTGTCCGATCCTGTCATTGTTTTCTAAGTGCTCTGCTATTACATCTTTTATAGTTAACTCTAGCATTTTCCCACTACTGATGTCAGGCTACCAGTCTATAATTCCCCGTTTTCTCTCTATCTCCTTTTTTAAATAGTGGGGTTACATTAGCTCCCCTCCAATCATTTGGAACTGTTCCAGAGTCTATAGAATTTTGAAAAATGACCAGCAATGCATCTACTATTTCTAGGGCCACTTCCATAAGTACTCTGGGATGCATACCATCAGGCCCTGGGGATTTATCGGCCTACAATCCCATCAATTTCCCCAACACCATTTCCTTACGAATACTGATTTCATACAGTTCCTCCTTCTCACTAGACCCTATGTTCCTCAACATTTCTGGGAGGTAATTTGTGTCCTCCTTTGTGAAGACAGAACCAAATTATGTATTTAATTGTTCTGCCATTTCTTTGTTCCCTATTATAAATTCCCCTGTTTCTGACTGTAATGGACCCACATTTGTCTTCACTAATCTTTTTCTCTTCACATATCTAGAGAAGCTTTTACAGTCAGTTTTTATGTTCTCTGCAAGCTTACTCTCATACTCTATTTTCCCCTTCTTAATCAATCCCTTCGTCCTCCTTTGCTGAATTCTAAACTGCTCCCAATCCTCAGGTTTGCTGTAATAAAAACAAACCTGAAGGGTCACTGACCTGAAACATTAACTCTGCTTCTCTCTCCACAGATACTGCCAGACCTGCTGAGTATTTCCAGCATTTCTTGGTTTTATTTCAGATTTCCAGCATCCGCAGTATTTTGCTTTTACCTTGGATCTAATACTATCCCTAATTTCTTTTGTAAGCCACGGTTGAGCCACCCTTCCTGTTTTATTTTTGCGCCAGACAGGAATGAACAATTGTTGTAATTCATCCATGCGCTCTTTTTAAATGCTAGCCATTGCCTATCCACTGTCAATGCTTCAAGTAACGTTCCCCAATCTATCATTACCAACTCGCGCCTCATACCTTCACAGTTTCCTTTATTTAGATTCAGGATCCTAGTCTCGGAATCAACTCCCTCACTCTCCATCTTAATGAAGAATTCTATCATGTTATGGTCGCTCTTCCCCAAGCGACCCCGCACAAGATTGTTAACTAATCCTTCTCATTACACAATACCCAGTCTAGGATGGCCTGTTCTCCAAAAAACCATCACATACACACTCCAGTAATTCCTCCTCTATAGTATCATTGCTAATTTAATTTGCCCAATCTATAAGTAGATCAAATCACCTATAATTACAGTTGCACCCTTAACGCAAGCGTCTTTAATTTCCTGTTTAATGCTATCCTCTACATCACCACTGCTGTTTGGGGGTCTATATACAACCCCAAATGTTTTCTGCCCCTTGGTGTTTCTTAGCTCCACCCATACAGATTCTCTGAGCTAAAATCCTTCCTCACTATTGTATTGATTTCCTCTTTCACTAACAATGCTACTCCACCTCTTTTCCCCTTTTGCCTGTCCTTCCTAAATATTGAATACCCTTGGATGTTCAGTTTCCATCCATGGTCACCCTGCAGCCATGTCCCTGTAATCACAACTATATTGTATCCATTTACACCTATTTGTGCAGTTAATTCGCCTACCTTATTGCGAATACTCTACACATTGAGACACAATGCCTTCAGGCTTGTCTTTTTAACCTTCTTAGTCATCTTCGCATTATTTCGCACTATGGCCCCATTTGTTTCTTGCCCTTGATTTCTATGCCTTCCACTTTTGCCGTTTTGTTTTCTGCCTTTCATTTTTATCCTTGTTGCCTCTTCAGGCTCCCCGCTCAGTTTACCATCCCCTGCCATTCTAATTTAAATCCTCCCCAACAGCACTAGCGAACGCCCCTGCGAGGACATTGGTTCCGATCCTGCCTGGGTGTAACCCGTTCCGCTTGTACAGGTCCCACCTTCCCCAGAACCGGTCCCGATGTCCCAGGAATCTAAATCTCTCCCTCCTGCACCATTTCTCCAGCCACGTATTCATCTGGTCTATTCTCCTGTTCCTATACTCACTAACACATGGCACAGGAAGTAATCCTGAGATTACTACCTTTGAGGTCCTGCTTTTTAAATTTCACTCCTAAATCCTTAAATTTATCTTGCAGGATTGCATCCCTTTTTCTACCTATGTTGTTGGTACTGACATGTACCACGACCACTGGCTGCTCACGCTTCCTCTTCCGAATGTCCTGCAGCCGCTCCGAGACATCCTTGACCCTAGCACCAGGGAGGCAACATGCCATCCTAGAGTCTCGTTTGCGGCCACAGAAACGCCTGGCTGTTCCCCTTACAATTGAATCGCCTATCACTATGGCTCTCCCAGTCTTTCCCCCCCTCTGCTGTGCAGCACAGCCATCCATGGTGCCACGAACTTGGATTCCCCTGGGAGGCCATCCCCCCAAACAGTATTTAAAGTGATATAGCTGTTTGAGAAGGGAAGGCCACAAGGGACTCTTGCACTACCTGACTGTGCCTACTACTCCACCTGGTGGTCACCCATCCCTTTTCTGCCTGTGACCACCTCGTTAAACGTGCTATCTACGACGTCCTCAGCATCGCAGATGTTCCACAGTGAATCTATCCACAGCTCCAGCTCTGTAATGGGGGTAGCCAGTAGCTGCAGATGGAGACACTTCCTGCACACATGGTCGTCAGGGACAGTGGAAGCATCCCTGATTTCCCACATAGCGCAGGAGGAGCATATCACGGGTGCGAGCTCTCCTGCCATACCTATCTTTAGATTACTTACTTACTCCCTTTAATTAAAAAAATACTAATGATGCTAAGGACCATGTTCTACTCCAAACACTACCCACTACAATCTAAACTCCTTAATAAATTACACTAATTTAAATACTTTAGTCGTACTAAACTCATCACTTTTACGATAAGTTTTAAAAAAGAACTTTCCTCTGATTTTTTAAAGCTATTTACAGGCTCTCACAGCTGTTACTCACCAACCAATCATCTTGCAGCTTTCCTGTGATGTCACTGTTAACTTTTTTTTCCAAACTCCGGCGCGCCTGGACTGCTCTCACACAGGTCCGCTCCTCTCTGCTCCCAGAAGGTAAGTGACTGGGCCTCGATCCTCAGGCTCAATTTATCCTTTTCTCTCGCTTGGTGTTCTCCCCACAGGTCTGCTCCTCTCCCGGAAGGTAAGTGGCTACTCCAGTTCAGTTTCTGGTCAATGGTAACCCCTAGAATGTTGATAGTAGGGAATTCAGTGATTGTAATGCTATTGAATGTCAAGGGGAGATAGTTAGATTCTCTCTTGTTGGAGATGGTCATTGCCTGACACTTGTGTGGCGCAAATGTTACTTGTCATTTATCAGTCCAAGCCTGGATACTGTCCAGGTCTTGCTGCATTTCTACACGGATTGCTACAGTATCTGAGGAGTCGTGAATGGTGCAATCAGCGAACATCCCCACTTCTGACCTTATGATTGAATGAAGGTCATTGATGAAGCAGCTGAAGATGTTTAGGCCTAGGACACTACCCTGAGGAACTCCTGCAGTGATGGCCTGGAGCTGAGATGATTGACCTCCAACAACCACAACCATCTTCCTTTGTGATAGGTATGACTCCAACGAGTAGAGAGTTTTCCCCCCGATTCCCACTGACTTCAGTTTTGCTCGGGCTCCTTGATGCCATACTCGGTTAAACGCTGCCTTGATGTCAAATGCAGTCACTCTCACCTCACCTCTGGAGTTCAGCTCTTTTGTCCATGTTTGAATCAAAGCTGTAATGACATCAGGAGCTGAGTGGCCCCGGCGGAACCCAAACGGAGTGTCACTGAACAGGTCATTGCTAAGCTTGTGCTGCTTGATAGCACTGTTGATGACAGCTTCCAACACTTTACTGATGATTGAAAGTAGACTGATGGGGTGGTAATTGGCTGGGTTGGAATTGTCCTGCTCTTTGTGGACAGGACATACCTGAGCAATTTTCCACATTGCTGGCTGTGATCAGCAGCCTGAAGGAAGAGGATGGCTCAGTAATGACTTCGCAGTCCGACATACTAAGGATCAGCAAATCCTTTTATGCTGGGCTGTACGACGTGAAGCCCACGGATAGCACAGCTTCCCAGTCCTTCCTGTCATTTATCACTGAGGTCTTAGATGACAGCATGAGGGAGAGACTGGACAAACCGCTAACTCTGGATGAGCTGACAAATGCCGTCAGGTCCTTCGAGACGAGTAAAACTCCCAGAAGCGACGGCTTACTCGTTGAGTTGTATTCGGCTCTGTGGGACTGGATAGGCCCAGACCTGCTGGAAGTGTACAAGAGGATGCTTCTGGCTGGCAGCATGTCAGTAATCCATGAGGAAAGGCATCATCGCCCTCATCTACATGTGGAAGGGGGAGAGGGCGGAAATCAGAAATTGGCAGCCCATCTCACTGCTTAACGTTGACTACAAGATTCTGTCCAAAGTCATCGGCAGTCGGGTCAAGCCTGCTCTGGAGTTGGTGATTCACCCTGACCAGACCTGTACTGTACCCGGCAGGAAAATCTCTGATAGGTGATCGTATCCCTCAGTAGCACAAGACTATGTATGGGACGGGAGGGTGGACACCTGCCTCATCAGCTTGGATCAGGAGAAGGCTTTCAACAGGATTTTGCACACCTACATGATGGATGTGTTCTCCAAAATGGGGTTTGGGGAGGAAATCGGCAATTGGATCAAACTGCTCTACACAAACATCAGTAGCTCAGTCTCGATCAATGGGTGGAATAAGAAAGTTTCCCGATCCAATCTGGTGTCAGACAGGGCTGTCCTCTCTCCCCTGTCCTATTTGTTTGCTGTATTGAACCTTTTTCTGAGTCTATTAGGAAGGATGCAGGCATAAGAGGGGTGACAATCCCAGGCAGCAAAAGCCTCCCTGTACATGGACGATGTCGCCGTCTTCTGCTCGGATCCGCCATCTGTTTGCAGACTGATGACCATCTGCGGCCAGTTTGAACTGGCCTCAGGAGCCAAAGTTAACCACAGCAAGAGTGAAGCCACGTTCTTTGGGAACTGGGCCGACCGATCCTTTGTTCCCTTCACGTCAGGTCAGATTACCTGAAGGTGCTGGGGATATGGTGTGCACCAAAACCTGGAAGGAGCAAGTAGCCAAGGTACACAATAAATTGAGCATGTGGGAGCAATGATCTCTCTGCATTGTGGGTAAGAACCCAGTCATCAGGTGTGAGGCTCTCACGTTGTTGCTGTATGTGGTGCAGGTCTGGTCCATAACCCACTTCTGCACTGCGGTGGTCACCCAAGCCATTTTCTGTTTTATCTGGAAATCTAAAATGGACCGGGTCCGGAGGGTCACGATGTTCAAACCTCAGGGCGGCACAGTGGCTAGCACTGCAGCCTCACAGCTCCAGGGACCCGGGTTCGATTCTGGGTACTGCCTGTGTGGAGTTTGCAAGTTCTCCCTGTGTCTGCGTGGGTTTTCTCCGGGTGCTCCGGTTTCCTCCCACAAGCCAAAAGACTTGCAGGTTGATAGGTAAATTGGCCATTATAAATTGTCACTAGTATAGGTAGGTGGTAGGGAAATATAGGGACAGGTGAGGATGTTTGGTAGGAATATGGTAGTGTGGGATTAGTATAAATGGGTGGTTGATGGTCGGCACAGACTCGGTGGGCCGAAGGGCCTGTTTCAGTGCTGTATCTCTAATCTAATCTAATCAAAAAGGGCGGAAAAAATGTACCCAATGTCACCCAAATCCTGATGACCACCTTCGTGTGCGGCTACATCAAGCCCCAGTACGCAAACACCAAGTGTCACTACGTGCTGAGGTTCTATCTGTCCCTGGTGTTGCGAAGAATGGGCCTGGTCACATTGCCGCGGAACGCTCCATCCAGTTGGACCGCACTGTACCACTTATCCTTTGTGGGAAAGTTTCTGCGGGAAAACACCTTTGACCACCAATCCATCAGGCAGTGGTCCTCAAGGGAAAAGGAGATGGTGGATCTTGTCAGAAGGTTCCCCGAACAGACTGCCAAGGTCAATTGGCAGAATGCCTCATCACCAGAACTTTCAAACAAACACAAAGACGTAGCTTGGCTGGTGGTGAGCAGGATCCCAGTCAGATCCTTCCTGCACACCCAGAGTCTCGCCTCCTCCACACACTGCCCTTGAGGTGGCTGAGGTGGGGAAGGGACAGTTGCCCACCTCCTTCTGGAATGTGTCTTTGCAAAGAAGGTGTGGAGAGAGAAGCAGTGGTTTTTGTCGAGGTTCATCCCAAGCAGCTGTGTAACACAGGAGTCTGTGCTCTACAGGCTGTTCCCAGGGACACCAAGATAAACATCAACTGTGTTGGAGGACTATCAATTCAGTGAGAAATGCTCTTTGGTCTGCCCGAAACTTGCTGGTCTTCCAGTGCAAAGAGTTGTCCATGACCGAGTGTTGCAGACTGGCACATTTCAAGGTCCAGGACTATGTGCTGAGGGACGCACTAAAGCTTGGGGCAGCTGTTGCAAAGGCTCAATGGGGAAAGACCACTGTGTAAGATCCTCCCACCAAAGTGAGCTGAGGGGCTCGACCCATGGGAAACCTCTCGGGCTGTATACAGCAAATATGGGTTTGCTGTAAAATGTACATGACATGTAAAACGGAATGGAAGGGTTGTGAGGCAACTCACTCCTCTATCGAAGAACACTGATTTCCTTTGCACTTTTTGGAATGTCAACCTGGTGCTGTTTTGAACTGTTTTGTAATGTATTTTTTATAGATTTTATGAATAAAGTATAGATTTTGGGAAAAAAAATTTCCACATTGCCAGGTAGATGCCAGTGTTGTAGCTGTACTGGAACAGCTTGGCTAGGGGCACGACAAGTTCTGGAGCACAGGTCCTCAGTACTATTGCCGGAATATTGCCAGGGCCCATAGCCTTTGCAGTATCCAGTGCTTTCAGTCGTTTTTTGATATCATGCAGACTGAATCGAATTGGCTGAAGTCGGCATCTGTAATGCTGGGGACTGAAGGAGGAGGCCGAGATGGGTCATCAACTCAGCACTTCTGGCTGAAGATTTAGTTTAGTTTAATTTAGAGATACAGCACTGAAACAGGCCCTTCGGCCCACCGAGTCTGTGCTGACCATCAACCACCCATTTATACTAATCCTACACCAATCCCATATTCCTACCACATCCCCACCTGTCCCTATATTTCCCTACCACCTACCTATACTAGGAGCAATTTATAATGGCCAATTAACCTATCAACCTGCAAGTCTTTGGCATGTGGGAGGAAACCGGAGCACCCGGAGGAAACCCACGCAGACACAGGGAGAACTTGCAAACTCCACACAGGCAGTAACCAGAATTGAACCCGGGTCGCTGGAGCTTTGAGGCTGCGGTGCTTCAGCCTTATCTATCACACTGATCTGCTTGGCATCCCTCATTGAGGATGGGAATATTTGTGGAACCCCACCTCCTCCAGTTAGTTGTTTAATTGTCCACCACCATTCACGGCTGGATGTGGCAGGATTGCAGAACTTAGATCTAATCCGTTGGTTATGGGATCACTTAGCTCTGTCTATTGCATGCTGCTTACTCAGTTTGGCACCCAAGTAGTCCTATGTTGTAGCTTCATCAGGTTGACACCTCATTTTGAGGTATGCCTGGTGCTGCTCCTGGCATGCCCTCCTGCACTCTTCATTGAACCAGGGTTAGTCTCCTGGTTTGATGGTAATGGTAGAGTGGGGGATATGCCGGGCCATGAGGTTACAAATTGTGGTTTAGCACAATTCTGCTGCTGCTGATGGCCCACAGCGCCTCATGGATGCCCAGTTTTGCATTGCTAGATCTGTTCAAAATCTATCCCATTTAGCACAACGGTAGTGCCACACAACACGATGGATGGTATCCTCAATGTGAAGGCGGGACTTCGTCTCTACAAGGACTGTGCTGTGGTCACTCCTACCAATACTGTCATGGACAAATGCATCTGCGGCAGGCAGATTGGTGAGAACGAGGTCAAGTATGTTTTTCCCTCTTATTGGTTCCCTCACCACCTGCCGCATATCCAGTCTAGCAGCTATGTCCTTTAGGACTCAGCCAGCTCGGTCAGTAGTGGTGCTACCGAGCCACTCTTGGTGATGGACATTGAGGTCCCCCACCCAGAGTACATTTTGTGCCCTTGCCACCCTCAGTGCTTCCTCCAAGTGGTGTTCAACATGGAGGAGTACTGACTCATCAGCTGAGGGAGGGCGGTAGGTGGTAATCAGTAGGAGGTTACCTTGTTCATGTTTGATCTGATGCCATGAGACTTCATGGGGTCCGGAGTCGATGTTGAGGACTCCCAGGGTAACTCCCTCCCTACTGTATACCATTGTGCTGCCACCTCTGCTGGTGCTGTCCTGCCAGTGGGACAGGACATACCCGGGGATGGTGATGGCAGTGTCTGGGACATTGTCTGTAAGGTATGATTCCGTGAGTATGACTATGTCAGGCTGTTGCTTGACTAGTCTGTGGGACAGCTCTCCCAACTTTGGCACAAGCCCCCAGATGTTATTAAGGAGGACTTTGCAGGGTCGACAGGGCTGGGTTTTCTGTTGGCGTTTCCGATGCCTAGGACGATGCCGGGTGGTCCGTCCGGTTTCATTCTTTTTTTATTGACTTCGTAGCGGTTAGATACAACTGAGTGGCTTACTCGGCCACTTCAGAGGGCATGTAAGAGTGAACCACATTGTTGTGGGTCTGGAGTCACATGTAGGCCAGACCAGGTAAGGACAGCAGATTTCCTTCCCTAAAGGACATTAGTGAACCAGATGGATTTTTAAAACAATTGACAATGGTTTCATGGCCATCATTAAACTAGCTTTAAATTCCAGATTTATTCAGTGAACTCAAATTTCACCTTCTGCTGTGGTGGGATTCGAACCCATGTCCCCAGAGCAATACCCTGGGTCCTTGACCAAAATTGCCACTCCCCCTCCCCTCTTATCCCCCTTCCTATAGCCTCTGAAAACGCTGTAACCAGGAACTTTGAGCTGCCATTCCTGTCCCTCCTTCAACCATGTTTCTGTAATAGCTATGACATCATACTGCCACTTGTCTCTCTGTGCCCTCAGCTCATCTGCTTCATTTGCTATACTCCTTGCATTTGAAATAGATACCCTTGAACACTGCCAAACTCTTTTTTAAAAAATATTTTCGAACCCTCGTTTCCTCTGTCTTCCAAACTCATCCGTTAATTTTGTGCCTTCCATTTTCATTTCTGATTTTGTCCCAGATGAGTCTACCCTCAGGTCCCATCCCCCTGCCAAACTAGTTTAAACTCTCCCCAACAGCACTAGCAAAACATCCCGCAAAGAACTCAGTCCCGGATCTGTTCAGGTGCAACCCATCCGGCCTGTACAGGTCCCATCTCCACCCCGCTGCCCGCCCCCCCCCACCCACCCCAACCAGAGCCTGCCCCAATGTCACAAGAATGTGAAGCCCTCCCTCCTGCACCATCTTTCCAGCCATGCATTCATCTATCTAATCCTCTATTTCAATACTCCCAGTGCCACGCGCAAGTGAGTAATCTGGAGATTACTACTTTTGAGGTCCTGCTCGCTAATTTCTTACCTAGCTCCCTAAATTCTGACTGCAAGACCACTTCGCTTTTTCTACCTATGTTGCTGGCTCCAATGTGGACCACGACTACTGGCTATTCACCCTTCCCCTTCAGGATGCTCTGCAGTCGCTCAGTGATATCCTTGACCCTGACACCAGGGAAGCAACTCACCATCCTGGATTCATGTCTGCGGCCACTCCTGCCTATTCCCCTGACTATTGAATCACCTATCACTATGGCTCTTCCAGTCTTCCTTGTACCCCCCGTGCAGCTGAGCCACCCGTGGTGCCATGGACTTGGCTGTGGCTGCACTCACCAGGTGAAGCATCACTTTCCTCAGTATTCAGAAATGAATACCTGTTGGCGATTGAGATGCACTCAGGGGTCTCCTGCACTACCTGCCTGATTCGTTTTGACTGTCTGTTGGTCACCCATTCCCTCTGTCCCTGCATGCTCTTAAGCTGTGGGAAGACCACATCTATAAAAGTGCTATCCATGGAGCTCTCATCCTCAAGAATGCACCGGTGTCGCCAGCTGCCGCTTAAGTTCCAAAACCCGGAGCTCAAGCTGCCGCAATTGGCAACACTTCCTGCACAAATGGTTCTCCAGGATACGGGAAGCATCCTGGAGCTCCCACATAGCACAGGAGGTGGACTCTCGAGGTTGAAGCAACCCTGCCATTCCTTTATTTAGTAGTCGACGTTTTGCTACTGCTAATAAAAACCTTACCAATACTACAACAGCTTAGGATTATTAATAGAAACATAGAAAATAGGAGCAGCAGTAGGCCATTTGGCCCTTCGAGCCTGCTCTGCCATTCATTATGATCATGGCTGATCATCCAACTCGGTAACCTGTTCCCGCTTTCCCCCCCATATCCTTTGATCCCTTTCGCCCCAAGAGCTATATCTAACTCCTTCTTGAAAACATACAATGTTTTGGACTCAACTGCTTTCTGTGGTAGCGAATTCCACAGGCTCACCACTCTCTGGGTGAAGAAATTTCTCCTCATCTCAGTCCTGAAAGGTTTATCCTTAGACTGTGACCTCTGGTTCAGGACTACCCCACCATCGGGAACATCCTTCCTGCATCTACCTTGTTAAGTCCTGTTAGAATTTTATAGGTTTCTATGAGATCCCACCCCCCCCCCCCCCTCACTCTTCTGAACTCCAGCAAATATAATCCTAACCGACTCAATCTGTTATCATACATCAGTCCTGCCACCCCAGGAATCAGTCTGGTAAACCTTCGCTGCACTCCCTCTATAGCAAGAACATCCTTGCTCAGATAAGGAGACCAAAACGGCACACAATATTCCAGGTGTGGCCTCACCAAGGCCCTGTATAGTTGCAGCAAGATATCCCTGCTCCTGTACTTGAATCCTCTCGCTATCAAGGCCAACATACCATTTGCCTTTCTTACCGCCAAAAACCTTACTAGTACTGATAAATCCTACTAGAAATCAATACTAAAAAAAACCTTAATTAAAAAAAACAGCTACTCACTTGTTCCTTATTAAGCTATTTATACACACACCCTAACAGTAGCTATTTAGAGTTATCCCCTAACAGTTATTCACCAACCAATCATCTTACAGCTTTCCTGTGAAGTCACTGCTCAGTTTGTTTTCAAACTCAGGCCCTCCTGAAGTCCTCTCCGCTGGTAAGTGTTCTAGGCCTCGATCCTCGGGCTCTATTTATCCACTCCTCGCTCAGTGTTCTTCCCACAGATCCACTACTCTCCCAGAAGGTAAGGAAGTCTTTGTGGAACCGGGGAGGGGGTAAACCCCCTCCCTTTATAACTGAGCTAAGCTTCCTTTAAAGTTTTGTCCTTTGATGTTACAGTTTATTAATCCTTATTTCCTCCAAAAGAGCTGGAAATTTGGCGGCCATTAATCCCTGGCCTGTCACTGGGAGAAGCCCCGGAGCTGCCGCCCCGCTCGGTGCAAACGCGGAACCGGGAGCTTCTAATTAGAGGTGTTGAGGCCTAGGGGTGTTTCTAAAGCCCTGCCGCCCACTCGCCGGCTCCATCGCTGTCTCCGCCCTGCCGTCGCTTACCGGAAATGCGACTTACGAACGTCACTCCACCGCCATCACTCGCACTGCAAATGCTCCAAATACTGTGCCGAATGCGCCTGCGCATTTGGTCCTTGAAGCTCCTGACAGCTCGCGATGTCTTGGTGATTGACGGCACCAATCGCAAGAGGGGGCGGGAGAGCGGCGCTCTGCCCGCTCCTTGGCGCAAGCCCCGCCCCACCCTCTCTCCGATTGGTTGGAGGATCCACAGTCCTCCAGTCCCGCCCCCCGCTCGTCCTCTTGCTCCAGAACTACCGTTAATCAGCCGGTTGGACTGGCCGTGTGAGCTGAGCATGCGCGGCGGCAGGTGCTGTGCTTCCATCAGATGAGAGGGAGGTGGTTGAATAAATAAAAAGTGTTGGAAATACTCAGCAGGTCTGGCAGCATTTGTGGAGAGAGAAGCAGAGTTAACGTTTCAGGTCGGTGACCTTTCATCAGAACTGGTAAAGGTTAGAAATATAATAGGTTTTAAGTAAGTTAAGCAGGCGTGGGCGAGAGGAGAAAATAGAGGTGTTGATAGGACTGAGGGCCATAGAGATTAACTGACAAGGAGGTCATGGGGCAATGGCAGATGGAGCGGTGAAAGACACTGCATTAGTGCAGAGAGAGAGTGTGAATGACAATAAATAAGTGGGTTAATAAAGCCTGGGGCTCACAGGCTGCAGACACACCAAAATGCGGAGCCAGGAGACAATCTAAACAGCGAGACCACAACAAACAACAAGGTCAACCCCAGCCACGGCTTCCACTGCTTCCCTCCAGCCCGAATCTCACCAAAAAACGGAGAGCAGAGAATGTCCCAATTCCAGGAGAGGCAGGGAGCATCTCTAAATGGAGGAGGAATGAAGACTGGTTAGGGACCGTCTCTAAATGCAGTAGAAAGGGAGGCTGGTCAGGGTGCAACTCTAAATGGAGAAAAAATTCAGACTGGCCAGGAATTATCTGTCAGTGGAGGAGAAATGGAGACTGGGTGGGTAGGGATATGTCAAATACACATAGTGTCGGCCATAAACCCGTTTAATAACATCCAAATGCCATGTTCAACAACCCCTGTTTTGGAAGAACTAAGGATTAACAAACTGTAACATCAGAGGCCAAAACTCTAAAGGAAACTTAGCTCAGTTATAAAGTGGTCTGGGGAGAGGAAGGAGAAACCATTTGGGACACAGCACAGGCCGGAAGGTCCCCCCTCCCCCATTCTCTGGTTCCACAAAGTCTCCCCCTGGACTGGGCCACACCTGGGCAGGGCTGGCTCAAGATGCAGCAAGCTGAGCTGTGGACTGGGAGGAGTGGGGGGTTTGACTGACAGGCCTGGGGAGGGGGATATCAGGGCAGGTACACACACTGCTCCCCCCTTTCCTCCTGGAGTTTTACTGGAGTCGTGTTGCTAAGTGTCTCCCTATCCCGGTAATGTCGGCGGATTGTAGGTTACTGTCAGTTGCTATTGGGGAAGTTGAAATCCCTGACTATTATTACCCTATTATTTTTACACCTCTGAGATTTGCCTACATATCTGCTCCTCTACCTTTGCTGACTGGAGGCCTGTAGTAGACGCCCAGCCAAGTGATTGCCCCCTTTTTGTTTTTAAGTTCTACCCAAATGGCCTCATTTGAGGAACCTTGTAAGATGTCATCCCTCCTTACAGCATTAGTTGACTCCCTGAGCAACAGTGCAATGCCACCTTATTGTCAACTCATTAAAAAGAAAATATTGAAAATAAATTGATGGAAATCTGCATTAAAATAGCAGACTGAGGAGTTCACAGGAGCCTAACTGCTGGTACAATTATACAACAGACATTTGATCTCCACATAAAGAAGGAATTCCATGTTTTATTGATGCGTAAGTGTTAGACAGCAGGATAACTAAAAATGCATGAGACGGAACATCCATGAGAGTGTGATCCTGATAGTTACTCTTGGATCACTCCCACTGTGGAACTCCACCACTGACCCTGCAGAAAGTCCCGCAAGGGAGACTGGTCAGTAAAATGAAAGCCCGTAGGATACAGGGGAATAGAACAAAGAAAATTACAGCACAGGAACAGGCCATTCGGCCCTCCAAGCCTGCGCCGATCCAGATCCTCTATCTAAACATGTCGCCTATTTTCTAAGGGTCTGTATCTCTTTGCTTCCTGCCCATTCATGTATCTGTCTAGATATATCTTAAAAGACGCTATCGTGCCCGCGTCTACCACCTCCGCTGGCAACGCGTTCCAGGCACCCACCACCCTCTGCGTAAAGAACTTTCCACGCATATCCCCCCTAAACTTTACCCCTCTCACTTTGAACTCGTGACCCCTAGTAATTGAATCCCCCACTCTGGGGGAAAAAGCTTCTTGCTATCCACCCTGTCTATACCTCTCATGATTTTGTACACCTCAATCAGGTCCCCCCTCAACCTTCGTCTTTCTAATGAAAATAATCCTAATCTGCTCAACCTCTCTTCATCGCTAGCGCCCTCCATACCAGGCAACATCCTGGTGAACCTCCTCTGTACCCTCTCCAAAGCATCTACATCCTTTTGGTAATGTGGGGACCAGAACTGCACGCAGTATTCCAAATGTGGCCGAACCAAAGTCTTATACAACTGTAACATGACCTGCCATCCCTTGTACTCAATACCCCGTCCGATGAAGGAAAGCATGCCGTATGCCTTCTTGACCACTCTATTGACCTGCGTTGCCACCTTCAGGGAACAATGGACCTGAACACCCAAATCTCTCTGTACATCAATTTTCCCCAGGACTTTTGCATTTACTGTATAATTCACTCTTGAATTGGATCTTCCAAAATGCATCACCTCGCATTTGCCCTGATTGAACTCCATCTGCCATTTCTCTGCCCAACTCTCCAATCTATTTATATTCTGCTGTATTCTCTGACAGTCCCCTTCACTATCTGCTACTCCACCAATCTTAGTGTCGTCTGCAAACTTGCTAATCAGACCACCTATACTTTCCTCCAAATCATTTATGTATATCACAAACAACAGTGGTCCCAGCACGGATCCCTGTGGAACACCACTGGTCACACGTCTCCATTTTGAGAAACTCCCTTCCACTGCTACTCTCTGTCTCCTGTTGCCCAGCCAGTTCTTTATCCATCTAGCTAGAATGTGTCAGGTTGGATCCAGAATTGGCTCAGGGACAGGAAACAAAGGGTAGTAGTCGATGGATGTTTTGTGAATGGAAAGCTGTTTCCAGTGGTGTTCCACAGGGCTCAGTGTTGGGTCCCTTGCTGTTTGTTGTTTGTGGTATATATTAATAATTTGGACCTAAAATGTGGGAGGCATTTTTGGGAAATTTGCTGATGGCACAAAAATTGGCCGTGTAGTTGATAGTGAAGAGCATTGCCGCAGACTCCAGAATGATATCAATGGTTTGATTGAGTGGGCACAAAAATAGCAAATGGAATTCAATCCAGGGAAGTGTGAGGTAATGCATTTGGGGAGGGCAAATAAAGTGAGGGAATACACAATAAACGGAGGATATTGAGAGGGGTAGAAGAAGTGAGGGACCTTGGAGTGCATGTCCATAGGTCCCTGAAGATGGCAGAACAGGTAGATAGAGTGGTGAAGAAGGCATATGGAATGCTTTCCTTTATTGGCTGTGGTATAGAATTCAAAATGCTGGTTCGGCCACAGTTGGAGTATTGTGTACAGTTCTGGTCAGCACATTATGGAAAGGACGTAATTGCTCTGGAGAGAGTACAGAGGAGATTTACAAGAATGTTGCCAGGGCTTGAGGGTTGCAGCTATGAGGAAAGATTGGATAGGCAAGGGTTGTTTTCCTTAGAACAGAGGAGGCTGAGGGGTGACTTAATAGAAGTGTGCAAAATTTTGAGGGGCTGAGCTAGAGTAGACAGGAAGAACCTGTTTCATAGAAAATAGGAGTAGGCCATTTGGCCCTTCGGGCCTGCTCCACCATTCAAAAAAGATCATGGCTGATCGTTTAATTCAGTACCCTGTTCCTGTTTTCTCCCCATATCCCTTAATTCCTTTGGCATTAAGAAATATATCTATCTCCTTCTTGAATATGTTTAATGACTTGGCCTCCACTACCTTCTGCAGTAGAGAATTCCACAGGTTCACACCCTCTGAGTGAAGAAATTTCTCCTCATCTCAGTTCTAAATGGCATACCCCGTATCCTGAGACTGTGACCCCTGGTTCTGGACTCCCCAGTCATCGGGAACATCCTCCCTGCATCTAGTCTGTCTAGTCCTGTTAGAATTTTATAGGTTTCGATGAGGTCCCCTCTGATTCTTCTAAACTCTAGTGAATATAGGTATGTCGACCCAATCTGTCTTCATACGTCAATTCTGCCATCCCAGGAATCAGCCTAGTAAATTATCTTTGCACTCCCTCCATGGCAAGAACATTCTTCCTCAGATAAGGAGACCAAAACTGCACACAATACTCCAGATGTGGTCTCACCAAGGCCCTGTATAACTGCAGTTAGACATCCTTGCTCCTCTACTCAAATCCTCTTGCAATGAAGGCCAACATATAATTCGCCTTCCTAACTGCTTGCTGCACCTGAATGCTTGCTTTCAGCAACTGGTGTACGAGGACACCCAGGTCTCGTTGCACCTCCCCCTTTCCCAATCTATCACCATTCAGATAATAATCTGCCTTTCTGTTTTTACAACCAAAGTGGATAACCTCACATTTATCCACGTTATACTGCATCTGCCATGCATTTGCCCACTCACCCAACGTCCAAATCTCAATGGAGCCTCTTTTGCATCCTCCTTACAGCTCACATTGCACCCCCACCTCCCCCCCCCCCCCCCACCCCCAGCTATGTATTGTCTGCAAACTTGGAAATGTTACATTTAGCTCTCTCACCCAAGTCATTAATATATATTGAATAGCTGGGGTCCTAGCACTGATCCCTGCAGTACCCCACCAGTCACTGCCTGCCACTCGGAAAAAGACCTGTTTATTCCTACTCTCTGTTTCCTGTCTGTCAACCAATTCACAATCCATGCCAGTATATTACCCCCAATCCCATATGCTTTACTTTTACACACTAACCTCTTATGTGGGACCTTATCAAAAGCCTTCTGAAAATCCAAATACGCCACATCCATTGGTTCTCCCTTATCTATTCTACTAGTTACATCCTCAAAAAACCCCAGTAGATTTTTTAAGCATGATTTCTCTTTCGTAAACCCATCCTGACTTTGTCCAGTCCCTTTATGCTTTCCAGGTGTTCTGCTATCACATCCTTTATAATACTCTAGCAATTTCCCCACTACTGATGTAAGGCTAACTGGTCTGTAGTTCCCTGTTTTTTCTCTCCCTCCTTTTTTAAATAGTGGGGTTACATTTGCCACCCTCCAATCTGTAGGAACTACTCCAGAGTCGATAGAATTTTGGAAGATGACCACCAACACATCCACTATTTCCAGGGCCCCTTCCTTTAGTACTCTGGGATGTAGATGATCAAGCCCTGGGGATTTGTCAGCCTTTAACCCCATTAATTTCCCTAGCACTATTTTTTTTTTACTAATACTGATTTCCTTCAGTTCCTCCCTCTCATTAGACCCTTGGTTCCCTAACATTTCTGGGAGGTTATTTGTGTCCTCGTTTGTGAAGACAGAACTAAACTATGTGTTTAATTATTCTGCCATTTCTTTGTTCCCCATTATAAATTCCCCTGTTTCTGACTGTAAGGGACCTACATTTGTCTTTTTCTCTTCACATATTTATAGAAGCTTTTACAGTCAGTTTTTATGTTCCCCACAAGTTTACTCTCATACTCTATTTTCCCCCACTTAATCAACCTCTTTGTCCTCCTTTGCTGAATTCTAAACTGCTCCCAATCCTCAGACTTGCTGCTTTTTCTGGCAATTTTATATGCCTCCTCTTCGGATCTAATACTATCCCTAATTTCTTTTATAAGCCACGGTTGAGCCACCTTTCCGAATTTTTTTTTTGCGCCAGACAGGAATAAATATTTATGAATCTTTAAATATTATCCATTGCCTATCCACCATCAACCCTTTTAGTAAAGTTCCCCAATCTACCATTGACCAACCCACGCCTCATACCTTCGTAGTTTCCTTTATTTAGATTCAAGTCCCTAGTTTCGATTCAACTACTTCGCTCTCCTTCGTAATGAAGAGTTCTGTCATGTTATGGTCGCTCCTCCCCAAGGGACCCCGCACAACAAGATTGTTAATTAATCCTTTCTCAATGCACAATACCCAGTCTAGGATAGCCTGTTCTCTAGTTTGTTCCTCAATGTATTGATCTAAAAAAACTGTCACGTACACACTTCAGGAACCACAGTATTATTGCTAATTTGGTTTGACCAATCTACATGTAGATTAAAGTTACCCATGATTACAGTTGTACCTTTATTGCATGCGTCTCGAATTTCCTGTTTAATATCATTCCTTACATCTCCACTATTGATCAGGGGCCTATAGTCAACCCCCACCAACGTTTTCTGCCCCTTGGTGTTTCTTTGCTCCACCCATACAGATTCCACATCATGATTTTCCGAGCCAATATCCTTCCTCACTATTGCATTGATTTCCTCCTTTACTAACAACGCTAACCCTCCTCCTCTCCCTTTTTGCCTGTCTTTCCTAAATATTGGATACCCCTGGATGTTCAGTTCCCATCCTTAGTCACCTTGCAGCCATGTCTCCGTAAACTCAACTAAATCATAACCGTTTATATCTATTTGCGCTGTTAATTCATCTACCTACCCTAGTGGAGAGGATATTTACCAGGGGCCACAGATTTATGGTGATTGGTGGAAGGATTAGAGGGGACGTGAGGAAAAATGTTTTACCCAGAGGGTGGTGAGTGTCTGGAATTGACTGCCAGGAACGGTGGCGGAGGCAGAAACCCTCAATTCTTTGAAAAGGTACCTGACACGCACCTGAAGTGCTGTAACGGCAAGGCTATGGACCAGGTGCCTGAAGGTGGGATTCGATCGGGCGGCTAGTTTTTTTGGCTGGAACAGACAGGGCGGGCTGAATGGCCTCCTTCTGTGCCGTAATTTTTCTATGGTTTTTGGAAAGTTGTAGGCTCAGGAAGTGGGGCCTCCAAGAGTGTAAGAAAGCTGGGTTTCAGTATCCTGACAAATACATGGTGAGGAACCAGAGCAATCCTTATTAAGGAACGTGTAGGGTTTTATCAGCCAGCATAGATCTATGGATGAATGATGCCTGACTTCCTGAACTGTCTTACATTGAAATAAAAGCAAAATATTGCAGATGCTGGAAATCTGAAATAAAAACAAGAAATGCTGGAACCACTCAGCAGGTCTGGCAGCATCTGTGGGAAGAGAAGCAGAGTTAAAGTTTCGGGTCAGTATCTCTGCCAACCGAAAAATGATCCACCTATTCTAATCTCACCTTCCAGCATTTGGTCCATACCCCTGCAGATTACAGCACTTGAGGTGCATATCGAGACTCCTTTTGAATGAGTTGAGGGTCTCTGCTTCAACTATTCTTTCAGACTGTGAGTTCCAGACCATCACCACCCTCTGGGTGAGAAAGTTTTTCCTCATCTCCCGTCTCATTTTTCTACCAATCACTTTTAAATCCTCCCCCTCGTCACTTAACTTTCTGCAAAGGTCAATAGACCCTTCACCTCCACTCTACCCAGGCCCCTCAAAATTTTGTACGTTTCAATCAGCCTTCTCTGTTCCAAGGAGAACAACCCCAGCCTATCCAATCTTTCCTCATAGCTGCATTTTTCCAGTCCTGGCAACATCCTCGTAAATCTCCTCTGTACCCTCTCTAGTGCAATTACCTCCTTTCTGTAATGAGATGACCAGAACTGCACACAGTACTCAAGTTGTGGCCTAACCAATGAGTTTATATAGTACCAGCATAACCTCCCTGCTCTTGTATTCTGTACCTTGGCTGATAACGGAAAGGATTCCATATGCTGCCTTAACCACCTTATTGACCTGTCCTGCTACCTTTCGGGATCTGTGGACATTCACTCCAAGGTCCCTCACTTGCTGTACACTTCTCAGTATTTTCCCATTAATTGTGTATTCCTTTGCCTTGTTTGACCTCCCCAAATGCATCACCTCACACTTCTCCAAGTTGAATTCCATTTGCCACTTTTCTGCCCATCTGACCAGACCATCAATATCTTCCTGCAGCCAACAGCTATCCTCCTCGCTGTCTACCACACGACCAATCTTTGTGTCATCCGCAAACTTCTTGATCATACCCCCTACGTTTATGCCCAAATCATTAGTATATACCACAAAAAGCAGGGGACCCAGTATGAGCCCCGCAGAATGCCACTGGAAACGACCCTCCAGTCACTAAAACAGCCGTCAACAATTACCCTTTGTTTCCTGCCACCTTGCTGTATTTCCCTGGATCCCATGGGATTTTATTTTTTTTGTCAAAAGCCTTGCTAAAATCCATGTGGACGACATCAACTTCACTGCCTTCATTTATCTTCCTCGTTACTTCTGCAAAAAATTCCATTAAGTTGGTCAAACAAGATCGTCCCTTAACAAATCCATGCTGACTATCCTTGATTAACCTGTGCCTTTCTAAGTGACAGTTTATCCTGTCTCTCAGAATAGATTCCATTAGATTAGACTGACTGGCCTGTAATTATTTGGTCTATCCTTTGCTCCCTTTTAAAACAGAGGTACAATGGTCATAGTTCTCCGGTCCTCCGGCACCACACCTATATCCAGTGAGGACTGGAAAATGATAGTCAGACCCTCGACAATTTCCTCTCTTGCTTCTTTTAACAGTCCAGGATACATTTCATCTGGCCC
This sequence comes from Heterodontus francisci, assembly GCF_036365525.1. NCBI lineage: Eukaryota > Metazoa > Chordata > Chondrichthyes > Heterodontiformes > Heterodontidae > Heterodontus > Heterodontus francisci. The sequence goes on along the minus strand of NC_090379.1, from coordinate 120,365,117 downwards.
TGGTGATTTATCAATTTTCAAAGATGCTAATCGCATTAATACTTCCTCTCTTCCTATGTTTATCACATCCAATACTTCACACTCTTTCTCCTTAACTACAATATCTGCCTCGTCTCCCTCTTTTGTGAAGACAGACGCAAAGTATTCATTAAGAACCATCCCAATATCTTCCAGCCCTACACATAGGTTACCTTTTTGGTCTTTTATGGGCAGTACTCTCTCCTTAGTTATCCTATTACTCTTGACGTATTGATAAACCATCTTTGGGTTCACCTTGATTTTGCTTGCCAATATCCTTTCATGCCATCTCTTTGCTTTCCTAATTTCCTTTTCGATTTCACCCCTCCACTTTCTATACTCCTTTCGCTTTCTGTCGTATTGAGTTCTCGGTGTCAGACATGAGCTTTCCTTTTCTGCCTTATGTTACCCTGTAGGCTCCTTGACATCCATGGGGCTCTAGATTTGGCCGTCTCACCCTTTTTCTTTGTGGGAACATGTTTACGCTGGACCCCTTGAATCTCCCCTTTGAATGCCTCCCACTGTTCTAACATTGATTTACCTTCAAGTAGCTGTTTCCAGTCCACTTCCGCTAAATCACTCCTCAGTTTAGTAAAATTGGCCTTGCCCCAATTGAGAACTCTAACTCCTGTTCTATCTCTGTCCTTTTCCATAATTATATTAAAACTGACTGAATATGTTCACTACCACCAAAATGCTCTCCCATTGCCACCCCTTCCACCTGCCCATCTTCATTTCCTAAGTCTAAGTCTAAAACTGCAACCTTTCTTGTTGGACTTGCTACATACAGGGCAAAAACGTTCTCCTGAATGCACCTCAAGAATTCTGCTCCCTCAATTCCTTTCACACTAAAACTATCCTAGTTAATATTGGGGGAGTTAAAATCCCCTGCTATCACTGCCCTTTTGTTCTTGCACTTCTCAGAGATTTGCCTGCACATCTGCTCTTCTATCTCCCTCTGACTGGGGGTCTATAGAACACTCACCAGCAGTGTGATTGCCTCTTTTCTGTAACTTAACTTAATCGATATGGCCTCATTTGATGAGCCTTCCAACATATCATCCCTCTTCACTGCTGTCATAGTCTGCTTGACCAAAATTGCTACTCCCCCTTCTTATCCTCCTCCCTATCGCATCCGAAAACCCTGTAACCAGGAACTTTGAGCAGCCATTCCTGACCTTCCTTAAGCCATGTTTCTGTAATAGCTATGACATCATACTGCCACTTGTCTATTTGTGCCCTCAGCTCATCTGCTTTATTTACTATACTCGTTGCATTGAAATAAATGCCCTCGAGCACTGCCAAACTTTTTTTTTAAATTTTCTAACCATCATTTCCCCTCTCTTCCAGACTCCTCCATTAATTTTCTGCCTTCCATTTTCATTTCTGATTTTGTCCCAACTGAGTCTACCCTCAGGTCCCCAGCCCCCTGCCAAACTAGTTTAAACCCTCCCCAACAGCACTAGCAGAATGTCCCGCAAGAAACTCAGTCCCAGCTCTGTTTTGATGCAACGTGTCCGGCCTGTACAGGTCCCAGAGCTGGTCCCAATGTCCCAGGAATCTAAAGCCCTCCCTCTTGCACCATCTTTCCAGCCACGTATTCAGCTGTCTTATCCTATTTTTATGCTCACTTGCGCATGGTACTGGGAGTAATCTGAAGATTACTACTTTTGCGGTCCTGCTTCCTAATTTCTTCCCCAGCTCCCTAAATTCTGACTGCAAGACCACATCCTTCTTTCTGCCTATGTTGTTGGTTCCGATGTGGACATTTGAACCCAGTAAGATCCAACAATTTCCCAGATGAGATGGTGAAGGGAGGTAGATTGGAGGGGACTGTACAGCAGGGCGCATGCACTATCATCCTGAGCCAGGAAGCAGGAGGAGAGAATATTGTGAATTTCTGTCCTGACTGATAGAGATTGCTTTTGCAGGGTATAAGAATGGGAGGATTTGCAGACAAGAATGTCAAGTCAAAAATCACATCAAGATCTGATGGAGACACTCGATTCATCAGGACCTGAATAATGTGGAAGGGGAACTATTTGTCTATTCTGACTGTGCAAAAAGATTTCAAGCATCAGTGTTACTGGAAACACACTGAGAAACACACACACCCGAGTGAGAATGTTCCAGCCCACTAACTGTGGAAAGAGCTTTAACCACTTACACAACCTGAAAAATCATCACCATTCACAACGGGGAGAAACCGTAAAAGTGTTCCATGTGTAGGCGAGGCTTCAGCTGATCATCCATCCTGGAGAGACACAAGGACACCTGCAGCACGGAGCAACCGTGGAAATGTGTCGACTGTGGGAAGGAATGCAAGAGTCCATCCCGGCTTGAAATTCATCAACGCAGTCACACTGGGGAGAGGCCATTCATCTGCTCTGTGTGTGGGAAGGGATTTACATGTTCATCCAGCCTCTATACACACCAGCGAATCCACACTGGGGAGAGGCCGTTCACCTGCTCTGTGTGTGGGGAGGGATTCAGTCAATCAGCCCACCGGTTGAGACACCAGCGAGTTCACACTGGGGAGCGGCCGTTCACCTGCTCCATGTGTGGGAAGAGATTTGCTCGATCATCCCAGCTCAATGAACACCAACTTGTTCACACTGATAACCGACCATTTCAATGTTCTGTCTGTGAGAGGAAATTCAAAAGCAACAAGGATTTACTGAAACACCAACTCACTCATGCTGGGGAGAGGCCGTTCACCTGCTCCATGTGTGGGAAGGGATTCACTCAGTCATCCCACCTTCTGGCACACCACAGAGTTCACACTGGGGAGAGACCATTTCAATGTTCTGACTGTGAGAAGAGCTTTAATAGGAAAAGGGATCTACAGATCCACCAACGCACTCACACTGGGGAGAGACCATTCACCTGCTTAGAGTGCGGAAAAAGATTCGCTCGGTCATCCCACCTTCTGGCACACCACAGTGTTCACACTGGGGAGAGACCATTTAAATGTTCTGACTGTGAGAAGAGCTTTAAAAGGAAAAGTAATCTCCAGATCCACCAACGCACTCACACTGGGGAGAGACCATTTAAATGTTCTGACTGTGAGAAGAGCTATAAAAGGAAAAGTAATCTACAGATCCACCAACGCACTCACACTGAGGAGAGACCATTTACCTGCTTAGAGTGCGGGAAAAGATTCACTCGGTCATCCCACCTTCTGACACACCAGCAAGTTCACATATAACGGCACAGATTGGATTCTGCTGTTGCTGCTGTTAATCACATCCAGAACTGAATCATGACTGGAATCCAGTTTTCAGTGGTGTTCCACAGCGCTCAGTACCAGGTCCCTTGTTTTTTCTCAGTACCAGGTCCCTTGTTTTTTGTTATATATATGATTTTGACTAAAATGTAGGGAACATGATTAAGAAGTTTACAGATGAGACAAAAAGTGACCGTGTGGTTGACAATGAGGAAGAAAGCTGTAGACTGCAGGAAGATATCAATGGACTGGTCAGGTGGGCCGAACAGTGGCAAATGTAATTCAATCCGGACAAGTGTGAGGAAATGAATTTGGGAATAGCTAACAAGGCAAGGGCATACACAATAAAGGGTAGGACACTGAGAAGTGTAGAGGAATAGAGGGACCTTGGAGTGCATGTCCACAAATGCCTGAAGGTGGCTGGACAGATAGATAAGGTGGTTAAGAAGGCATACGGGATAGAACAAACAAAAAACAGTACAGCACAGGAACAGGCCATTCGGCCCTCCAAGCCTGCGCCGATCTTGATGCCTGCCTAAACTAAAACCTTCTGCACTTCCGGGAACCGTATCCCTCTATTCCCATCCTATTCATGTATTTGTCAAGATGCCTCTTAAATGTCACTATCGTACCTGCTTCCACCACCTCCCCCGGCAGCAAGTTCCAGGCACTCACCACCCTCTGTGTAAAGAACATGCCTTGCACATCCCCTCTAAACTTTGCCCCTCGCATCTTAAACCTATGTCCCCTAGTAACTGACTCTTCCACCCTGGGAAAAAGCTTCTGACTATCCATTCTGTCCATGCCGCTCATAACTTTGTAAACCTCTATCATGTCGCCCCTCCACCTCCGTCGTTCCAGTGAAAACAATCCGAGTTTATCCAACCTCTCTTCATAGCTAATGCCCTCCAGACCAGGCAACATCTTGGTAAACCTCTTTTGTACCCTCTCCAAAGCCTCTACGTCCTTCTGATAGTGTGGCGACCAGAATTGCATGCAATATTCTAAGTGTGGCCTAACTAAAGTTCTGTACAACTGCAGCATGACTTGCCAATTTTTATACTCTATGCCCCGACCGATGAAGGCAAGCATGCCGTATGCCTTCTTGACTACCTTATCCACCTGCGTTGCCACTTTCAGAGACCTGTGGACCTGTACGCCCAGATCTCTCTGCCTGTCAATACTCCTAAGGGTTCTGCCATTAACTGTATACTTCCCACCTGTATTAGACCTTCCAAAATGCATTACCTCACATTTGTCTGGATTAAACTCCATCTGTCATTTCACCGCCCAAGTCTCCAACCGATCTATATCCTGCTGTATCCTCTGACAATCCTCATCATTATCCGCAACTCCACCAACCTTTGTGTCGTCCGCAAACTTATTCATCAGACCAGCTACATTTTCCTCCAAATCATTTACATATACTACAAACAGCAAAGGTCCCAGCACTGATCCCTGCGGAACACCACTAGTCACATCCCTCCATTCAGAAAAGCACCCTTCCACTGCTACCCTCTGTCTTCTATGACTGAGCCAGTTCTGTATCCATCTTGCCAGCTCACCTCTGATCCCGTGTGACTTCACCTTTTGTACCAGTCTGCCATGCGGGACCTTATCAAAAGCTTTATTGAAGACCATATAGATAACATCCACTGCCCTTCCTTCATCAATCATCTTTGTCACTTCCTCAAAAAACTCAATCAAATTAGTGAGACATGACCTCCCCTTCACAAAACCATGCTGCCTCTCGCTAATAAGTTCGTTTGTTTCCAAATGGGAGTAAATCCTGTCCCGAAGAATCCTCTCTAACAATTTCCCTACCACTGACGTAAGACTCACCGGCCTATAATTTCCTGGATTATCCTTGCCACCCTTCTTAAACAAAGGAACAACATTGGCTGTTCTCCAGTCCTCTGGGACCTCACCCGTAGCCAATGAGGATGCAAAGATTTCTGTCAAGGCCCCAACAATTTCTTCCCTTACCTCCCTCAGTATTCTGGGGTAGATTCCATCAGGCCCTGGGGACTTATCTACCTTAATGCTTTACAAGACACCCAACACCACCTCCTTTTTGATAATGAGATGACTGAGACTATCTACACTCCCTTCCCAAGGCTCATCATCCACCAAGTCCTTCTCTTTGGTGAATACTGATGCAAAGTACTCATTTAGTACCTCGCCCATTTCCTCTGGCTCCACACATAGATTCCCTCCTCTGTCCTTGAGTGGGCCAACCCTTTCCCTGGTTACCCTCTTGCTCTTTATATACGTATAAAAAGCCTTGGGATTTTCCTTAATTCTATTTGCCAATGACTTTTCATGACCCCTTTTAGCCCTCCTGACTCCTTGCTTAAGTTTCTTCCTACTGTCTTTATATTCCTCAAGTGCTTCATCTGTTCCTAGCCTTTCAGCCCTTATGAATGCTTCCTTTTTCTTTTTGACTAGGCTCACAATATCCCTCGTTATCCAAGGTTCCCGAAACTTGCCAGACTTATCCTTCTTCCTCACAGGAACATGCTGGTCCTGGATTCTGATCAACTCCCACATGTCAGATGTTGATTTACCCTCAAACAGCCGCCCCCAATCTAAATTCTTCAGTTCCTGCCTAATATTGTTATAATTAGCCTTCCCCCAATTTAGCACCTTCACCCGAGGACTACTCTTATCCTTATCCACAAGTACCTTAAAACTTATGGAATTATGGTCACTGATTGTTGCTTTTATTGGCCGAGGCATAGGATATAAGAGCTGGGAAGTTATGTTGGAACTGTATAAAACACTGGTTAGGCCACAGCTGGAGTACTGCGGGCAGTTCTGCTCACTGCATTACAGGAAAGATGTGATTGTATGAGAGAAGGTATGGAGGAGATTTACAAGGATGTTGCCAGGATTGGAGAATTTTAGCTGTGAGGAAAGATTGGTTAGGCGAGGGTTATTTTCTTTGAAACAAAGGAGGCTGAGGTGTATAAAATTGAGGGGCTAAGATAGAGTGGATGGGAAGGATCTATTTCTGTTATCAGAGAGGTCAATGACCAGGGGACATAAATTTCAAGTAATTGGCAGATGCATTGGAAGACAGTTGAGAAATCTTTTCACCCAGAGGGTTGGGGGGTTTGGTGTCTGGAAATCACTGTCTGAAACGGTGATAGAGGCAGCAACCCTCATCACATTTAACAAGTACCTGAAGCTGCAATTGAGGAGCTGTAACATGCGAGGTTACAGACCATGAGCTGGAAAGGGGATGAGACTGGATAACTCTTAATGGCCAGTGTAGACATGATGGGCTGAATGGCCTCTTTCTGTGCCATAACTTTTCTATGTTTCTATTATGGCAGTTGGTGTTTGTTTCTGTAGATGAGAATAATCACTATAACTGGGTTGGAGTTTAACATTTTGGATAAATGTGAAATAAATCAGCTTTGTTTTAAACACAGTGCTGCAGATTTTTGTTTTTCCCACCTGAGTGTTTAGCATCGCCTGGGTGGAGCTCAGAAAGGACAATCTGGGGGGAGGATCATACGGCAGGAACAGAACTTCAGCCGGGACACAGTCCTTTAGGGTCACACTGACAGGGACAAACAGCACTTTGGTCTTTCTTGTCTCTCTTCACTAATAGCAAAGACCCCGTGTGGGTTAATCCTGAGGCCTGCAAGAAATGTGTCCCAGCCGCTCTCTTCCATGGTTCAGAGCTCCTGGGCACAGAACAGAAGGCTCCTTTACAACTGTGTTTAGAGTCAGGAAGAACAACAGTGAATGCTGGAAACGTGCTGTCAAATCAGAGATTGGGGTAAAACTGTGATCTGTTCCAGACTGAAAGTGAAACGGCAGGTTTAAGTTTTAGTCTGAAAATGACTGTGGTGATTTCTGTACAAAACTGTAGTGTGTTTGTGTAACAGCCCTGAGTCGACCATTTCAAGGCAGGTGTTAACCCATTTAAAACATACCCATTTAAAATAAATTAGATAAATTCTGCATTAAAATAGCAGACGGAGGAGTTCACAGGAGCCTGCTAACTGCTGGTACAATTATACAACATATATTTGATCTCCAGATAAAGAAGAACATGCAGCGCGTTTCCAGGAATTCCCTGTTTTATTGATGTGTAAGTGTTACACACCAGAATAACTAAAAATACATGACCCTGAACGTCCACGGGGGTGCGATCCTGACAGTTACTCTGGGATCAATTGTGCTGTGGAACTCCACCATTGACCCTGTTAAAGGTTGTAGGCTCAGGGAGTGGGGCCTCCAGGAGTGGACTGTAAGAATGCAGGGTTTCAGTATCCTGACAGCTACATGGTGAGGAACCAGAGGAATCCTTACTGAGGAACTATCTGGGGTTTTCCCTGCCAGTGAATATCTAGGGGTGAATGATGCCTGACTCCCCAAACTGTCTTACACTGAATCCATTTTGGAACAAGATAGATTCAGTTTCTGGGAGAATAGGGACAAATGTCACCCACAATTGTGGAAAACAAAAAGCAACTATCAGAGGAGCTGAGAGATATTTGAAAAAGAAGTTGGTGTACCATTGCGGTGATAATAGCGAAAGCTTTTCCAGCTAAGCTAGGGGCCAAAGACATAGTAACACAGAGTTACGTAGAATTGCAGTGTGTACATTGAGTTACATCAAATTGACAGCAGTGGTTCTCAAAGTTTTTTTGGTTGAAGGACTCCTTTTCAAATGGATTACTAATCATGGACCCCACCCCCATCTAAATTATACTGTAAATTTCTTGTACTTTACATTCAGAAATGGAAATGTACATCTGTGCCCTGTTAAAGGGACTTGCAGGAAAGTTTACCAGAGCTGTTCAATATAATGAACATTGATGTGATTGGTGATGTGAAAACTTTTATCCTCCATTCAGCTGAAATGTAACCCGACAGGAAATATCCACTGAGTCTCATTGCAAAATTAATTAAATAATGAAAATGATACATTTGAGTTTAATTCAGCGTTATATCACCTCCCAGAGGGCCTGTCCTGTCCTCTTGCTGCAGGGCCAAGCCCTGTCCTGTTCTGTGACAACTAAAGGGTTAACAACCGCCATGTTTAATCTTTTGGATGAATATCTGCAAGTTATGGCCTGATAGAATTCACATGAGGTGCTGTGTTTTCAAGTAGAATGATTTTAAGTGATGTTGCAGTTATGCTCGGGAATAGTTATACTTTGAATATGTATCAATATATGGAAGGTGAGGTTATATATGGCCAATCTAACTATTATAAACTAATCAAGAAAAGAGAATGTGTGAAAGGTGAGGTCATACTTGACCAATCGAAAGGGTCAAGGTGGAATGTAACCTAATATGGAGTGAAGAAACCCTCAGCGAGAGGATGGGGGTGGTGAATAAATAACAGGTGCTGAGAGACATCAGGGCACGCACCAATTCGAAGAAGGAACTACAATACAGTCAACAGAACACCTCAAGAAAGAAGACTGCGCCACAGTAGCTCAGGAAGCAAGAACCGAGGAGACACTGCTCCATAACTACTGCACTTGGTTAAGTATTGTTTGTATATTCTTGCTATACTTAATAAACTCTCTATCTTGATTTAAGAAACTGGAGTCTGTACCTTGTGGGTCAAAGACTAGTCAATGTCCCACCTAAACATACAAAAAATTTAGTTTCACCAGTCCGGCTAACATGGGCCATCTCGACAGCCATGCGTGAGAAAATCCCAGCTCTGATTTGTTCCAAATTAAATTTCATGTTTAATTTAAGTGCCTCAATTCACTCCTGGGGGTGGTATATTTATTGAGGGTAGGATTATCATTAAGATGACAACACACATTGTGTCCACCCATCATTTTCCCGGATGCACCATCACCTCACAGTCGGGATCATGTGTCTATGAAGGGGAGGTTGTTGTCCTGTCTGGACTGAATACCCTTGCTCCATAAGTGTCAGGAATAGAAGGTCCTGGGATTGTGAGAGGAGCCTCAGGGCATCAGTCTCAGTGATCGTGTAAAATCGAGGAATACGTGAATGGGACAAGGACATTTAGCCCTTCAAGCCTGTTCCGCCATTCAATTACATCATGACTGATCGGTATCTCAGCTGCATCTCAAGTTTTGAAATTCACATCTGTCTCTCGCTGCCTGTCTCTCACTCACTCTCTTAGTCTCTGTGTCTGACTCCCCACTTACAGATGTTCCCTGACCTGAGTCAATTTCTCATTCATTTAGAAATGCTGTATAACAAGTCCCGTTTCTTCTTTCTCTATGGCTGCTACCTGACCAGTCGCCATTTCTCCTCTGTTTACAGACCCTCCCTGACCTGTCTCCAATTCTCCATTTACAGATGCTCCGTGACCAGTCTCCATTTTTCCTCCATTTACAGACGCTCCCCGAGAGTTCCCAGCTCTTGCTGTTCCTCCCGGAGTTTTCCACTTACACTGGGCTTTCTGGCCAGGGTGAACCCAGGAGCCGCTCCCCACCCCCCGGGGTTTATTAACCTGCTGCCTCCACGCCTCTTGGCAGCTCACAATGCCAAGCTGATTAACGGCAGCTCCAGAACAATAGGAAGAACCGGGGGAATGAGTGGGTGGTTGGTCCTCCAACCAATCAGAGTGAGCAATGGGCGGGGCCTGCAGCACCAAATGGGCGGGGTGGAGCCCAGATCTCCCTCATTGTCTGAAACTTTGCATCACTTTGAAAGCTGATTTCTCTCAGACTCCAGGAGCAAACTGGCCCTTTCTGTTGTAGCTTAAACAGATGAAAGCTTGTGGGTGTGGAGCAAACATTTTAACATTTGTTAATGAAACAGATTCGTTCAGGACTGTTGCATATATAAGAAGTGCAGCGATGAAAAATTATGGGCAAAAACTGAAGAGTTATAAAAACTGGCCTTATTTTTAAAAAGTGAGCAATCTGCTCCAAAATGGCTGCCGAAGGAAAAGGACTTGGCTTTTGCATATTCAAACTGTTTGACAGGGACAAAGGACAATCTTCAAAGCTAAGAGGTGTCAATTGCTCCAACCCTAAAATATTCCAAGAATTGAATGGGTTCTGAAACAAAAAAAGTGTGAAGTAGCCATGTCCTGTGCCATTGTGCAATCACCATGGGAGAGAGACCAAAGCATCTCCTACAGGTAGACAAGATGGAATACATCCTTACCTTAAAAGGCAGCTTAGTAAGCGAGAGAGAAAGAGAGACGCCCAGAAAGCAGAATCGAAGTAGCTTGTGTCCAGAAAACCAGAGGGACTTGCCCTGCTGTTGAATTCTGCATCTACACTTTATACAGCAGTGAATTAAAAGTGATTCACTGTCTCCAACTGAACTTTCAAGCAAAAGAGAAATCTTCAAAAGCCGAAGGCCTGCAACTGAGAACTTGGCTTCCATGGGAATTAAACAGGTTTACCGCGATTGCCCCCACTTACAAATGCTTACCCCTTTTTTCCTCTCTATCTCTCTCGTGTGCGTGAACAACTGTGTTAGTGGATGCGGTTGTGACAATTTTAATGTTAAGGTGTATTAATCAATAAATACTTGATTTTCTGTTTTCAACTTACAAGAAATCCTGTCGCTGTCTGTTTATTTGACAAATAAAACACAAAGGGGTGAAACCTTAATTTAAAAAAACACTTGCTACAGTCAGGTAGAAGTTGAACAGAGGGGACCACTCAAATCTCATCACATGGCCATAACAAATTGGGGTTCAAAGTCAGGATCTGAACCACAAAACAAACGAGAGATTTGGAAAATGGAAGTCAAATTGAAATCTAAAATTGTGGAAAAATAAACAAACAGGTTTTCTTGTATTCTTCTGCTTTTTTTCCCTCTACAATGCTAGAAACAAAAGAGATGGCCACATTTAATGCTAAGGAATTTGTAGAGCAGGGAGAGATATCCCATGATAAATTAAATAAATTAAGTATTAAAGATTTAAAACGCTTAGCTACAGAGTTGGGAATCACTTTCAATCAAAAAAGCAAAGAAACCGGAACTGGTGAAAAGTCTAGCTAAACATTTTGAGCTTACCACTGAACCAGAAGAAGAAAGCATGGAATCCGAAACTGAAAATCCCTTTCTTCTCTTTCCTTCTGAAGCTGAAACTCTCTTTCTCTTCCCTTTCCTTTTGAAAATGCACCCCTTCCCTTTTCAATTGAACTTTAGCTCGGTCTGTCCTGAAAGTGAGGCCAGTTTGTTACAAAGACAGCAAACCCAAAATGAAAATGCCACCAGCCACTCAAACCTTATCCCCAATTCAGAGCAAAACTTTGATCTACTAAGACACTCAAGACTAGTGCCAAAATTTAATGAGGAGGAGGTTGAGCCATATTTTATCCCACTTGAGAAAATAGCTATGAGGCTAAAAATTTTGGACTCTCCTTTACAAGGCGAGGTCACGGGTAGGGCTCGTGAAGCTTTTTCCTTGTTCTCAGATTAAAGTTCCTTTGATTATGAACAAACTGAAACTGCAATTATATACGCATATGCACTAATATCTGAAGCATATAGACAGAAATTCAGACACACCAGGAAAAGACCCACACAGACTTACATGAAGTTCAAAAGTATATGGCTATTGATCACTAGATATGATCCTTCAAGCCAGAAACCTCAATTGAAAATTTGAGAGACCTGATCTTGCTAGAAGAATTTAAAAATAGCATGCCAGCTAGTGTAAGGACCAACATTGAAGAACAAAGAGTTACAAGAGTAAGAGCAGTGGTAAAAATGGCCGACATTTATGAGTTAGTACACAAATACCTAACTCAGAATATATTTGGGTCTAATAACTCTTAGAAACTAGGAACAGATAGCAGGGATGCAGATAAAGCAGAACTGAACTTGAAAGAAAAGGAGAGTAGGGAAGGAAAACCAGATCAGTCTGCAAATTTAAAAGAAGGAAGCCAGGTGAAAACCCAGTAGGGGTCCACCCAACATGTTTCCAGTGTGGCAAATCTGGGCATGTACAGGCAAATTGTTGGTATGCCAAAAACCAACAGCAGATGCTGTAGTCAAACCCGTGTTTATGGCTTTAAAAGTGGTAAGCCTATGTTCTGATATAACTCAAGAACAGAGCACATACTAGAACTTTTTACACAAAGGAAAAATGACTCCTTTTGTGTGCCAGGCACCAGGCAAGGAGATAACCATCCTCAGGGATACCAGTTGTTTTCAAAGACTACTGGCAGCCAAATTTACAAAAATGCACCCAAAAGCAGAACAAATACCACAGTATTAGTATAAAGGCTTACTGGGAAATGCTTCAAGGTTCCCTTAGTTAATGTTTTCCTGCAGAGTAAGTTGGTCACAGTGTAGCAACAGTCAGGGTCATTCCAAGCTTACCCATGCAGGGGTTAGACCTATTGCTCGGCAATGATATGGCAGGAAGCACAGTATTGTACCCAGAGGGTCCAGCACAGCTCACAGAGAGTGGAGCAATTGAAGAAAACAAACAAAACTTGCACAGCTGCAGTGGGCTGAGGAAGTCCCAAAAACCTCATAGGGGTTGATAGAGCCAGAAAAAGGCCTAATATAAAAGCGACAAAGTTTAAAGGAAAAGCACCAGAGATATGGTTAGCACAAACATTTTTAAATATTTAAATAGGTATGAGGAAAGTTCCCAAACAGGAAAGCCAAGAGTGAGGGAGATGCCTGACCTAGTTGAAGTGCCACAGGGGAGTGCAGTGGAAGCTGGACAACCACCTGCGAGCAGCAGTGTCACAGAAGACATGGGGCAGATTAGGCAAAACCTATCAATGTGCCAGAACCAAAATGGTGAAAGCCATGTATTGTGGAAGCAATAGTTAAGGGATTGAATGTTTTACAGACAGGGAATGTTGCAAGCAGCCCAGAACCATGTAGTACTGGAAATTTACTTACAACAAGCTTCACCAACAACCACCTTCTTATTGAGATTAACATTTCCACAGTAGAAAAACTAATACTGGAGAAACACCAATCCCTGTAGCGGATAAGCAAAAGAAATACAATTTTTAATGGTGCTTCATGCAAAGGAAGGATGATGAAAATACTTAAACTTCAACATTGAATGGCTATTACAAGCAATGCCAGCTGTAGCAGATTGAGGAGTGAATGAAATGCAAGTGCATTCTTTCTTTCCAAACCTAAAAATTTCCGTTTTAGTGGAGGTGCTACACATACACAAAGTGTGACAATGAAAAATTATGGATAAAAACTGAAGTGTTAGAAAAACTGTCTTTTAAAAAGTGAACAATGTGCTCCAAAGTGGCCTCCAAAGGAAAATGACTTGGTCTTTGTATATTCAAACTGTTTGACAGGGACAAAGGAAAAGCTTCAAAGCTAAGAGGTGTCAATTGCACCCATTCTAAAATATTCAAAAATTGAATGGGCTCTTCTGAAACAAAGAAGGTGTGAAGTAGCCATGTCGTGGGCCATTATGTGATCATCATGGGGGAGAGACCAAAGCATCTCCTACCAGGAGATGAGATGTAACACATCTTTACCTTAAATGGCAGCCTAGAGAGAGAGAAACAGACACTTAGAAAGCAGCATCCAAGAACCTTGCTTCCAGAAAAGCAGAAGGGACGTGCGCTGCTGTAGAATTCAATATCTACACTTTATACAGCAGTGAATTAGAAGTGATCCACTGTCTCCAATTGAACTTTCAACCAAAAGAGAAATCGACAAACACTTCAGGCCTGCAACCAACAGGAACTTGATGTCCAAGTTAATTCAACAGGTTTACTGTGACCCCCCATCGACTTATAATTACTTACCCATTTTTCATCTCTATCTGTCTCTTCTTGTGTGTGTGTTTGTGTGTGTGTGAGCAAATTCATCAGAGGATGTGATTGCAACAATTTTCGGTTAAGGCGTATTGATCAGTAAATACTTGATTTTCTGTTTTAAACCTACAAGTAAACTCTCGCTAATGTAAAAGCAAAAATCTGCAGATGCTGGAAATCTGAAACACAAACAAGAAATGCTGGAAATACTCAGCAGGTCTGACAGCATCTGTAGAGAGAGAAGCAGAGTTAACGTTTCAGATCAGTGACCCCCATCAACTTATAATGATGAAGGGGGTGTGCAGCCATACTCACCAGACACAGCTATGAACTCCCTGCAAATCCAACCCTCTGATTTCTGTTTTGTAGCCATCTTTCCATCCATTCTGCTGCCCAGTTCTTCACTCCACACAGCCTGATCTTGGTCACCTTGTAGATACTGTTATGGATAGAAAACCAGTTACAAAACAGAAAACAGAGAGTAGGGGTTAAAAGTAGCTGCTCAGACTGGCAGAAGATGGGGAGTGGTGTTCCACAGGGATTGATGCTAGGACCACTGATATTCACCATTTACATAAATGAAAAAGACTCGGGAATCAGAAGCACAATTTTAATATTTGTGTATGACACCAAATTGGGAGACAGAGTAACTCCTGAGGAAAACTGAAAAAATACATAAAGACATTCATAAACTTTCAGGAGTGGAATTCAGGATGGTGTGTTGCCTCCCAGGTGCCAGAGTCAAGGATGTCACTGAACAGCTGGAGAGCATCCTAAGAGTGGAGGGTCAACAGCCAGCAGTCGTGGTCCACATTGGTACCAACGACATTGGTAGGAAGAGGAATGTCATCCTGTGGAAAGAGTTTAGTGAGCTAGGCTAGAAATTAGAAAGCAGGACCCTCAAAAATAGTATTCTCAGGATTATATGCAGTGCCACGTGCAAATTAGTATAGAAATAGTGAAGTGATTTATGACTTTAACCCCTTATAGGGCTGAAACCAAATCAGGAGTACATCCCTATGAATCTCCTTCAATTAAGTTCAAACCAAACAAATTCTCATAGACACTTATTTGGGTCCAAATAATTGAACTAGCTTTCCCTCAAAGAAAGAAAACTAACAGAGAATATTACCATCTTTCGGATAGCCTATTTTAATAATTATGGCTAAGTAATAAATATCCCAGATATTATAAGGTCTGGGAAACTCTTCAATATGTATCTCTCCACCTAAAGAGACACAGAGAGGGGGTTCTTGTAGTTGTATATAGAATGCTTCATGAGACAATTTTTTAACGTTTATATATTTATCAAAGAATTTAACATGCAATACACTTTTAAGTGGATACGTATATCACAATATGAAATATTACTAAGAGATGTAACACATAATATTATTTCTAACACAGAATCCAAAAGTTTAACCAAAATATCTTAGTTTACTTTAAATTTTGATGGATATTCTATTACCTTAAATTTTCCGAGTAAGCCATGGGGTGAGAAGTATTGTTTGAGTAATTCAATACTTCTAATTTTTGCTTCAGATGCCCTTATGTTTATACTGTTTCTAAAGTGTCATATGACTTTTTGGCATATAGATGTTACCTTTCTATGTGTGCTTTTCTTGCTTTCAAGATCCATATTTGGTAGTATCATTAACTAACATCTCCACTTAATGTTTTACTGGAAAGCCCCTGCTCTTGAAGTTGTGAGCATTTAGGTGGTCAAAATATTTATAATTGTGTTTACTTGACCTTTTGTTCCTTTATGTACTATTCCATTTTATTGTTCTATTATCTATAATTGTGTTTTGTGGTAGGTTGAACCCTCTTTGTGAGTTAATCTGCCTACAATTTACCAATTCCATCAATTAATTAAATTTATGGCTACCTTTCGCTGATGTCACACAGGATATTTCAATGTGTGTGTTTATCCTCCAAGTCTCTGGCAACAGAGAGGCTGAAATGGATATCCACTTAAAAGTTGTTTTTGTTTCATATTCTATTGTAACTGGAACCTTGAAAGACCTTGAAATTTTTTTACTCTACATTCTTAAAGGAGAATGTCAGTGCGTCTTGAAAACTGACCATTTATTCAATCTTTAATTCTAAAAGGTATAATATATTAACTATATCTAATTTATACCTAATTAAACCTATTATACCTATATTCCATCACACTCCCCTCTTGACCAGTATAAAAGTGAACAACAAAAATAGGTTGTTTAAATGAAGTAATGCCTAAAATATAAACATTCAATAAAGTGGCATAACCTATTATTTAAAATAGTGCAATAATGCAAAAGACCGCATTGACAACAATCATAATCTGCGTTTTTACATGGATTGTCTAAATTCTCCAAAAATAAATCTTTTAATTCTATCACGAAGTTCAGAATAAAACAATGTGAAGCGTCGGTGATCTGAGGTCGCAAAATGTTCAATGTATCTTGATTTGTCGGACATCAATGATCAATCGATGAAACCATGTGCTGAGGTAAAGAAGTAAAGTTCCATAGCTGCCACTTGATCTTGAACCGATAATGTCCGATTGAGATCAACTAAAATGTGCTTTACCTATTTTCAGTCTCATTCCAGCCAACGTCCTCATACCAGGAATAAAATGAAAAGAGCTTAATGTCAGGAAATTCTGAGGTTACCTGGATAGAAGTGTCATTCAGAACCTGATTATCTTTATGACTGGTATGCATTCCATCAGAAGCTAACTTGATGATACAAAGAAGAGCCATTCTGCCATGTTTTCCTTAGTACCATTGCACCCTTCCAATGTTATGATGAATAAGAACATCACATGCATTACCTCCCCTCCAAATGTCACTCAGGGCAAATGCAGTAAAATATTTTATTTCTGCTTCTCTGCAAGAAATCGCATAGGGTAAGGTGTTCAAGCAGTAAGACATCTCTCGCATGCCACATGCACTGCCTGCAGCCAGAAGACCTGTACAAAGAATCCTCAATCCTTGCTGTACATGAGAGCAAGTCCCACCATTGAGAGTCTTCAGTACTTCATCCCTTTCCCACAGTGTTTCCTTCTTCTGTTATTGTGACTTGACTATCGCTCATTGTACTGAGTGTGGTTCCCTGTGAAACCAACCTTTGAGGCGTTATGAGGCCCTGCATGGGGGAGGAACAGTTATTGATGCAGTTGGTTGCAGTTTGATTAGCGTTGTTCCTGATGCCATCCTCCAGGCTGGGTCCTGAAAGATAGTGTACGACTGCACCTTGTATTGTTCCTCAATTCCTGTACCCTTCAGGACACCTCTTCAGGTTGTCTACAGAGACAATTTTAAAAGATTGAATGCCATTCAGCTGCTTAGCAAATATTTTGACAGTTCTTTCATGAATAACAGAATGTACTTGAACAGGTTTCTTCCACGTCGGTTGTTTTCAAACTTTCTCTCCTGAACCCACTCCCCAGTTACAGGTTGCCAAGCTTCGTTACCTACCTGTTTTTGTCTATTCTTCTCTGATCTTCTGAGCAATTTCATGTTTTTTCTTGTTTCAAATCTAATTGTTGCTGTTGAGTCAAGGAGTCAGAAAGGGTAGAGGCAATAAAAGAAGCGCGAGCAAGTGGTGTATGCATTTCAACACCAAACATTAAATAATATGGTGTTCTGGGGAACATTGTCCCTGATGCCCACATGGGCACATTATTTAGTGATAACTATACTTCCGGAATGATGGCAGCCCACTTATTCCCTCTGATTCTCAACAGTTTGGTCAGTAGCTTTTTTACTTCCTGTTTTTTACGTTCCAGCAGTCCAGCTGACTGCGGATGATGTGGTGTGCTGTGCTCTAACCCAATCCCCCTTTCTACACAATAGTCTTTGAAAACCTTGGAAACAAAAGCTCCACCTTGATCAGAGTGTAGGATTTTAGGTGCACCAGCTACAGTAATAATGTCAGTAATAGCATTGACAATTGCAGTTTCCGGAACAGTTTTTGTGGGGACCAGCCAGCAGAAAGAAGTGCAGTCATCAACACAAACAAGAACATGTTTATAGCCCATTGATGGGGGAAGAGGTCCAATGAAATCAACAAAAAAATTCTCCATAGATTTAAACGGCTTCACAGGAGGAATAATAAGTGATGATTTGTTGAGCAAATTACATGGTTCGCAATTTGCCACATATGTTTTACAGGATTTAAGCATACCTGGCCACCAATATGAGGGAATCAATTTGCAGAATGTTGTTTGGGCACCACTATGTGCCTGACCAATACCCTCGTGAGCTTCTTTTAAAAGCTGTTATCGTTTGTGACTCAGGGGTACTTCCTGGACACCCTTGGGCAAGTTAACCAGTATAATTCCAGTTGGGGTCTCTGAAAAGAGGTACTTTGATGGATATTCTTTTGGATTCTCTTTCGGCAGGTCTAATAGCTGAATCAGTTCCTCATCCTGATTAGCTGCCCATTTTGCACTAGTGATTACATTAACTACGGCAGGCCCCTCTCGAGGGGGTGTCATGCAGACTGAATGTTTTGCCCGTCCATCTGCAAGACTGTTGCCCTTTGAACGTACTGAACCAGTGGTATGCCCGGGTACATGAATTACCTGACAATTACATTTCTCCTTTCACAAATGGAGAATATCTTCCCAAAACAATTTGTGCTTTATGGGTTTACCTTTATGATTGGTAAAGCCTGTTTGCTCCCTTGGTTGTAAGCCCATTTACAATAGTCACTATCTGTACAAGTTAATACGGGGTTAATAGGCTCTGCCTTTTCTAAAACATACCGTAATGCTGCAGCTTCAGCATACTGTGCTGTCCATTGGCCAAGGGATACGGACAGCAATTCTTCTGGATAGAAAGAATAAGAATCTCGAAAGGTACCTATTACTATCCCCATCCCAGCTGAGGATTGTTCGGCTATTCCTTTTTTAATCATCATTGATGACCCATCAGAGTAAATAACTTGATAATCTGTAAGTAATTTCAGAGGTACTTGTTTAACCCCCTCCTCGGTATAATCATCTTCTATAACAGCGAGGGGTTTTAAGTCCATGTCTGAGGATAGAAATTTAAAAATGAGTATCGGATCACTCAATAAGGAGGCTCATTTGTCATATTGGATTTGAGTGGCCCTCCTCTCATCAGAGGCCATTCGCAAAACTGATCTCAAGTCTGGTATTTCAGTATAAATTGTAATGGGGTGTATCCTTTAAACGGGTTGTGGTTTAATGAGGCACTGAACTATCATCATCAAAAACCTTTCCTTTTTATTGTATTGTCTTTCAACATTGGAAAAATTATAAGAATGAAGCTGAACCGGCACAATTCGATTTTCATTTGAAAAAACTGCAACTGCTACTTTAGGAGATGTTTTAGCATGAAGATTAAGTGGGACCTGCAAGCCCCTTTGTTCCAAATCTATAGCCTTCTGTATATCATGGCACAGTTGTTGCAATTTCAAGTAATTATCTGGGGAAAAAATGAAAGGGCCTTTTACTGTCTCGTCTACTCTAGCATACAGAGGTACTGAGAGCTCTTCAAAGGTCTGTGTAAATGATCTATCAAAGTTCAGGAGTCCGAAGCTTGCCTGCAAGATTTTTTCAAAGTTCGGGGATTTTGAATTGTATCTAGTTTCTCTTAATAGAACTGAGTTAATCCCCAACCATTCCCAGTTATACGGAGGCCTGAGAAATCTACTTCCTCTCGAATAAACTGACTCTTTTTAATGTTGATCAGGTATCAACAGCAGTGAGCCAGGATAAAACTGTATCAA
Organism: Heterodontus francisci; assembly: GCF_036365525.1. Lineage (NCBI taxonomy): Eukaryota > Metazoa > Chordata > Chondrichthyes > Heterodontiformes > Heterodontidae > Heterodontus > Heterodontus francisci. Next base: position 120,345,398 of record NC_090379.1, on the reverse strand, counting down.
CAGCCTGCAAATATTCCTGGAAATCATTATGTGAAACATAAATGTCATCCACGTAAGAGTTAACATTGGGCAGGTCTTTTAAAAGATTGATTAACCACACTGTAGGACGGGATATAAAGGAAGAAATAATGGCAGCTTGTCAGAAAGGTACAGCTATGATTATGGGGGATTTTAACCTACATGTAGACTGGAAAATCAGATGGGCAGAGGTCGCCCAGATGAGGAGTACATAGAATATTTTTGGGATAATTTCTTGGAACAATACATTCTGGAGCCAACCAGAGAGCAGGCTACACTAGACCTGGTATTGTGCAACGAGATAGCATTAATTAATGACCTCATAGTTAAAGGACCGTTAGATGGCAGCGATCATAATATGATTAAATTTTACATAGAAAATTGGTTGGCAGACAGGAAACAAAGAGTAGGGATAAATGGGTCTTTTTCCAAATGGCAGGCAGTGAATAGTGGGGTACCGCTGGGATTGGTGCTAGGACCCCAGCTATTCACAATATATATTAATGATTTAGATGAGGGAACTAAATGTAATATCTCTAAATTTGCAGATGACACAAAACTGGGTGGGAGGATGAGTTGTGAGGAGGATGCAGGAGGCTTCAGGGTGATTTGGACAAGTTGAGTGAGTTGGCTAATGCATGGCAGATGCAGTATAATGTGGATAAATGTGATGTTATCCACTTTGGTAGCAAAAACAGGAAGGCAGATTATTATCTGAATGGCTATAAACTGAGAGAGGGGAATATGCAGCGTGACCTGGGTGTTCTTGTACACCAGTCGCTGAAGGTGAGCATGCAGGTGCAACAGGCGGTAAAAAAGGCCTTCATAACGAGAGGATTCGAGTACAGAAGCAGGGATGTCTTGCTGCAATTATACATGGCCTTGGTGAGGCCACGCCTGGAATATTGTATGCAGTTTTAGTCTCTTTATCTGAGGAAGGATGTTCTTGCTATAAAGGGAGTGCAGCGAAGGTTTACCAGACTGATTCCTGGGATGACTGATGTATGAGAAGAGATTGAGTCAGTTAGGATTATATTCGCTGGAGTTCAGAAGAGTGAGGGGGGATCTCATAGAAACCTATAAAATTCTAACAGGACTTGACAGGGTAGATGCAGGAAGGATGTTCCCAATGGTGGGGGAGTCCAGAACCAGGGGTCATAGTCTAAGGATACGGGGTAAACCTTTCAGGACTGAGATGAGGAGAAATTTCTTCACCCAGAGAGTGGTGAGCCTGTGGAATTCTCTACCACAGAAAGCAGTTGAGGCCAAAACATTGAATGTTTTCAAGAAGGAGTTAGATATAGCTCTTGGGTCTAAAGGGATCAAAGGGTATGGGGAGAAAGCGGGAACAGGTTACTGAGTTGGTTGATCAGGCGGAGCAGGCTCGAAGGGCCTAATGGCCTACTCCTGCTCCCATTTTCTATGTTTCTATGTTACATTCAGTTTGAGGGAGAGAAGAATGGGTCCAAGACACGTATTTTAAACTTCAATAAGGCAATTATGAGAGCATGAAAGCAGAGCTAGCTAAAGTGAACCGGCAAAGTAGGTTAAGGGATAGGTCAATAGAGATGCAGTGGCAGACATTTAAGGGGATATTTCAGAATACACAGAATAGCTACATTTCAACGAGAAAGAAAAATTCCAAGGAAAAATTCCATCCGTGGTTAACTAAGACAGTTAAAGATTGTATCAAACTTAAGGAAAAAGCCTATAATTGCACAAAGATGGGTGGCAGGTCAGAAGATCGGACAGAATATAAAAAACAGCAAAGAATGACGAAAAGGTTGATAAGGAAGGTAACATTAGAGTACGAGAGAAAGCTAGCTAGAAATATAAAAACAAATAGTAAGAGTTTCTATAGATATTTTAAAAAGAAAAGAGTTAACAAAGTGAGCATTGGTCCGATAGAAAGTGAGTCTGGGGAATTAATAATGCATGATAAGGAGATGGCAGATGAATTGAACAGATATTTTGCTTTGGTCTTCACTATTGAGGATACAAGTAACATCCCAGTATTAGCTGTAAGTAAGGAAATGGAAGGGTGGGGGGAACTCAAGAGAGGGAAGTGGTACTGAACAAATTGTTGGAACTGCAGGCTGACAAGTCCCTGGGTCCTGATGGACTTCATGCTAGGGTGTTAAAAGAAGTGGCTAATGCGATATTTGCTGCGTTAGTTTTAATTTTTCCAAAATTTCCTAGATTCAGGGAAGGTTCTGTTAGATTGGAAAATAGCGAATGTAACTCCTTTATTCAAAAAGGGAGGGAGACAGAAAGCAGGAAACTACAGGCCAGTTAGCTTAACATCTGTCTTAGGGAAAATGTTAGAAGCTATTATTATAGACATTATAACAGGGCATTTAGAAAAATTCAAGGTAATCAGGCAGAGTCAACATGGTTTTGTGAAAGGAAAATCATGTTTAACCAATTTATTGGAACTTAGATTTCCAGAAGGCATTTGATAAGGTGCCACATCAATGATTATTGCACAAAATAAAAGCTCGTGGTGTAGGGGGTAACATATTGGCATGGATAGAAGATTGGCTAGCTAACAGGAAACAGAGTAGGCATAAATGGGTCATTTTCTGGTTGGCAAGATGTAATGCGTGGTGTGCCACAGGGATCTGTGCTGGGGCCTCAACATTTTACAATTTATATAAATGACTTAGATGAAGGGACCAAAGGTATGTTTGCTAAATTTGCTGATGAAACAAAGATAGGTAGGAAAGTAACTTGTGAAGCGGACATAAGGGGGCTACAAAGGGATATAGATAGGTTAAGTGAGTGGGCAAAGACCTGACAAATGGAGTATAATGTGGGAAAGTGTGAAATTGTCCACTTTGGCAGGAAGAATTAAAAAGCAACATATTATCTAAATGGTGAGAGATTGCAGAGCTTTGAGATGCAGAGGGATCTGGGTGTCCTAGCGCATGAATCGCAAAAGGTTAGTATGCAGGTACAGCACGTAATTAGGAAGCTAATAGAATGTTATTGTTTATTGTGAGGGAATTGAATACACTAGTAGGGAGGTTATGCTTCAGCTATACAGGACATTGGTGAGACCACATCTTGAGTACTGTGTACAGTATTGGTCTCCTTATTTAAGGAAGGATGTAAATGTGTTGGAGGCAGTACAAAGAAGGTTTACTAAACTAATACCTGGAATGGGCAAGCTGTCGTATGAGGAAAGATTGGATAGACTAGGCTTGTATCCGCAGGAATTTAGAAGAGTAAGAGGCGACTTGATTGAAACATATAAGATCCTGAGGGGTCTTGACAGGGTGATTGTGGAAAGGGTGTTTCCCGTTGTGGGAGAATCTAGAACTAGAGATCATTGTTTAAAAATAAGGCGTTGCCCATTTACAACAGAAATGAGGAGAAATTTTTCTCTGAGGGTTGTGAGTCTTTGGAATTCTCTTCCTCAAAAGGCGGAGTCTTTGAATATTTTTAAGGCAGAAGTAGATAGATTCTCAATAAGTAAAGGGGTGGAAGGTTATTGGGGGTAGGTGGAAATTTGGAGTAATCAGTTCAATCATGAACTTATTGAATGGCGGAGCAGGCTCGAAGGGCCGAAAGGCCTACTCCTGCTCCTAATTTGTATGTTCGTATGTTGATAACATGAGCAGAAAAAAGAATGAGACTCTTTCGAAATCCCTGGGGTAATCTAGTCCAACAGTATTGAAAACCATAAGGGGCTGTGATTGCAGTTTCTTGCCATTCAGATTCTTTAAGTGCATGTGACCAAAAACTGTTAGCTAAATCAATACAAGATTTAAATTTTTCTCTGTTTATTCCGGAAAGAAGAGCAGTGGAATTTTGCTGCTGAGCAGTGTTTGGCACTGAAACTTTATTAAGGGATGTGTAATCGACCACTAATTTCCATCTACCATCAGGTTTAGGGACACCAAACAGTGGTGAATTAGTTCTAGAGGGCATTTTTATTAGGACACCTTGTTCCTCTAAATCCCTAATGGTATTGAGTAGATCTAATTTCCCTTTATGATCCTGAATAGGTCACTGTTTCCTGGGCTTGTGCCATCCTGCATCAATAAAGTGAGGTTCTATATCTATCTTGTCATGTTGATTCGGATGACGCTGTAGATAAGGGTAGTACTTGTTTAGGAGCTGTTCCAAAAGACCTTTGATACCCCCCCCGCCCCCGCCCCAGGCAGGTGTGGTCCAGCTGCGCCTGAATGTATTTCTGTTGGTCATCCTGGTCCGTGGATGCCTCCACAGGCCTGGACGTGATCTTAAGGAAGTATTTAATATCAGGGCAGAAGTATTTAATAAGAGGGCAGACCAAATCAGGTACCAAACCTACCTCCAGGGTGGCTGTAATATCATTAATAGTAACAGGAATTGTATAAAAGGCAATCCGCTGTGTCTTACACTGTGTAAATCCCTCTAATGATAACTGATGAAGCAGGCTTCCCAAAGCTGACTGAGTCTTTATAATTACAGAATCCATGGCTGAGTAATCAGCTCCTGTATCAAAGAGTGCCTGTACCTGTTCAGCAGTGGGCAGTGTTTCCAGTGTTCCCATAGGGGAATTCAAGAGACCCTGGCTGGGTACCAGCCCTTCACTGTGGAGAGTCAGATGCTTCTGAGTCCTGGCTATCAACCCTGCCTTGATTTCTGATGACTTTAACTGAAGTCTGCCCCTCCCTCTTAGGAGTCTCAGGCTTTCCCGATCCCTTAGATGGTCTATCAGAAGGCCTACAGTCACGACTATCGCCACCTTGGGGCGGATGCCGATCCTGTTGGGAGTCTTTCTGATCGCTGCCTCTGTCAGTCCTGGAACCTCCCATTACTCAATGATAGGAACGGCCAGTGTAAAATTCATCCCCATAGGAATCCCAGCTGACCCTGCTATCTCTACGAGGTGTGGTGCCAGACTGTTCCCACCGTTCTGGGGAAATATACCGTGCGTGCTCCTGGTGAGATGGTGGTGTAGACTGACCCAGAGCATCCGTCCGGGGGTCCAAAGGAACGAGTCTGCGGGCGACTGGAATGAGAAGGAGTCCATGTTCTATTATGTCCCTGTCTGTGTGAAACAGTGATATTGTCCGTTTTACTTTTAACCTTAGGATCTAATTGGACCACAGGCTTAGTATGGGGATGACCCAGCAAGGCATGGTTCGAGCGGATAATGTACTCAACATTATCCCACCTCTGCTGGTCATCAGGATAAACAAACAAAGCCCCTTCACAGGCTAGTCTAAGTGCAGAATTCTGATACTGGTTAGCCAGACAACCGTGAACAATTTCCCAGTTGTTATGTGTAAGGTCCTTACCTAATCAATAGGTGGCTACCAAACCATTCGACTTTACAGTATTTTGAAGGATTCCTTTGATTGGGCCCATTACATGCCCTCCCTGAGTTGGGGTCAGGAGGTGGGAATATATTTGTAACCAACTATTGCAAGTATTAATTGGGGGACTAGATCAGAGTTTAACATCATGGAGAGGAGCTGCCGTAAATGTGCAGCACTCCAGCCCTGACAACAAGTGTTAAGTCTGTCAAGGTTGTTTAAAATCCACCTTGTTTTATCTTGATTGCTGAGACCAGGCTTGCCACACATGGCATATATAGAGTTAAGATTCAAATTGCCGAGGGGTGTAATTCGAGACTGCACTGGCTGTCCCATAGACAGAGGAAAGCCTGGAGCACCATCATTAGCAAAAGCCTAGAGAATTGCCTGTTTCATTTGAAGGTGATGTATCAGTAGCTGTCTATAATCCTCCTGCAAATTCTGATCACGAACCTCATTGTGAGGAAGCCATCTAATCCGAAACCCATGGCCACCACGTATGTAGGGAGACCCAGGACCTACAATTCTACCATGAATACCCCCACCCTGTCATGCACCAGTCATTAAGGAATGTTGTGGGTCTAGGGTATCAGTCTGCTTATCCCACTGGATACATGCTATCCCTTCCTCCTGGGGGTCAGCCACAATAGTATCAGGAGCTCTAACTGAACCATTGACATCAAAATTATCTCAAAGACGACCACCTGAGCTGCCTGAGGTAGTGGAATGGGATTCTGTAATCTAAAACAAGTTGATGGATCACCCAACAGAAAAATTAAGCCAATCCCTTCTTCATTAGCCATTATATCTGAACAGAACCTGATCTAGGAATTAAAATACATCAGGACCTAATCTCAACTAGGATTTAAAGTGAACTTTAAAGGAAATTTCCAAACCTCAAAAGTAAAATGAGGGAGTTCTGATTTAAGATCCACAAATTGTGATCAAGAGTTCGTCGTCTCTAGATTCTTAAATCGGGATCTTAATACCACAGACAGTAAACATTCCTTCTGTACTTACAAATCTAAATTAAAAATTAAAGATTAACATATAAGTACAGGATTCTGTTAACAACAAGACACGTTTTTGGGCACCAACTGAAGTGATTTAGTCCCTTACATGTAGGCAGATTAACCCATAAAGAGGGTTCAACCTACCATAAAAAACAATTATAGGGACTAAACCAAATCAGCCGTACATCCCTATGAATCTCCTTTAATTAAGTTCAAACTAGACAAATTCTTATAGACACTTATTTGGGTCCAAAGAATTGAACTAGCTTTCCCTCAAAGAAAGAAAACTAACAGAGAATATTACCATCTTTCAAATAGCCTATTATTAATAATTATGGCTAAATCATAAATATTCCAGATATTAGAAGGGTCTGGGAAACTCTCTTCAATATGTATCTCTCCACCTAAAGAGACACAGAGAGGGAGTTCTTGTAGTTGTATATAGAATGCTACATGAGACAATTTATTAACTTTTATATATTTATTAAAGAATTTAACATGCAATACACTTTTAAGTGGATAAGTATAGCACAATATAAACTATTACTTCGAGATGTAACACATAATCCTATTTCTAACATAGAATCCAAAAGTTTAACTTTGCTAATGTTACAGCAAAATATCTTAGAATATCCATCAAAATTTAAAGTAAACTACTACCTTAAATTTTCCGAGTATGCCATGGAATGGGAAATATTATTTGAGGAATTCAACACTCTAATTTTTGCTTCAGATGCCCTCATGTTTATACTGTTTCTAAGGTGTCATATGACATTTTAGCATATAGGTGTTACCTTTCTGTGTGTGTTTTTATTGCTTTCAAGATCCATATTTGGTAGTATCATTAATTAACATCTTCACTTGATGTTTTACTGGAAAGCCCCTGCTCTTGAAATTGTGAGCATTTAGGTGGTCAAATTATTTATAATTGTGTTTACTTGACCTCTTGTTCCTGGATGTACTATTCCATTTTATTGTTTTATTATCTATAATTGTGTTTTATGGTAGGTTGAACCCTCTTTGTGAGTTAATCTGCCTACATTTACCAATTCCATCAATTAATTAAATTTATGGCTACCTTTCGCTGATGTCACACAGGATATTTCAATGTGTGTGTTTATCCTCCAAGTCTCTGGCAACAGAGAGGCTGAAATGGATATCCATTTAAAAGTTGTTTTTGGTTCATATTCGATTGTAACAGGAACCTTGAAAGACCTTGAAATTTTTTTACTCTACCTTCTTAAAGGGGAATGTCAGTGAGCCTTGAAAACTGACCATTTATTCAATCTTTAATTCTAAAAGGTATAATATATTAACTATATCTATATTCTGCCTAATTAAGCCTATTATACCGATATTCCATCACAATAGGAGGATAGTGCAGATGAATGTGTGATGGGAAAGCTGGTGCAGGAGGGAGAGCTTTAGATTCCTGGAACACTAGGACCAGTTCTGGAGAAGGTGGGACCTGTACAGGCTGGACGAGTTGCACCTGAACAGAGCTGGGACAAATTTCCTTGCTGGGCAATTTGCGAGTGCTATTGGGGAGAGTTTAAACTAACTTGGCAGAGGTGTTGGAACCAGGAGGAAATGTCAGAGGGGAATATCAAAGTGCACAGAATGCTGGCAGAGATAGATAGCACTAGATTGCAGAATAATAAGTTATTAGGCGGGGTTAGAGTATGGGAGAAAGTAATAAAGTCTAAATCAGGGTTAATGTATATGTATGTGAATGCATGGACTGTTGATAATAAGACTGGTGAGTTACAGGTGCCGATTGCCATGTGGAAATATGATGTTGTGGCTATAATAGAGACCTGGCTCAAAGAAGGACAAGACTGTGTATTAAATATCCCTGGATACAAGGTGTTCAGGAAAGATAAGAAATGGAAAAAAGAGGGAAGGGTGGCAGTATTGATTAAGGAGAGCATTGCAGTGCTGGAGAAAAAGAATGTCCCAGAGGAGTTGAGGACAGAATCTATTTGGCTAGAGCTAAGGAACATAAAAGGTGCAGTTTCATTGCTCGGTGTTGTTTATAGGCCACCCACTAGTGGGAAGGATGTAGAGTAACAAATTTGCAAGGAAATTACAGAGCTACAAAAATTATGGTGTAGTTATAGTGGGGAACTTTAATTATCCAAACATAGACTGGGATAGTAGAAGTGTAAAGGGCAGTGAGGAGCAAAAGTTCCTAGAGTGTGTTCAAGAAAATTTTCTGCAACAGTATGTTTCTAGTCCAATGAGAAAGGAGGCACTGCTAGACCTGGTTCTTGGGAATGAGGGGATCAAGTGTCAGCAGGAGAACATTTAGGGGACAATAATCATTGTACCATAAGGTTTAGGTTGACTACAGAACAGGATAAAGGAAAAGAAAAATCCAGAGTTAGAATAATTAACTGGGAGAAAGCCAACTTCAGTGGGATAAGAACGGATAACGGGTAAATAAATTGGAGTCAAAGGTTGGGAGGAAAATCGGTAGCTGAAATGGGCTACCTTCAAATAAGACATAGTTTGGGCACAGTAAAGGTATGTTCTCTCAAAGGGGAAAGGTAGGGTAAACAAATTCAGAGCTCCCTGGATGACAAAAGAGATAGAGATTAAGATAAAGAAGAGAAAGTGTGCTTATGACAGATGCCAAGTAGAGAATGCTATTGAAAACTGGGCTGAATATAGAAGGTTCAGAGGGGAAGTGGAAAAGCAAGTCAAAGAAACAAAGAGAGAGCATAAACAGAGACTGGCAGCTAGCATTAAAGGAAATCCCAAAGTTTTCTAAAGACATATTAAGATTTAACGGGTGGTAAAAGGAGTAGTGGGGCTGATTAAGGACCAACAAGGGGATTTACACATGGAGACAGAGGTATTAAATGAATATTTTGCATTGCTGTTTACCAAGGAAGAGGATGCAACCCAGGCAATGGTGAAAGAGGAGGCAATTCAGATACTAGAAGGGTTTAAATTGATAATGAGGAGGTGTTGGGTAGACTGTCTGTACTTAAAGTGGATAAGACACCAGGACCAGATGAGATCCAGCCAAGGATACTGAGGGAAGTGAGGGTGGAAATTGCAGAGGCACTGGCCATAAGTTTTCAGTCTTCCTTATACTCGGGGGTGGTGACAGAGGACTGGAGAATTACCAATGCTACACCTTTGTTCAAAAAAGGCTGTAAAGATTATAGGCTAGTCAGTTTAACTTCAATGCTGGGGAAACTTCTAGAAAGATTAATTTGGGACAAAATTAATTGTCACATGGACAAATGTGGGTTAATTAAAGAAAGACAGCATGGATTGCTTAAGGGAAAATCATGTTTAAAAAACTTGCTGGAGTTTTTTGAAGATGTAACAGAAAGGATTGATGAGGGCAATGCAGTTGATATGATGTACATGGACTTCCAAAAGGCATTTGATACAGTGACACACAACAGACCTGCGAGCAAATTACAGCTCATGGAATAAATGGAACAGTAGCAACATGGATACAGAATTGGTTAATGGATATTCTTTTTCTGGAGGAAGGTTGACAGTGGAGATCCCCAGGGGTCAGGGTTGTGACCCTTTCTTTACTTAATACATATTAATGACCTAAACCTTGGTATGAAGGGCACAATTTCAAACTTTTTGGATGATACGAAACTTGGAAGCATTGCAAACTATGAAGAAGATAGTGTAGAACTTCAAAAGGACATAGACAAGTTGGTGGCATGGGCAGACAGGTGGCAGATGATGTTCAATGCGGAGAAATGTGAAATGATTCATTTTGGTAGGAAGAACATGGAGAGACAATATAGAATAAAGGGTACAATTCCAAAGGGGGTGCAGAAGTAGAGGGACCTGGGTGTAGATGTGCATAACAGCAAGGAGCTTATGAACTTGTATAAGACACTAGAGTCATAGAGTCGTACAGCACAGAAACAGGCCCTTCAGCCCACCACGCCCATGCCGACCATAATGCCTATCTATACTAATCCCACCTGCCTGCATTAATTCCATATCCCTCTATGCCTTGCTCATTCAAGTACCTGTCCAGATGCCTCTTAAATGTTGCTACTGTTCCTGCCTCCACCACCTCCTCAGGCAGCTCATTCCAGATACCCACTATTCTTTGTGTGAAAAATTTACCCCTTTGATCCCCTTTAAACCTCCTCCCTCTCACCTTAAATCTATGCCCTCTAATTTTAGTCACCCCTACCATGGGAAACAGACTCTGGCTATCTACCCTATCTATGCCTCTCATAATTTTATATACCTCTATCATGTCCCCTCTCAGCCTCCTTCGCTCCAGGGAAAACAGACCCAGCCTATCAAATCTCTCTTTATAACTCAAGCCCTCCAAACCAGGCAACATCCTTGTGAATCTTTTCTGCACCCTCTCTAGCTTAATCACATCTTTCCTGCAGTGCGGTGACCAGAACTGCACACAGTACTCCAAATGCGGCCTAACCAATGTTATGTACAACTGTAACATGACGTCCCAACTCTTGTACTCAGTGCCTCGGCCGATGAAGGCAAGCATGCCATACACTTTCTTCACCACCCCGTCTACCTGTGTTGCTACTTTCAGGGAAATATGTACTTGCTCGTCAAGGTCTCTCTGCTCAACAACACTCCCCAGGGCCCTGCCATTCACTGTATATGTCCTGCCCTGGTTTAACTTCCCAAAATGTATCACTTCGCACTTGTCTGCATTAAATTCCATTTGCCAATCCCTTGCCCACTTTCCCAGTTGATCTATATCCTGTTGTAACCTTAGACAACTTACTTCACTGTCCACTATACCACCAGTTTTGGTGTCATCTGCAAACTTACTAATCATGCCCCCTACATTCATTTCCAAGTCATTAATATATATGACAAACAACAGAGGGCCCAGCACCGATCCCTGCGGCACACCACTGGTCACCGGCCTCCAATCTGAAAAACAACCCTCCACTACCACCCTCTGCCTCCTATCACCAAGCCAATTTTGCATCCAATTTGCTAGCTCACCCTGAATCCCATGTGTTCGAACCTTCTGGACCAGCCTACCATGTGGGACTTTGTCAAAGGCTTTGCTAAAGTCCATGTAGACAACGTCCATCGCCCTGACCTCGTCAATCCGCTTGGTCATCTCCTCGAAAAACTCAGTCAAATTCGTGAGACATGATTTCCCATGCACAAAGCCATGTTGACTATCCCTAATCAGACCTTGCCTTTCCAAATGCATATAAATCCTGTCTCTCAGAATCCCTTCCAATAACTTTCCCACCACTGATGTAAGGCTCACCAGCCTGTAGTTCCCTGGTTTATCCCTGCTGCCCTTCTTAAATAAGGGCACAAAATTAGCTATCCTGCAGTCTTCTGGTACCTCACCCATGGCTAACGATGATACAAAACTCTGCCAGGGCCCCAGCAATCTCCTCCCTTGCTTCCCATAGCATCCTAGGATACGCCTGCTCAGGCCCTGGGGACTTATCCACCTTAATGTGCTTCAAAACCTCCAACACCTCCTCCTTTGTAATGTTGATATGCTCCAGAATATCGCTGTTCCCTCCCTTGAACTCACTATCTTCCATGACATTCTCAAATACAGACGAGAAGTATTCATTTAAGACCTCACCCATTTCCTGTGGCTCCACAGATAGGTTACCACACTGATCCTTAAGGGGACCTACTCTCTCCCTAGCTACCCTTTTACTCTTAATATACTTATAGAATCTTTTAGGATTCTCCTTTATCTTATTTGCCAGGAAAATCTCATGGCCCCTTTTCGCCCTCCTAATTTCCTTCTTAAGTGTACTCCTACTTCCCCTATACTCCTCGAGGGACTCACTTGATCCCAGCTGCCTATACCTAACATATGCCTCCTTCTTTGTCCTGACCAGACCCTCAATATCCCTCATCAACCAAGGTTCCCTAAATTTGCCAGCCTTGCCCTTCAATCTAACAGGAACATGACGGCCCTGAACTCTTCCTATCTCACTTTTAAAAGCTTCCCACTTGCCAGACGTCCCTTTACCTGTAAACAGCCTCTCCCATTCAACTTTTGAGAGTTTCTGTCTGATGCCATCGAAATTAGCCTTCCCCCAATTTAGGACTTCAACTTGAGGACCAGTCCCATCCTTTTCCCACCCGGGTACAGACAAGACCACGGAAGAGAGGCTGGCAGCCAGAGTGATCCCACCCCCTGGTCCTTGCCCATCCTGGATCTGCACATTGCAGTTTTAACCAGGCCCAAGAGCAGGTCCAGGAGAAGATCTTCTGACTTACCCACCTCCACCCCCACCCCCTACACTGAGCAACCAAAGATTAGGAGAGTGAGGCTAAAGTGTAACCAAGGCTTTTGACATGGTCCCACATGGCAGACTGGTCACAAATGTAAAAGCCCATGGATTCCAAGGCAAAGTGGCAAGTTGGATCCAAACTGGCTCAGAGGCAGGAAGCAAAAGGTAATGGTTGATGTGTGGTTTTAGGACTGGAAGGCTGTCTCCAGTGAGGTTCCGCAGAGGTCAGTATGAGGTCCCTTGCTTTTTGTGGTATATATCAATGACTTGGACATGAATGTAGGAGGTATGAGTTAGAAGTTTGTAGATGATAAAAAAATTGACCCAGTGGTTGAAAATGAAGTGGAAACCTGGAGATGCAGAAAGATATGAATGGACTAGTCAGGTGGGCAGAAACAGTGGCAAATTGAATTCAATCCGGAAAAGTATGAGGTAATGCATTTGGGGGGAAACTAACAAGGCAAGGGAATACACAATAAATGGTAGGATACTGATACATATAGAGGAACAGAGGGACCTTGGTGTATATGTCCATAGATCCCTGAAGGTGCCTGCGCAGGTAAAGAAGGTAGTCAAAGAAGGCATACCTTTATTAGCCGAGACACGGAATAAGAGCAGGGAGGTTATGCTGGAACTGTATAAAACTCTGGTTAGGTCACTGCTCGAGTACTGTGTGCAGTTCTGGTCACCGCAATATAGGAAAAATATGATTGCACTAGAGAGGGTACAAAGGAGATTTACAAGGATGTTGCCTGGACCAGAGAATTTTAGTTATGAGGAAAGATTGGATAAGTGAGAGCTGTTTTCTTTGGAACAGAGGAATCTGAATGGAGACCTAATTGAAGTGTAGACAATTATGAGAGATCTAGATAGAGTGGATAGGAAAGCCCAATTCCTATTGGTTGAGGAGTCTATAACCAGGTAAGAGGTTTAGAGGGGATTCGAGGGGAAATGTTTTCACCCAGAGGGTGGGGATCTGGAACTCACTGCCTGGAAGGGTGGTAGAGACAGAAACCCTCATAACATTTAAAAAGTGCTTGGACACGCACTTGAAGTGCCCGAACCTACAAGGCTACGGAGCAAGAACTGGAAAGTGGGATTAGGCTGGATGGCTCCTTGTTAACCAGCATGGACACAATGGGCCGAATGGCCTCCTTCCATGATGTAAATTTATATGATTCTAAGTTGAGGAGCTTCCCCTTCAGGTAACTATACAGGGACTGTAACCTCTCACACTGAATATATACATGGCCCATGGACTCCTCGAGGCTGATCCGCCTCAGTCTGTCTCCACCCACACTGCACATGCTCAGAGCTCAGTACAATCCTGCACCAGTGCACTGGTTTTATTTAATCCACCATTGAATGGTCCAATTGTCGAATGGATGATTATTTTTGTGTCATCCCATGGAAATTGGGGCTGGAGATGCAATGAACAAAATTATTAAATAAATTATGTAGAAACCCGAGTGCCCAGCCATCAACTATGGTGTGAAGTACAATGGGACTTCTGTTCTTTACCCACATTTGGACTGAGGAATTAGAGGGAGGATTTCACAATTTGCAGATGACACCAAATTGGACGGTAGAACTAATAATGTGGAGGACTGCACTGAAATCCAGGAAGACAGAAACAGGCTGTCAGACTGGACAGATAAATGGGAAATGAAATTCAACATAGTGAAATGTGAGCTGGTTCATTTTGGGAGGAGGAATAAGGAGGCCAGTTATTGGTTAGAATGTAAGAAATTAAATGGAGCAGAGGAGCAAAGAGATCTGGGAACAGAGTCACATAAATCACTAAAAGGAGCAATACAAGTCGATAAGAGAGCAAAGAAAGAGCTGATGTTCTTTTCAAGAGGAATACAATGTAACAGCAGGAAGGGAATGTTAAATTTATAGAGAACCTCACTGAGAAGGACTGTGAGCAGTTCTGGTCTCTGTATTAAAAAAGGATATTGAAGCATTGAAGAAAGTGCAGAATCGATTTACAAAGATGTCACCAGAGAGGATGTTACTATCCAGCAAGACTGAGCAGACTGGGGCTCCTTTCTCTGGAAAAGAGAAGACTCAGAGACCAGATAGAGGTCTTTAAAATTATCACTGAATCAGAACAAGGGGCAGCAATATAAGACAGACATTAACAGGTCAAATAGAGAACTTAGGAGGAATTTCTCTACTCAGAGTGGTGAGAATGTGGAGTGACTGAAGCTGAGAGCAATGATGTATTTAAGGAGAGACTCAATACATTTATGAGGGAGAAGGGAATAGAGGGATATGGGGGGCAGGGTGGACAGGGAACAAGATTGGTCGAAGGCATATGTACATTATAAACATCAGCACAGGGCCCAGGAGTGAATTAATGTTCGGGTGGATAGGATTCAGGGGTGGATTAATGCTAAGGTTGACTTACCTTCTGGGAGAGCAGCGGAGAGGAGTCCAGGCACGCCGGTGTTTGAAAACAAAGTGAGCAGTAACGTCACAGGAAAGCGCCAAGGTGAATAGTTGGTGAGTAACTGCTGTTAGGGAATAACGCTAAATAGCTGGGTTAGTACACTGCTGTTCGGGTGTGTGTGTAAATAGCTTCATAATAAGGAACAAGTGAGTGTTTTTTTTTTGAGTAACGTTTATTTTAACTGGTGAACTGTATTGATTTTTAGTAGGATTTATCAGTAGCTTCAAAAGTAAAGGCAAGGACTTTACATTGTAGTGGGGAGTGTTTGGAGTAGAACAAGGCCCCTAGTGGAATGAGAAATAAAAACAAGAAATGCTGGAAATACACAGCAGGTCTGGCAGCATCTGTGGAGAGAGAAGCAGAGTTAACGTTTCAGGTCAGTGATCCTTCAGAACTGGCAAATATTGGAAATGTGAAAGGTTATAAGCAAGTAAAGTGGGAGTGGGGCAAGAGATAACAAAGGATAAGGTGTAAATAGGACAAGGTCACAGAATAGCTGACGATGAATAGCAGAATAGCATGAATCGACTCCAGACCCACAGCAATGTGGTTAACTCTTACATGCCCTCTGAAATGGCCTAGCAAGCCACTCAGTTGTATCTAACCGCTACAAAGTCTATAAAAAGGAATGAAACCGGACGGACCACCCGGCATCGATCTAGGCACTGGAAACGACAACGGCAAACCTAGCCCTGTCAACCCTGCAAAGTCCTCCTTACTAACATCTGGGGGCTTGTGCCAAAGTTGGGAGAGCTGTCCCACAGACTAGTCAAGCAACAACCTGACATAGTCATACTCACAGAATCATACCTTACAGACAATGTCCCAGACACTGCCATCACTGTCCCACCGGCAGGACAAACCCACCAGAGGTGGTGGCACAGTGGTATACAGTAGGGAGGGAGTTGCCCTGGGAGTTCTCAACATCGACTCCGGACCCCATGAAGTCTCATGGCATCAAGTCAAACATGGGCAAGGTAACCTCCTACTGATTACCACCTACCGTCCTCCCTCAGCTGATGAGTTAGTACTCCTCCATGTTGATCACCACTTGGAGGAAGCACTGAGGTTGGCAAGGGCACAAAATATACTCTGGGTGGGGGACTTCAATGTCCATCACCAAGAGTGGCTCAGTAGCACCACTGCTGGCTGAGTACCAAAGGACATAGCTGCTAGACTGGGTCTGCGGCAGGTGGTGGGGGAACTAACACGAGGGAAAAACATACTTGACCTCGTCCTCACCAATCTGCCTGCCGCAGATGCTTCTGTCCATGACAGTATTGGTAGGAGTGACCACCGCACAGTACTTGTGGAGACGAAGTCCCGCCTTCACATTGAGGATACCGTTCATTGTGTTGTGTGGCACTATCACCGTGCTAAATAGGATAGATTTCGAACAGATCTAGCAATGCAAAACTGGGCATCCATGAGGCGCTGTGGGCCATCAGCAGCAGCAGAATTGTGCTAAACCACAATCTGTAACCTCATGGCCCGGCATATCCCCCACTCTACCATTACCATCAAACCAGGAGACTAACCCTGGTTCAATGAAGAGTGCAGGAGGGCATGCCAGGAGCAGCACCAGGCATACCTCAAAATGAGGTGTCAACCTGGTGAAGATACAACCCAGGACTACTTGCATGCCAAACTGCGTAACCAGCATGTGATAGACAGAGCTAAGCGATCCCATAACCAATGGATCAGATCTAAGCTCTGCAGTCCTGCCACATCCAGCCGTGAATGGTGGTGGACAATTAAACAACTAACTGGGGGAGGTGGCTCCACAAATATACCCATCCTCAATGATGGGGGAGCCCAGCACATCAGTGTGAAAGATAAGGCTGAAGCATTTGCAACAATCTTCAGCCAGAAGTGCCGAGTTGATGATCCATCTCGGCCTCCTCCTGAAGTCCCCAGCATCACAGATGCCAGACTTCAACCAATTCGATTCACTCCACGTGATATCAAGAAACGACTGAAGGCACTGGATACTGCAAAGGCTATGGGCCCTGACAATATTCCGGCAATAGTACTGAAGATCTGTGCTCCAAAACTTGCCGCGCCCCTAGCCAAGCTGTTCCAGTACAGCTACAACACTGGCATCTACCCTGCAATGTGGAAAATTGCCCAGGTATGTCCTGTCCATAAAAAGCAAGACAAGTCCAACACGGCCAACTACCGCCCCATCAGCCTACTCTCAATCATCAGTAAAGTGATGGAAGGTGTCATCAACAGTGCCATCAAGCGGCACTTGCTTAGCAATAACCTGCTCAGTGACGTTCAGTTTGGGTTCCGCCAGGGCCACTCAGCTCCTGACCTCATTACAGCCTTGGTTCAAACATGGACAAAAGAGCTGAACTCAAGAGGCGGGGTGAGAGTGACTGCCCTTGACATCAAGGCAGCATTTGACAGAGTATGGCATCAAGGAGCCCGAGCAAAACTGAGGTTAATGGGAATCAGGGGGAAAACCCTCCGCTGGCTGGAGTCATACCTAGCGCAAAGGAAGATGGTTGTGGTTGTTGGAGGTCAATCATCTGAGCTCCAGGACATCACTGCAGGAGTTCCTCAGGGTAGTGTCCTAGGCCCAACCATCTTCAGCTGCTTCATCTATGACCTTCCTTCAATCATAAGGTCAGAAGTGGAGATGTTCGCTGATGATTGCACAATGTTCAGCACCATTCGTGACTCCTCAGATACTGAAGCAGTCTGTGTAGAAATGCAGCAAGACCTGGACAATATCCAGGCTTGGGCTGATAAGTGGCAAGTAACATTCGCGCCACAAAGTGCCAGGCAATGACCATCTCCAACAAAAGAGAATCTAACCATCTCCCCTTGACATTCAATGGCATTACCATCGCTGAATCCTCCACTATCAACATCCTAGGGGCTACCATTGACCAGAAACTGAACTGGAGTAGCCATATAAATACCGTGGCTACAAGAGCAGGTCAGAGGCTAGGAATCCTGCGGCGAGTAACTCACCTCCTGACTCCCCAAAGCCTGTCCACCATCTACAAGGCACAAGTCAGAAGTGTGATGGAATACTCTCCACTTGCCTGAATGGGTACAGCTCCAACAACACTTTGAAGCTCAACACCATCCAGGACAAAGCAGCCCGCTTGATTGGCACCCCATCTGCAAACATTCACTCCCTCCACCACCGAAGCACAGTCGCAGCAGTGTGTACCATCTACAAGATGCACTGCAGCAATGCACCAAGGCTCCTTCGACAGCACCTTCCAAACCCGCGACCTCTACCAACTAGAAGGACAAGGGCAGCAAATACATGGGAACACCACCACCTGCAAGTTCCCCTCCAAGTCACACAACATCCTGACTTGGAACTATATCACCATTCCTTCACTGTCGCTGGGTCAAAATCCTGGAACTCCCTTCCTAACAGCACTGTGGGTCTACCTACCCCAAATGGACTGCAGCGGTTCAAAGAGGCAGCTCACCACCACCTTCTCAAGGGCAATTAGGAATGGGCAATAAATGCTGGCATAGCCAGTGACGCCCACATCCCATGAATGAATAAAAAAAAAAAAATTTTTTTAATTGACAGCAGTAACTAATTAATCTAAAGGTAAGTCATGGCAGGAGAGCGTGCACCTGTGATATGCTCATCCTGTGCTATGGAGGAAATCAGGGACGCTTCCAGTGTCCCTGACAAGCACATGTGCAGAAAGTGTATCCATCTGCAGCTACTGGCTACCCGTCTTACGGAGCTGGAGCTGACGGTGGATTGACTGTGGAGCATTCGCGATGCTGAGATCGTCGTGGATAGCACGTTTAGCGAGGTGATCACACTGCAGGCAAATGCTGCAAAGGCAGAAAGGGAATGGGTGACTACCAGGCAGAGTAGAGGAAAGCAGGTAGTGCAAGAGTCCCCTGTGGCCATCCCCCTCTCTCACAGATATACCACTTCGGATATTGTTGGGGGGGATGGCTCAGGGGAAAGCAGCATTCGCCAAGTTCATGGCACCATGGGTGGCTCTGCTGCACAGGAGGGTAGGAAGAAGAATGGCAGGGCTATAGTGATAGGGGATTCAATCATAAGGGGAACAGACAGGCGTTTCTGCAGCTGCAAAAGAGACTCCAGGATGGTATGTTGCATCCCTGGTGCTAGGGTCAAGGATATCTCTGAGCGGCTGCAGGGCATTCTGAAGGGGGAGGGTGAGCAGCCAGTTGTCGTGGTACATATCAGTACCAACGACATAGGTAAAAAAAGGGATGAGATCCTACAAGCTGAATATAGGGAGTTAGGATGTAAATTAAAAAGTAGGACCTCAAAGGTTGTAAGCTCAGGATTACTGCAGGTGCCACGTGCTAGCGAGAGCAGAAATAGCAGGATATATCAGATGAATACGTGGCTGGAGAAATGGTGTCGGGGGAGGGATTCAGATTCCTGGGACATTGGGACCAGTTCTGGGGAAGGTGGGACCACTACAAGCTGGATGGGTTGCATCTGGGCAGGACCGGGATCAATTTCCTGGTTGGGGTGGTGGGGTGGGGGTGGTGTTTGCTAGTGCTGTCGGGGAGGGTTTAAACTAGAATGGCAGGGGGATGGGAATCTGAGCGGGGAGACAGAGGAGGAGGAAACAAGGATAGAAATGAAAGACTGAAAGGTAAGAAGCAAAAGTGGAAGGCAGAGAAAACAATGGCGAGAAACAAATGGGGCCATAGTGAAAAATAAAGCTAAGATGACTAACAATGTTAAAAAGACAAGTCTAAAGGCATTGTGTCTTAATACATGGAGCATTCGCAAGAAGGTAGATGAATTAACAGCGCAAATAGATATAAGCTGTTATGATATACTTGCAATTACTGCTGCAGGGTGGCCAAGGATGGGAACTGAACATCCAAGGGTATTCAATATTTAGGGAGGACAGGCAAAAAAGGGAAAGGAGGAGGGTTAGCGTTGTTAGTAAAGGAGGAAATCAATGCAATAGTGAGAAAGGAAAATCGTGATGTGGAATCTGTATGGAATCTGTATGAATCTAAGAAACAGCAAGGGGCAGAAAATGTTGGTGTGGGCTGTCTCTAGGCCCAAAAACAGTAGTGGAGATGTAAGGGATGGCATTAAACAGGAAATTAGAGGGACATGCAATAAGAGTATGACTGTAATCATAGGTGCCTTTAATCTACAGAAAGATTGGTCAAACCAAATAAGCAATATTACTGTGGAGGAGGATTTCCTGGAGTGTGTTTGTGACGGTTTTTTAGACTAATACGTTGAGGAACCAAATATCCTAGACTGGGTAATGTGCAATGAGAAAGGATTAATTAGCAATCTTGTTGTGCGAGGTCCCTTGGGGAGGAGCGACCATAACATGATAGAATTCTTCATTAAGGTGGAGAGTGAAGTAGTTGAACCTGAAACTGGGGTCCTGAATCTAAATAAAGGAAACTATGAAGGTATGAGGTGCAAGTTGGCTATGGTAGATTGGGAAACTTTACTAAAAGGGTTGATGGTGGATAGGCAATGGAAAATATTTAAAGAATGTGTGTATGAATTACAACAATTATTCTTTCCTGTCTGGCGCAAAATCAAACCGAAAAGGTGGCCCAACCGTGGCTTATAAAAGAAATTAGGGATAGTATTAGATTCAAAGAAGAGGCATATAAAATTGCCAGAAAAAGCAGAAAGTCTGAGGATTGGGAGCAGTTTAGAATTCAGCAAAGGAGGACAAAGAGGTTGATTAAGTGGGGGAAAATAGAGTATGAGAGTAAACTTGCGGGCAACATAAAAACTGACTGTAAAAGCTTCTCTAAATATGTGAAGAGAAAAAAATTAATGAAGACATATGTAGGTCCCTTACAATCAGAAACAAGGGAATTATAATGGGGAACAAAGAAATAGTAGAACAATTAAACACATAGTTTAGTTCTGTCTTCACAAACGAGGACACAAATAACCTCCCAGAAATGTTAGGGAACCAAGGGTCTAATGAGAGTGAGGAACAGAACGAAATCAGTATTAGTAAAAAAAATAGTACGAGGGAAATTAATGGGGTTAAAGGCTGACAAATCCCCAGGGCTTTATCATCTACATCCCAGAGTACTAAAGGAAGGGGCCCTGGAAATAGTGGATGCATTGGTGGTCATCTTCCAAACTTCTATAGACTCTGGAGCATTTCCTACAGATTGGAGGGTGGCAAATGTAACCCCACTATTTAAAAAAGGAGGGAGAGAAAAAACCTGGAATTACAGACCAGTTAGCATTACATCAATAGTGGGGAAAATGCTAGAGTCTATTATAAAGGATGTGATAGCAGAACACCTGGAAAGCATAAATGGGATTGGACAAAGTCAGCATGGGTTTATGAAAGGGAAATTAAGCTCAACAAATCTACTGGAGTTTTTTGAGGCTGTAACTGGAGAACCAGTGAATATGGTGTATTTGGATTTTCAGAAGGCTTTTGATAAGGTCCCACATAAGAGATTAGTGTGCAAAATTAAAGCATATGGGATGGGAGTAATATACTGGCATGGATTGAGAATTGGTTGACAGACAGGAGACAGAGAGTAGGAATAAACGGGTCTTTTTCTGGGTGGCAGGCAATGACTAGTGGGGTACTGCAGGGATCAGTGCTTGGGCCCCAGCTATTCAATATATATTAATGACTTGGGTGAGGGAATTAAATGTAACATTTCCAAGTTTGCAGATGACACAAAGCTGAGGGGGGCGGAGGGGGGGGGGGGGGGTGGTGGGGGGGTGGGGTGGAATGTGAGCTGTGAGGAGAATGCAAAGAGGCTCCAATGTGATTTGGACAAGTTGAGTGAGTGGGCAAATGCATGGCAGATGCAGTATAACGTGGATAAATGTGAGGTTATCCACTTTGGTTGTAAAAACAGAAAGGCAGATTATTATCTGAATGGTGATAGATTGGGAAAGGGGGAGGTGTAACGAGTGCTGGGTGTCCTTATACACCAGTTGCTGGAAGCAAGCTTTCAGGTGCAGCAAGCAGTTAGGAAGGCGAATTATATGTTGGCCTTCATTGTAAGAGGATTTGAGTACAGGAGCAAGGATCTGCAGTTATGTGAAACCACATCTGGAGTATTGTGTGCAATTTTGGTCTCTTTATCTGAGGAAGGATGTTCTTGCCATGGAGGGAATGTAAAGAAGATTTACTAGGCTGAATCCTGGGATGGCAGGATTGACGTATGAGGAGAGATTGGGTTAACTATGCCTATATTCACTAGAGTTTAGAAGAATGAGAGGGGATCTCAAAGAAACCTATAAAATTCTAACAGGATTAGACAGGCTAGATGCAGGGAAGATGTTCCCGATGACTGGGGAGTCCAGAACCAGGGGTCACAGTCTCAGGATACGGGGTATGCCATTTAGAACCGAGATGAGGAGAAATTTCGTCACTCAGAGGGTGGTGAACCTGTGGAATTCTCTACTGCAGAAGGCAGTGGAGGCCTAGTCATTAAATATATTCAAGAAGGAGATAGATATATTTCTTAATGCCAAAGTGATCAAGGGATATGGGGAGAAAGTGGGAACAAGGTTTAGACAATCAGCCATGATCTTATTTGAATGGCGGAGCAGGCCCGAAAGGCTGAGTGGCCTACTCCTGCTCCTATTTTCTATGTTGACAGGATCCAGGTGTGCATTAATGCTTGGGTTTACAGGGCCCAGGGTGGATTAATGCTTGGGTTTACAGGGCCCAGGGGTGGATTAGTGCTCGGGTTTACAGGGCCTAGGGGTAGATCAATGCTCGGGTTTACAGGGCCCAGGGGTGGATTAATGCTCGGGTTTACAGGGCCTAGGGGTAGGTCAATGCTCGGGTTTACAGGGCCCAGGGGTGGATTAATGCTCGGGTTTACAGGGCCTAGGGGTAGATCAATGCTCGGGTTTACAGGGCCCAGGGGTGGATTAATGCTCGGGTTTACAGGTCCCAGGAGTGGATTAATGAAACGTCTGGCTCTAAGTGTTTGGCTCTGCTCCCTAGTACTGGAGTCCCCAACCAGCGTATATAGTTTCTGTCTCTCAACCCAGCAGTTCCAACTCATATCTTGAAAACTTTGATCACATCACTCTTAATGTTCTAAATTCGAGAGAATATTACCATAATAATGAGGTGATATATTCTGGCAAAAGGGGTAGGGCAAGGCAATATACACTTAATGGCACAGTTCGGAAAAGTGTGCAGGGACAGAGGGACCTGGGGGTTCATGTTCATAGATCATTGAAGGTGGTTGGACATATTGAGAGAGTAGTTGGCAAAACATTTGGGATCTTGGGCTTTATAAATGCAAAAGCAGGAAGTTATGCTGAACCTTTATAAAGATTTGGTTTGCCCACAACTACAGTAATGCATCCAGTTCTGGTCATCACACTTTAGGAAGTATATGAAGGTCCTTGAGAGGGTGCAGGTTGGAGAAGCTGGGGTTGTTTCCTTGGAGCAAGGGGGATTGAGGGGTAATCTGATACAGGTGTACAAGATTATGACAAGTTTAGATAAGGTACATTAAAAAAAAAGCTGTTCCCATTGGCCGATGGTACAAGGACTAGGGGACACAGATTACGGTTTTGGGCAAGACAGTGAGTGGCAATGACCTGAACCTCGCTGCTTACAAGGACGGTGAAGCAGAGACGAATAATAATTTCAAAAGGAAATTGAATGGGCACTTGAGGGAAATAAACCTGCAGGACTACGGGGATAGAGCGGGGGAATGGGACTGACTGGATTACTCTACAGAGAGCTGGCATGGAATCAGGAAGCTGAATGTCCTCCTTCTGTACTGTAATGACTATGATTCATTTGTATAATCTCCCCTTGTAATTTAACCCCTGGAGTCCACGTATCATTCAGGTAAATCTATGCTGCCCTCCCTCCAAGGCCAATATATCCTTCCTAAGGTGTGGTGCCTGGTAAAGCCTGGCTACCCGACTAGACCCAACTACATGTGTCAGGTATGGGTCAGGTCTCTCTTCCGAGTCCAGCATTCGGGCTCTGGTCGGGTTGGGCTGGACAGTGCTGCCTCCAGGAAATAATCTTCAATGCAACGTTAACGTCAAGGCGGGAAACGTGCAGTCCGGACTTCGCACTCTGCAGTGAACGAGTGAGCGTCTCTGTGACGTCATCGCACTCATACTGTAGCTTCCATGTATCCAAAAGTGATTCTACATTCAGTGCACTAAGTATGGAAGTAAAACAAATACTGTCTACTGGAGAATGTTTAGCAGTGGAAAGTCCTGCGGCCCGAAAAGGTAAATCTTCCATTTGGAAACAGTTCAACGCTGTTATTTTCCGCAATAGTAAAAGTGCTACTGGATTTGTACAATGCAAATCTTGCAAACTTCTACTAAAATATGACAGCAAAAAGACAGGAAATTCATCTTTGCAGCAGCACACTGAAAAAGGTTGTACTTGACCCGCAGCAGGACCAAGTCAGTCAGACCTAACTTCCTTTTGTACAAATGAGCGAAAAAAACATTCCCACTCACAAGAAATCAGAAATTGCAGAGAAATGCGTGAGACCTTTCCAAACTGTCTCTGGTGAAAGGTTTGTTGAGCTAGCTCAAGAGCTTATCAATGTGGGTGCTACATACGGTCGAGTATCAGCATCAAGTGTGTTACCAAATCCAAGTACAGTTTCCAGAAGGTGTTTAGTTTAGCGATACAGCACTGAAACAGGCCCTTCGGCCCACCGAGTCTGTGCCGACCATCAACCACCCATTTATACTAATCCTACACTAATCCCATATTCCTACCACATCCCCACCTGTCCCTATATATTTCCCTACCACCTACTTATACTAGGGGCAATTTATAATGGCCAATTAACCTATCAACCTGCAAGTCTTTGGCATGTGGGAGGAAACCGGAGCACCCGGAGGAAACCCACGCAGACACAGGGAGAACTTTCAAACTCCGCACAGGCAGTACCCAGAATCGAACCCGGGTCGCTGGAGCTGTGAGGCTGCGGTGCTAACCACTGCGCCACTGTGATGTGGCCGAAGAAAAGAGAAAACAACTAATTTCTCAGATTACTGGCATACTGAAGGATGTGAATGTGGGAATGACAACTAACATGTGGACAGACAATGACCGTAAAATCCATTATATGTTGATAACTTGTCATTACATCACAGCAGATTTTAAACTTAATGCCAAAGTTTTAACAATGGCAATGTTTCCACTGGAGGACGTCAAAACTGGCGAAAACATCAGGCATGAGATTTTAAAGCTGCTACTGAATACTTTTGGATTCGACCCAGCGAATTTAAATACATTAGTCTGGGTGACAGATCAGCGCAGTAACACAGTGCTTGCTCTTAGACCATATCGACGTCTGGATTGTCAGGACCACGTATATAACACGGACCGTCCACATTCACTTGATCCAAAGGAATTAGCTTCCGAAGCTCCAGATGTTATATAAACTATACATCATGCCAAAGCCTTGGTGACATATGTTAAACAGTATGGTCTTGCTGCACAGTTGTTTAAAACTGTAAATCCAATGGGAGAAACGAGATACAGTAATGTGTATCTGACACTGAATTCAATTCAGGATATTTATCATGAGCTGCACGAGAAACTGGAACAGCGTGGGGAAAACTAAAGGCTGGAAAACATCGCACCTGATGTCTTGCAGTTTTTGGTTGATTTCCTCCGACCACTTTATGAAGCTCAGAGGAAACTCGAGGGAGACCAGTATCCTACATTGAACCTGGAAATTCCATGGTTTGAGAAACTTCAACAACTCTGTATGCCACTTTCTTCAGATACTCCAATGCAAGCAGTTGTCAGGCAACGGCACAGAGAGTGGCTTCTGAAGAAAGTTGAAATAAATGACATGCACAAGATAGCAACATTTCTCTGGCCTAAATGCAATCAGCTGCAAATATTGTCCAGCCATGATAGGGAAGAAGTTTGTTCTGAAATGTGCAGACTTATCAACAACTTAAAAACAGAAGACCCTGTGAAGGAGACAAAAGTGGTTGACGATGAACCTACAGCTGCCAAAAAAGCAATGAGGGAGTCAAGACGTTGTTTGAAAGTCTCAGAAGAGACAGGCTGATATTTCTGACAGAAAGAGAAATACTGTGTGTATTTGAAAGTTATTTACAAAAACTTAGTTCGGCTCCTAGAGTTGGCATCTTTAATTTTATGTACTCAAGGAGCTGGAAGAAAGATGTTCACTAAATACGTAACTGTATTTGATCGCTGTTAGATCATTTGTTTCGCATTTTAATACTTCAAATCAGGGCTTCAGGGATGCTTTATCTCTTCTAAG
This sequence comes from Heterodontus francisci, assembly GCF_036365525.1. Classification (NCBI taxonomy): domain Eukaryota; kingdom Metazoa; phylum Chordata; class Chondrichthyes; order Heterodontiformes; family Heterodontidae; genus Heterodontus; species Heterodontus francisci. Next base: position 120,319,090 of record NC_090379.1, on the reverse strand, counting down.
ACTGAACTGTAATCTTATAGAGCAGCAAGACAGTCCAGTGTGTAAAAGCAATTAACAAGCAGCGCTTGCTGATTGTTTATCTGGCAGTGCTAAAAACTTACAAAGATCTCAAAGGATAGATGGCCATTCGGGAAGCTTTGGAGGGTTGAGATTCCACCCATGACATCAAATAATCTTGGGTGAGAATTTTTTTTAAAAAGTGATCCAAACCTTTATGTAAAATTGTGTTCAATGTCAATGTTAGAAATTGTTCAACATACTTTGTCAACATTAACATATCTGTTTTTTTTTGCTTTGTAGGCTATTCAAGGTGCTGGCCCTGTGTATGCTGATCAACCAGAGGTCTTCAGTCAAACAGTACTGCAGATCTGCCGTACTGTAGGCTCATAATCAGATAGTACTGGGAATCTGCAGTACTGTACATTAACAAACAAACAGTACTGGGAAAGCCTGCTATCTGATCTGCCATTTTTCCAATCAGTCAGTCTTTCCTTTCACAGCAATTTAGTGTCCAGTCCAATCTCTCTGAATTGAATTCATTGAGTTTAGGAGTAGCAATAAGAAAATGATAATTGGCCTCTGTGTTGCTCATGTTCAGATCTTCATGGCCTTGCACACCCACCACGCAACCCACCCCCCCCATTCCAAATCTCTACAGCCCTACCATGCTCCAAAAACTGTGTTGACTGAAAAGAGGGAGGAGGTAAGGAAATCACTAAGTTTGTACCCCTGATCACTATCCAATGAACTCAGCCGCAAAGTGCGTGTATGTGAAAGTTGGTGGGCGGGGTGGGGGGGAGGTGCGTAGGTCCCTGGTCACGAGATCAGGCTCAGATTCCCCACAACTCCATCTGCAGGAATAGCCTGCTGCCGGAACAGATGAACCGGATCACAACATTTGGACAAGGTCGAGCACAATAACCTGTTTGATATCATTATTATGATAGTCGGGTTGGGTTGGACACGAAAAAAAATTAAAGGACTCGGGCCCAAGTGGGTTTGGGTTGGATGTGGTTGGGTCAGGCTCGGGTCGGGTTTCAAATTTATACCCGAGCAGGCCTTTAGTGCCCGGGACTGATAACAGTAATCCAGGTGTGGTCTACCCAGGACTTTGTGTATCTCAGTGTTTTTCCAGTCATACTGATACCTGAAATCTTTTTCCATAGGCAGAACAGACAAACCTTTTTCTTTCAACGTTCAAAGCCAATGATATTCAGGTCCTGATGAATTGAGTTACTTTGTCAGATGTTGATCTGATGCTTGGTTTGAGTTTCCCCATCTGCAAATCCTTCCTTCCTAAGCCCCTGTAAAAGGAGTTTATAAAAACCCTCACTGTCATTTCAGGATATAAATTCACAACATTCTCTCCCCCTGATTCCGGGCCCAGGATGGCTGCACATGTGCCCTGATGTACATTGTTCTTTGGGAGGCAACACACCATCCTGGATTCATGTCTGCGGCTGCAGAAATGCCTGTCTATTCCCCCTAACTATCAAATCTCCTATCACTATTGCTCTTCCAGTCTGCTTTTTGGCTACCTGTGCAGCTGAGTCAACAGTGGTGCTATGGACTTGGGTCTGGCTGCACTCCCCAGATGGACCATCATTTTCATCAGTATTCAGAAATGAATACTGGTTGGAGAGTGAGATGCACTCAGTGGTCTCCTGCAGTACCTGCTTGTTTCTTCTTGACTGTCTGTTGGCCACCATTGCCTCTCTCCCTGTATGCTCTTGAGTTGCTGGGTGACCATATCTATAAATGTGAAATCCATGAAGCTCTCAACCTCATGGATTTGCCGCAGTGACGCCAGCTGCTGCTCATGTTCTGAAACCCGGTGCTCAAGCTGCTGCAACTGACAACACTTCCTGTCCTGGAGTTCCCACATAGCACAGGATGTGCACTCTAGAGGTCAGGGCAGCACTGCCAGTCCTCTATCTATTAGATAATAAACCTTGCTACTACTAATAAACCTTACTAATAAACATTACTACTTAAAAATAAAAGAGAAGACTCACCAGCAAAAACTGTGTGCAGTTTTGGTCTCCACATTTAAGAAAGGATATATTTGCATTGGAGGCAGTGCAGCAAAGGTTCACGAGATTGGTTTCTGGGATGAGAGGGTTGTCCTGTGATGAGACGCTAAGTAAATTGGACCTGTATTCTCTCGAGTTTAGAAGAATGAGAGATGATCTCATTGAAACATATCACATTCTAAAGGGGATGGATAGGGTAGACACTGAGAAATTATTTCCGCTTGTTGGGGAATCTAAGACACGGGGGCACAGTCTCAGGATAAGGGGCCGATCATTTCGGACTGAGATGAGGAGAAATTACTTCACTCAAAGGGCTGTGAATCTTTGGAATTCTTTACCCCAGAGGGTTGTGGATACTCCATTGTTGAATACATTTAAGGCTGCGATAGACAGATATTTGGGCTCTCAGGGAATCAAGGAGTATGGCGAGCAGGCGGGAAAGTGGAGTTGAATCCTTAGAACTGCCATGATTGTATTGAATGGCAGAGCAGGCTCAATGGGCCAATGGTCTTCTTCTGCTCCTAATTCTTGTGTTCTTGTGAGCTACTCACTTCCTTTCTGTTGGTGTCACTTAAATCTAGGGAAGCTACCCCTTATTCGCAAAAAAAACTGGAATGTTTAATTTCCAGCTCCTTGGACTAACTTCCTAACTTTGGAAAAAGGGAAACAAAGCTACAATACTTACCAGCCAATCAACTCACAGGCTTCCTGACTCGGTGGAAATGGGAGAAGAAACTGGGAAGTGGCGGCTCGAATGGGGGAGTTTCCCCCCCTCCTCCCCCCACCCCCACCCCAGCTCAGGTGGATATAAAAGATCGTGTGGCACTATTTCAAAGAAGAGCAGCAGAACTATCGCCAGTGTCCCAACCTATATTTATCCCTTCGTCAACATCAGTGAAACAGATGATTTGGCCGTTATGACATTGTTGTTTGTGGGATCTTGCTGTGTGCAAATTGGCTGCTGTGTTTCCTACATTACAACAGTGACAACACTTCAAAAGTACTTGATTGGCTGTAAAACACATTGGAACATCCCAAGGTCGTGAAAGGCGCTATATAAATGCAAGTCCATCTTTTAATGTCAAAAATATGGCAGGAAAATTGCAGACAGCAAAGTCCCACAAACAGAAAGGTGGCTATGACCACATCATCTTTTTTAGTGATGTTGTTTGAGGGATAGATATCGGCAGCAGTGGGGAGAACACCCCTGCTCTTCGAAGTAACTTTATGGGATCGTTTGTGTCTATCTGAGAGGACAAATGTGGTCTTGGTTGAAGGAGTTATCTGAAAGATGGGACATCCGACAGTGCAACACCCCCTCAGCACTGCATTGGAATATCAGCCTAGGTTTTGTGCAGATGTGGATTTGAACCCACAACCTACTGACACAGAGATGTTCTACTATATGTTTGGAGTAGCACATACATTGTGTATATTTTTTTATTCTTTCAGGGGATGTGGGCGTCGCTGGCAAAGCCAGCATTTATTGCCCATCCCTAATTGCCCTTGAGAAGTTGGTGGTGAGCTGCCTTCTTGAACCGCTGCAGTCCATGTGGGGTAGGTACACCCACAGTGCTGTTAGGAAGGGAGTTTCAGGATTTTGACCCAGCGACAGTGAAGGAATGGCGATATAGTTCCAAGTCAGGATGGTGTGTGACTTGGAGGGGAACTTGCAGGTGGTGCTGTTCCCATGCATTTGCTGCCCTTGTCCTTCTAGTTGGTAGAGGTTGCGGGTTTAGAAGGTACTGTCTAAGCAGCCTTGATGTGTTGCTGCAGTGCATCTTGTAGATGGTACATACTGCTGCCACTGTGCATCGATGGTGGAGGGAGTGAATGTTTGTAGATGAGGTGCCAATCAAGCGGGCTGTTTTGTCCTGGATGGTGTCAAGCAGAAAGTACTGGATGGTTCAATCGGAACTTGCATAGTCAAGGTACTGTGGTTCTAATGTCCTTGAAGGGGAAAAAAGTCCAATTTTGCAGTTGTATCTAGACAGGCTCGCATTTTGATATTTAGAGTTTTTTTGTTTACCAGATCTTTGCATGAGAGAGTGTAGCGAAGATTTAGGTTTTTTTTGTGTTCCTTCCCCATTCGCGCCAAGAAGTAATGATCTGTTCTAGTGTCACTCTTAAAATTTCTTCTTAATAGATAGAGTAATTTTCCTCAGAGCAGCTTCCCAATGAGAGCTGTCTGTTTCAGTAGCAATTGTATTGAAGTAAGTTACAATCTGTGATGCTATATCTGGATTCAGAATGCAATCTTGAACTTCTTTAACTTCGGTCGTACAGTTTAGAATGCAATTAGAACTTTTTAAATTCATTCATGAGATCTGGGCATCTGCCAGCATTTATTGCCCATCCCTAATTGCCCTTGACAAGGCGATGGTGAAACACCTTCTTGAACCACTGTGCTCTGTAGTGTACAAAACCCACAGTTTTGTGACAGAGGGAGTTCCAAGATTTTGACCCAACAATAGTGAAGGAATGACTATATTAATATAAAAGCAAAATACTGCGGATGCTGGAAATCTGAAATAAAAACAAGAAATGCTGGAACCACTCAGCAGGTCTGGCAGCATCTGTGAAAAGAGAAGCAGAGTTAACGTTCCGAAGAAGGGTCACTGACCCGAAACATTAACTCTGCTTCTCTTTTCACAGATGCTGCCAAACCTGCTGAGTGGTTCCAGCATTTCTTGTTTTTATTTCAGATTTCCAGCATCCGCAGTATTTTGCTTTTACCCTCTTGCTATTGGTCTGGATCTGCCGTCAATCACCCGGACATTGTGAGTTGCCAGGTCAGAAGTCGCTCGGGAGCTTCAAGTCGCGGGTGCGCAGGCGCATTGCGGCTCATGTGTTACAGCATGCGCGGTGCGTCCCAGAGTTTGGAGCATGCGCAGTCCGCTTCCATCTGCAGCCTGTAAATGTCAGCGGGAACGATGGAGCGGCCAGATTTCCAGCTCTTTTGGAAGAACTAAAGATTAATAAACTGTAACATCAAAGGACAAAACTTTAAACGAAACTGAGCTCAGTTCCCCCTCCCCGGTTCCACAAAGACTCCCCTTGGACTGGGCCACACCTGGGCAGGGCTGGCTCAAGGTGCAGGAAGCTGCTAGGCTGAGCTATGGACTGGGAGGAGTGGGGGGTTTGACTGACAGGCCTGGGGAGGGGGATATCAGGGCAGGTACACACACTGCTCCCCCTTTTCCTCCTGGCATGTTTTACTGGAGTTGTGTTGCTGAGTGTTTCTAAACTCTTGTCTCCCTATCCCAGTGATATCGGTGGATTGTAGGTTACTGTGAGTGTTGGACGATATTGACTCTCCTCATTCTTCCTCCTCCTCCCACTCTGAGTTCCAGCCTCCAGGGGCTCGATGCGCCTGAAATGTTAACTCTGTTTCTCGCTCCACAGATGCTGCCTGACCTGCTGAGTATTTCCAGCATTTTCTCCTTTTATTTCAGATTTCCAGCATCCACAGTATTTCGCTTTTTTATTGCAGGCATTACTCACAGAACTGAGTCGAGAAACACAGATGGACCAATTAAGAGCTGGTTTGTATCGGGTGGGTGTTGAACAAAAAGAACAAAGAGCAATATAGCACAGGAACAGGCCATTCGGCCCTCCAAGCCTGCGCCGATCTTGATGCCTGTCTAAACTAAGACCTTCTGCACTTCCGGTGTCCGTATCCCTCTATTCCCATCCTATTCATATATTTGTCAAGATGCCTCTTAAGTGTCGCTATAAAACCTGCTTCCACCACCTCCCCCAGCAACAAGTTCCAGGCACTCACCACCCTCTGTGTAAAAAAACTTGCCTCGCACATCCCCTCTAAATTGTGCCCCTCGCACCTTAAACCTATGTCCCCTAGTAACTGACTCTTCCACCCTGGGAAAATGCTTCTGACTATCCACTCTGTCCATGCCACTCATAATTTTGTAAACCTCTATCAGGTCGCCCCTCCACCTCCGTCGTTCCAGTGAAAACAATCCGAGTTTATCCAACCTCTCCTCATCGCTAATACCCTCCAGACCAGGCAACATCCTGGTAAACCTCTTCTGTACCCTCTCCAAAGCCTCCACATCCTTCTGGTAGTGTGGCGACCAGAATTGTACGCAATATTCCAAGTGTGGCTTAACTAAGGTTCTGTACAGCTGCAGCATGACTTGCCAATTTTTATACTCAATGCCCCGACCGATAAAGGCAAGCATGCCGTATGCCTTCTTGACTACCTTATCCACCTGTGTTGCCACTTTCAGTGATCTGTGGACCTGTATGCCCAGATCTCTCTGCCTGTCAATACTCCTAAGGGTTCTGCCATTTACTGTAAATTTCCCACCTCTATTAGACCTTCCAAAATGCATTACCTCACATTTGTCTGGATTAAACTCCATCTGCCATTTCTCTGCCCAAGTCTCCAACTGATCTATATCCTGCTGTATCCTCTGACAATCCTCATCACTATCCGCAACTTCACCAACCTTTGTGTCGTCCGCAAACTTACTAATCAGACCAGCTACATTTTCCTCCAAATCATTTATATATACTACAAAGAGCAAAGGCCCCAGCACTGATCCCTGCGGAACACCACTAGTCACATCCCTCCATTCAGAAAAGCACCCTTCCACTGCTACCCTCTGTCTTCTATGACCGAGCCAGTTCTGTATCCATCTTGCCAGCTCACCTCTGATCCCGTGTTGGACGTGGAAATCAGTCCCTGACCTGTGTAGGTTATTTTATTGCTTCAGTAACTTAAAGAGAGGGGCACCAGTCATGTGCTGGAACAAAAACTACAAATAAAATTTAGCTAAATCGAAGTAAAATGTCATTCTGAATGGTGATGATGTTTCTCTTCTGAATTTCTGGCCTGGACTGACAGTGAGGCCTTTATCAACTCCATTTGCAGGTCTTTAGAAGGGGAGGATTTGCACACAGCAAGCTAAAACCAAACAGCACATGAAGATCTGACAGTGTTACTCGATTCATCAGGACCTGAATGTTATCGACCTTTGAACGTGGAAGGAAAAAGGTTTGTCTGTTCTGTTTGTGGGAAAAGATTTCAGGTTTGTATGACTGAAAAGGCACCGAGACACAAACAGCCCTGGTTATACCTGGAGTACTGTGTTCAGTTCTGGGCACCACACCTTAGGAAGGATATATTGGCTTTGGAGGGAATGCAGTGTCGATTTGCCTGAATGATACCTGGACTCCAAGGGTTAAATTAAGAGGAGAGATTACACAAATGAGTCATAGTCATTACAGTACAGAAGGAGGACATTCAGCTTTTTGATTCCATGCCAGCTCTCTGTAGAGTAATCCAGTCAGTCTCATTCCCCCGCTCTATCCCTGTTGTCCTGCAGATTTATTTCCCTCAAGTGCCTGTCCAATTTCCTTTTGAAATCATTGATCGTCTCTGCTTCCACCACCCTCTTAGGCAGTGAGTTCCAGGTCATTACCACAGGTTGCGTAAAACAAAACTACTTCTTCACATCCCTCCTGTATCTCTTGTCCAAAACCTTAATCTTGTCCCCAATCCTTATCCAATCAGCTGATGGGAACAGCTTTTCTTTGTCTACCTTATCTAAAACTGTCATAATTTTGAACACCTCTATCAGATCTCCCCTAATCTCCTTTGCTCCAAGAACAACCCCAGTCTCTACAACCTGCGCCTTCTCTAGGACCTTCACATCCTTCCTAAAGTGTGATGACCAGAACTGGACACAATATCTAGTTGTGTCCTAACCAGAGCTTTATAAAGGTTTAGCATAACTTCTCTGCTTTTGCATTCAATACCTCTATTTATGAAGCCCAAGAGGCCAAATGCTTTGCCAGCTACCCTCTCAATGTGTCCTCTATGCACGTGAATCCCCAGGTCCCTCTGTCTCTTTACAACTGTGCCATTAAGCAGATATTGCCTCTCCCTATTCCTTCTGTCAGAAGGTATCACCTCATGCTGAGGGTTGTACTGCCTGGAATTTAGAAGATTAATGGTTGAGGTGACTCGTTCAAAGTTTTCCAGATATTAATTGCAACTGATTGGAAATAGTTTCTATCTGCTCTGTTAATGGGGAATCTTTTTGATTGTTTCTTGGGATGTGGGTGTCACTGGCAAGGCCACCATTTTTTGCCCGTACCTCATTGCCCTTGATTACTGAGAGGCTTGCTGGGCATTTCAGAGATCTGTTAAGAGTCAACCACATTGGTCTGGAATCACATGTAGGCCAGACCAGGTAAGGACGGCAGATTTCCTTCCCTGAAGGACATTAATGATCCAGATGGGTCTTTACAACAATTGATAGTCTCAGCAAAGGTGCCATGAAGCTATCAATCAATTGCAGATTTTTTATTGGTCAAGTAATTTTTCAATTGCACCAACTATCATGGTGGGATTTGAAACTGTGTCCCTGGGCCTTTGGATTACTAGTTCAGTGACATTCCCACTGTGTCCCCTCAATTTTGATTTGGTACTAGTGGGCATAGTCTAAAGCAGACAGACCTTTCATTAATCCACCACATGGCCGATAAACCCAAGCATTAATCCACCCCTGGGTCCTGTAAAACTGAGCATTAATCCACCCCTGGGCCCTGTAAACCTGAGCATTAAACCAGCTTTGGGCCCTGTAAACCTGAGCATTAAACCAGCCCCGGGCCCTGTAAAGCCAAGCATTAATCCACCCCTGGGCTCTGTAAACCCGAGCATTAAACCAGCCCTGGGCGCTGCAAAGCCGAGCATTAATCCAGCCCTACGTCTTGTATACAATCTATATGATTGATGTAGATGAAGAGACAGTGAGTAGTGTATCAGTTTGCTAATGATACAAAGTTAGGTGGAAATGTAAGCTGTGAGGAAGACACAGATGCTGCAAAGGGATTTAAACAGTCAAGTGAGTTGGCAACAATATGGCAGATGGAGTATAGTGTGGGGAAGTGTGAGGTTATTAACTTTGGTCATAAGAATAGAAAACGAGAATACTTTTTAAAAGGCGTGAAACTTGTCAATGTTTATGTTCAGAGAGACTTGTGTGTACTCGTTCAAGGAACACAGAAGTTAGCATGCAGGTACAGCAAGCAATTAGGAAGGTAAATGCCATGTTGGTCTATATTGGCTTGGAGAACCCAAATAAAGAAGTCTTCTACAATTGTACAGGGCCTTGGTGGGACTGCACCTGGGATAATTTGTTGGAAGCTGGGAACATTTCCAGTGCCCTGGACCAGCATGTGTGCAGGAAATGTATCCAGCTGCAGCTCCCAGAAGCCCAGGTTTTGGAGCTGGAGCGCCAGCTGGGGACACTGTGGAGCATCCACGAGGCAGAGAGTATTATGGACAGCACGTATAGAGAGGGGTCACACCGCAGGCTCAGACTCCACAGGCAGGAGGGGAATGGGTGACCACCAGGCAGAGCAAGAGGACGAGGCAGGCAGTTCAGGAATCTCCTGTGGCTATTCCCCTGCAAACCAGGTATACTGCTTTGGATACTGTTGGGGGAATGGCCTCTCAGGGGAAAGCAGCAACAGCCCAATTCGTTGCACCACGGTTGGCTCTGCTGCAGAGGGGAGGAGTAAAAAGTGTGCGAATGCAGTAATTAGAGGGGATTCAATTGTAAGGGGAATAGATAGGCGTTTCTGTGGCCGCAAAAGAGACTCCAGGATGGTATGTAGCCTCCCTGATGCTAGGGTCAAGGATGTCTCCGAGCAGTTACAGGACATTCTGAAGGGGGAGGGTGAACAGCCAGTGGTCGTGGTACACATTGGTACAAATGACATAGGTTAAGAAAAAAAGGGTGAGGTCCTAAAAGCAGAATATAGGGAGCTAGGATGTAAGTTGAAAAGTTGGACCTCAAAGATAGTGATCTCAGGATTACCACCAGTGCCACATGCTAGTCAGAGTAGAAATAGCACAATATATCGGTTAAATACGTGGCTGAAGAGATGGTGTGAGGGGGAGGGTTTTAGATTCCTGGGGCATTGGGACCGGTTCTGGGGGAGGTGGGACCAGTACAAACTGGGGGGGTTACATCTGGGCAGGACCGGGACTGATGTTCTAGAAGGAGTATTTGCTGGAATGGTTGGGGAGGGTTTAGACTAAAATGGTAGGGGGATGGTAACCGTTGCAATGAGTCAGAGGAGGGGGGATGAAAGACAAGAACAAAAGACAGTAAGGGGAATAAGAAAAGTGATAGGCAGAGAAATCAAGGGCCAGAAACAAACAAGGCCACAGTAAAAACTAGTGGGAAGGGGACAAGTAAAAAGACAAGCCTTAAGGCTTTGTGCCATAATGCGTGGAGCATTCGCAATAAAGTGGATGAATTAATCGCACAAATAGATGTAAACAGGAATGATGTAGTCGGAAATATGGAGACATGGCTGCAAGGTGACCAGGGATGGGAAATGAACATGCAGGGATATTCAGTATTTGGGAAGGACAGACAAAAAACAAAAGGCAGTGGAGTTGCATTGCTGGTTAAAGAGGAAATTAATGCAATAGTGAGGAAAGATATTAGCTCTGACGATTGGAACCTGTATGGGGAAAGCTGAGAAACACTAAGGGGCAAAAAAAAGTTAGTGGGGGTTGTATGCAGACCCCCAAACTGTAGTGGTGATGTTGGGAATGGCATTAAACAGGAAATTAGAAATTCATGCGACAAAGGAACAAAGAACAAAGAAAATTACAGCACAGGAACAGGCCCTTCGGCCCTCCAAGCCTGCGCCGATCCAGATCCTCTATCTAAACCTGTCGTCTATTTTCTAAGGGTCTGTATCTCTTTGCTTCCTGCCCATTCATGTATCTGTCTAGATACATCTTAAAAGACGCTATCGTGCCCGCGTCTACCACCTCCGCTGGCAACGCGTTCCAGGCACCCACCACCCTCTGCGTAAAGAACTTTCCATGCATATCCCCCCTAAACTTTTCCCCTCTCACTTTGAACTCGTGACCCCCAGTAATTGAATCCCCCACTCTGGGAAAAAGCTTCTTGCTATCCACCCTGTCTATACTTCTCATGATTTTGTACACCTCAGTCAGGTCCCCCCTCAACCTCCGTCTTTCTAATGAAAATAATCTTAATCTGCTCAACCTCTCTTCATAGCTAGCGCCCTCCATACCAGGCAACATCCTGGTGAACCTCCTCTGCACCCTCTCCAAAGCATCTACATCCTTGTGGTAATGTGGCGACCAGAACTGCACGCAGTATTCCAAATGTGGCCGAACCAAAGTCTTATACAACTGTAACATGACCTGCCAACCCTTGTACTCAATACCCCGTCCGATGAAGGAAAGCATGCCGTATGCCTTCTTGACCACTCTATTGACCTGCGTTGCCACCTTCAGGGAACAATGGACCTGAACACCCAAATCTCTCTGTAAATCAATTTTCCCCAGGACTTTTCCATTTACTGTATAGTTCACTCTTGAATTGGATCTTCCAAAATGCATCACCTCGCATTTGCCCTGATTGAACTCCATCTGCCATTTCTCTGCCCAACTCTCCAATCTATCTATATTCTGCTGTATTCTCTGACAGTCCCCTTCACTATCTGCTACTCCACCAATCTTAGTGTCGTCTGCAAACTTGCTAATCAGACCGCCTATACTTTCCTCCAAATCATTTATGTATATCACAAACAACAGTGGTCCCAGCATGGATCCCTGGGGAACTCCACTGGTCACACGTCTCCATTTTGAGAAACTCCCTTCCACTGTTACTCTCTGTCTCCTGTTGCCCAGCCAGTTCTTTAACCATCTAGCTAGTACACCCTGGACCCCATGCAACTTCACTTTCTCCATCAGCCTACCATGGGGAACCTTATCAAACGCCTTACTGAAGTCCATGTATATGACATCTACAGCCATTCCCTCATCAATCAACTTTGTCACTTCCTCAAAGAATTCTATTAAGTTGGTAAGACATGACCTTCCCTGCACAAAACCATGTTGCCTATCACTGATAAGCCCATTTTCTTCCAAATGGGAATAGATCCTATCCCTCAGTATCTTCTCCAGCAGCTTCCCTACCACTGACGTCAGGCTCACCGGTCTATAATTACCTGGATTTTCCCTGCTACCCTTCTTAAACAAGGGGACAACATTAGCAATTCTCCAGTCCTCCGGGACCTCACCCGTGTTTAAGGATGCTGCAAAGATATCTGTTAAGGCCCCAGCTATTTCCTCTCTCGCTTCCCTCAGTAACCTGGGATAGATCCCATCCGGACCTGGGGACTTGTCCACCTTAATGCCTTTTAGAATACCCAACACTTCCTCCCTCCTTATGCCGACTTGACCTAGAGTAATCAAACATCTGTCCCTAACCTCAACATCCGTCATGTCCCTCTCCTCGGTGAATACCGATGCAAAGTACTCATTTAGAATCTCACCCATTTTCTCTGACTCCACGCATAACTTTCCTCCTTTGTCCTTCAGTGGGCCAATCCTTTCTCTAGTTACCCTCTTGCTCCTTATATATGAATAAAAGGCTTTGGGATTTTCCTTAACCCTGTTTGCTAAAGATATTTCATGACCCCTTTTAGCCCTCTTAATTCCTCGTTTCAGATTTGTCCTACATTCCCGATATTCTTTCAAAGCTTCGTCTTTCTTCAGCCTCCTAGACCTTATGTATGCTTCCTTTTTCCTCTTAGCTATTCTCACAATTTCACCTGTCATCCATGGTTCCCTAATCTTGCCATTTCTATCCCTCATTTTCACAGGAACATGTCTCTCCTGCACGCTAATCAACCTCTCTTTAAAAGCTTCCCACATATCAAATGTGGATTTACCTTCAAACAGCTGCTTCCAATCTACATTCCCCAACTCCTGCCGAATTTTGGTATAGTTGGCCTTCCCCCAATTTAGCACTCTTCCTTTAGGACCACTCTCATCTTTGTCCATGAGTATTCTAAAACTTACGGAATTGTGATCACTATTCCCAAAGTAGTCCCCTACTGAAACTTCAACCACCTGGCCGGGCTCATTCCCCAACACCAGGTCCAGTATGGCCCCTTCCCGAGTTGGACTATTTACATATTGTTCTAGAAAACCCTCCTGGATGCTCCTTACAAATTCTGCTCCATCTAGACATCGAACACTAAGTGAATCCCAGTCAATGTTGGGAAAATTAAAATCTCCTATCACCACCACCCTGTTGCTCCTACATCTTTCCATAATCTGTTTACATATTTGTACCTCTATCTCACGCTCGCTGTTGGGAGGCCTGTAGTACAGTCCCAACATTGTTACCGCACCCTTCCTATTTCTGAGTTCTGCCCATATTGCCTCACTGCTCGAGTCCTCCATAGTGCCCTCCTTCAGCACAGCTGTGATAGACTCTTTGACCAGTACTGCAACTCCTCCACCCCTTTTACCCCCCTCTCTATCCCGCCGGAAGCATCGATATCCTGGGATATTTAGTTGCCAATCATGCCCTTCCCTCAACCAAGTCTCAGTAATAGCAATAACATCATACTCCCAGGTACTAATCCAGGCCCTAAGTTCATCTGCCTTACCTACTACACTTCTTGCATTAAAACAAATGCACCTCAGACCACCAGTCCCTTTGCGTTCATCATTTGCTCCCTGTCTGCTCTTTCCCTTAGTCACGCTGACTTCATTATCTAGTTCCTTACAGGCTTTAGTTACTACCTGCTTACTGTCCACTGACCTTATTTGGTTCCCATCCCCCTGCCACATTAGTTTAAACCCTCCCCAACAGCGTTAGCAAAAGCACCCCCAAGGACATTGGTTCCAGTCCAGAACATCTGTAATTATGGGTGATTTTAATCTGCATATAGATTGGGCAAATCAAATTAGTCACAATACCATAGAGGAGGAATTCTTGGAGTGTATACGGGATGGTTTTCTGGACCAATACGTTGAGGAACCAATTAGAGAACAGGCCATCCTAGACTGGGTATTGTGTAATGAGAGAGGAATAATTGACAATCTAGTTGTGAGAGACCCCTTGGGGATGAGTGACCATAATATGATAGAATTCTTCATCAAGATGGAGAGTGAGATAGTTGATTCTGAGACAAGGTTCCTGAATCTTAGTAAAGGAAACTACGAAGGTATGAGGCGTGAGTTGGCCATGACAGATTGGGAAACATTACTTAAAGGGATGACGGTGGATGGGCAATGGCAAACATTTAAAGAGCGCATGGATGAACTGCAACAATTGTTTATCCCTGTCTGGCGCAAAAGTAAAACGGGAAAGGTAGACAAACGCTGGCTCAACAGGGAAATTGCAGCATTCGATCTAAGGAAGAGGCATATAATTTTGCCAGGAAAAACAACAGACCTGAGGATTCAGAGCAGTTTAGAATTCAGCAAAGGAGGGCCAAGGGATTGATTAAGAAGGGGAAAATAGAGTACGAGAGCAAGCTTGCGGGGAACATAAAAACTGACTGTGAAAGTTTCTATAGGTACGTGAAGTGAAAAAGATTGGTGAAGACAAATGTAGGTCCCTTACAGTCAGAAACAGGGGAATTTATTATGGGGAACAAAGAAATAGCTGACCAACTAAATGCATACTTTGGTTCTGTCTTCACAAAGGAGGACACAAATATCATACCAGAAATGTTGGGGAACACAGGGCTTAGTGAGAGAGAGGAACTGAAAGAAATCAGCATTAGTAGAGAAATGGTGTTGGGGAAATTCATGGCATTGAAGGCCAATGAATCCCCAGGGCCTGATGGTATGCATCCCAGAGTACGAAAGGAAGTGGCCCTAGAAATAGTGGATGGTCATTTTCCAAGATTCCACAGACTCTGGAACAGTTCCTACAGGTTGGAGGGTAGCTAATGTAACCCACTATTTAAAAAGGGAGGTCGAGAGAAAGCAGGGAATTATAGACCAGTCAACCTAACGTCGGTAGTGGGAAAAATTCTAGAGTCCATTCTCAAAGATTTTATAGCAGAGCACTTCGAGAACAGTGGTAGAATCGGGCAGAGTCAGCATGGATTTACGAAAGGGAAATCATGCCTGGCAAATCTACTAGAATTCTTCAAGGATGTAATTAGTAGAGCTGATGAGGGGGAGCCAGTGGATGTGGTTTATTTGGACTTTCAGAAGGCTTTCGACAAAGTCCCAAATAAGAGATTAGCATGTAAAATTAAAGCGTATGGGATTGGTGGTAGTGTACTGCGATGGATAGAAAATTGGTTAGCGGACAGGAAACAAAGAGTAGGGATAATTGGGTCTTTTTCCGAATGGCAGGCAGTGATTAGTGGGGTACCGCAGGGATCGGTGCTAGGACCCCAGCTATTCACAGTATACATTAATGATTTAGATGAGGGAACTAAATGTAATATCTCCAAATTTGCAGATGACACAAAACTGGGTGGGAGGGTGAGTTGTGAGGAGGATGCAGAGAGGCTTCAAGGTGATTTGGACAAGTTCAGTGAGTGGGCTAATGCATGGCAGATGCAGTATAATGTGGATAAATGTGAGGTTATCCACTTTGGTAGCAAAAACAGGAAGGCAGATTATTACCTGAATGGCTATAAACTGAGAGAGGGGAATATGCAGCGAGACCTGGGTGTTCGTGTACAGCAGTTGCTGAAGATAAGCATGCAGGTGCAACAGGCCGTAAAAAAGGCAAATGGTATGTTGGCCTTCGTAGCGAGAGGATTTGAGTACAGGAGCAGGGATGTCTTGCTGCAATTATGCAGGGCCTTGTTGAGGCCTCACGGACCTGTAATATTGTGTGCAGTTTTGGTCTCCTTATCTGAAGAAGGATGTTCTTGCTTTAGAGGGAGTGCAGCGGAGGTTTACCAGACTGATTCCTGGGATGGCAGGACTGACATATGAGGAGAGATTGAGTCAGTTAGGATTATATTCGCTGGAGTTCAGAAGAGTGAGGGGGGATCTCATAGAAACCTATAAAATTCTAACAGTGGCGCAGTGGTTAGCACCGCAGCCTCACAGCTCCAGGGACCCGGGTTCAATTCTGGGTACTGCCTGTGCGGAGTTTGCAAGTTCTCCCTGTGTCTGCGTGGGTTTCCTCCGGGTGCTCCGGTTTCCTCCCACATGCCAAAGACTTGCAGGTTGATAGGTTAATTGGCCATTATAAATTGCCCCTAGTATAGGTAGGTGGTAGGGAAATATATAGGGACAGGTGGGGATGAGATAGGAATATGGGATTAGTGTAGGATTAGTATAAATGGGTGGTTGATGGTCGGCACAGACTCGGTGGGCCGAAGGGCCTGTTTCAGTGCTGTATCTCTAAACTAAACTAAACTAAACAGGACTTGACAGGGTAGATGCAGGAAGGATGTTCCCGATGGTGGGGGAGTCCAGAACCAGGGATCATAGTCTAAGGATACAGGGTAAACCTTTCAGGACTGAGATGAGGAGAAATTTCTTCACCCAGAGAGTGGTGAGCCTGTGGAAATCGCTACCACAGAAAGCAGTTGAGGCCAAAACATTGTATGTTTTCAAGAAGGAGTTAGATATAGCTCTTGGGGCAAAAGGGATCAAAGGATATGGGGCAAAAGCGGGAACAGGCTACTGAGTTGGATGATCAGCCATGATCATAATGAATGGTGGAGCAAGCTCAAAGGGCCAAATGGCCTACTCCTGCTCCTATTTTCTATGTATGTTTCATTGCATGGGATGTGGACGTCACTGGCTAGGCCAGCATTTGTTGCCCGTCCCTAATTGTCTTTGAGGAGGTGGTCTTGAGCTGCCACCTTGAATTGCTGTTGTCCATCTTGTGCAGGTACACCCACAATGCTGTTAGGAAGGGAGCTTGAGGATTTGGATCCAATGACAGTGATGGAATGACAATATACTTCCAAGTCAGGATGGTGTGTGGCTTGGATGGGAATTTGCAGGTGCTGGTGTTCCCATGTATCTGCTGTCCTTGTCCTACTAGGTGGAAGATGTTGCGGGTTTGGAAGGTGCTGTCGACAGAGGCTTGGTGTGTTGCTGCAGTGCATCTTGTAAATGGTACACACTGTTTGTTGGTGGTGGAGGGAGTGAATGCTTAACATGGCGGATGGGGTGCCGAGCAATCGGGCTGCTTTGTCCTGGATGGTGATGAGCTTTTTGAGTGTTGTTGGAGCTGCACTCATCCAAGCAAGTAGTGAATATTCCATCACACTCCTGACTTGTGCCTTGTAGATGGTGGACACAGGAGGTGTGTTACTCACCACAGAATGCCCAGCCTCTGACCTGCTGTTGTAGCTACAGTAGTTATGCGGCTGGTCCGGTTCATTTTCTGGTCAGTGGTAACCCCCAGCTGGTTTCAGTCATGGTAATGCCATTAAATATCAAAGGGAAATGGTTAGATGCTCTCTTGCCAATTGTTATTGCTTGGCACTTGTGTGGCGCAGATCTTATTTGCCACTTATCAGCACAAGCCTGAGTGTTGTCCAGATCTTGCTGCATCTCGGCACAGACTGCTTCAGTGTCTGAGAAGTTGTGAATGGTACTCAGCATCGTACGATTATGTATGACTCAACCAGTGGGGAGTTTTACCCCCAATTCCTATTGACTTTATTTTGGCTAGGGCCCCTTGATGCCACACTCAGTCAAATGCTGCCTTGATATCAAGGGCAATGTTTGTTACCTCACTTCTTGAGTTCAGCTCTTTTTGTCCATGTTTGGACCAAAACAGTAATGAGGTCAGGAGCAGAACCCAAACTGAGCGTCAGTGAACAGGTTATTGCTGTTTATTTGGCGCTTGATGGATAGCACGGTCGACAACACCTTCCATCTTTTGCTGATGATTGAGAGTGGACTGACGGGGCAGTAATTGGCCCAACTGGATGTGTCCTGCCTTTTGTGGATAGATGGACCCGTCCAATTTTCCACATTCTTGGGTAGATGCCAGTGTGCAATTTTGCTCTCCATATTTAAAGGATATACTTGCACTGGAGGCAGTGCAGTGAAGGTTCACTAGATTGGTCCCTGGGATGAGAGGGGTGCCTGATGATGAGAGGCTGAGTAAATTGGATCTATATTTTCTGGAGCTTAGAAGATTGAGAGGTGATCTCATTGAAACATACATGATTACGAAGGGGCTTGACAGGCTAGATACTGAGATTTTGTTTGTCCTGGCTGAGGAATCAAGAACAAGGGGGAACAGTTTTGGACTAAGCGGTGATCATTTTGGACTGTGATGAGAAATTTCTTCACTCAAAGAGTTGTGAATCTTTGAAATTCTCTAACCAGAGAACTGTAGATGCTACATCATTGAATATATTAAAGGCTGAGATCGACAAAAGTTTGGTGTCTCGGGGAATCAGGGGAGTGGGCAGGAAAGTGCAATGAAGTCATGATCATATTGAATGGCAGAGCAGACGCGACAGGCCGTATGGTCTACTCCTGTTCCTATTTCAAATGTACCCAAACATTAATTTTTTTTATTTCATGGGATGTGGATGTCACTGGCAAAGCCAGCATTTATTGCCCATCTGTAATTGCCCTTGAACTGAGTGTCTTGCTAGGCCATTTCAGAGAGCATTTAAGAGTCAACCACATTGCTGTGGGTCTGGAGTCACAGGTAGGCCAGACCAGCAGATTAGTCTCCCTAAAGGACATTGGGTTTTATGACATTTGATAGTTTTATTGCACCATTACTGAGACCAGCTTCCAATTCCACATTTTCAATAATTGATTGAATTTAAATTCCACCAGCTGCCATGGTGGGATTTGAACCCGTACCCCAGGGCAAGGATTGCTAGTTCAGTAACATTACCACCCCTGGGCCCTGTAAACCCAAGTGTTAATCAGGCCCTGGGCCCTGTAAACCCGAGCGTTAATCCACCCCTGTAAACCCGAGTGTTAATCCGCCCCTGGGCCCTGTAAACCCGAGTGTTAATCTGCCCCTGGGCCCTGTAAACCTGAGCATTAATCCGCCCCTGGGCCCTGTAAACCCGAGTGTTAATCCGCCCCTGGATCATGTAAACATATCAACTAGGAGCAGGAGTAGGCTATTTGGCCGCTCAAGCCTGCTCTGCCATTCTATAAGATCATGGCTGATATGTTTGTAGACTCAACTGCACTTTCCTGCCTACCCCGATACCCTTTGAATCCCTCGTTTGTCAAGAATCTGCCTACCTCTTCCTTAAAAACATTCAGTGACCGTGCCCCACTGCTCTCTGGGGAAGAATGTTTCACAAACACATGACTCTGAAAGAAAAATTTCTCCTCGTCTCTGTCTTAAATGGGAGACCCCTTATTTTGAAACTGTGTCCCCTTGTTCTAGATTCTCCCACACAGGGAAACATCCTTCAACATTCACCCTGTCAAGTCCCCTCAGGATCTTATATGTTTCAATAATATCACCTCTCATCCTTCTAAACTCCAATGAGTACAGACCCATCCTGTCCAACCTTTCCTCATGAGATAATCCCAAGAATCAGTCGAGTGAACCTTCTCTGAACTGCTTCCAAAGCAATTATATCCTTCCTTAAGTAAGGAGAACAAAACTGTACACAATACTCTAGATGTGCTCTCACCAATGCCCATCCTCTATTTTTATATTCCATTCCCCTTGCAATAAACGATAACATTGCATCTGCCGCCTTAATCACTTGCTGTGCTTGCTTACTGACATTTTGTGTTTCGTATACTTGGACACCCACATCCCTCTGCGTCTGAGTTCTGCAGTCTTTTTCCATTTAAACAATATGTTGCTTTTCTATTTTTCTGGCTAAAATGGACAAGTTCGCATTTTCCCACATTATACTCCATCTGCCAAATCTTTGCCCACTCACTTAACCTATCCATGTCTCTTTTCATACTCCTTAGGTCCTCTTCACAACTTACTCTCCTAACTATCTTTGTGTCATCAGCAAATTTAATAATCATACCTTTGGTCCCTTCATCCAAGTCACTGATACAGTAAATAGTTGAGGCCCAGCACTGATCCCATTGGCACTCCACTACTTACAGTTTGCCAACCTGAAAATGACCCATTTCTGCCTACTCTCTGTTTCCTGTTAGCTTGGATAGAGGATTGCTTAGCTAATATGTTTACCCCCATACCATGGGCTCTTATTTTGTTCAGTAATCTTTGATGTGTCACGTTGTCAAATGCCTTCTGGAAATCTAAGTACACCACATCCTCAGGTTCCCCTTTATCCACATTACTTCCTCAAAGAACTCTAATAAATTAGTCAAACACCATTTCCCTTTCACAAAACCATGTTGACTCTGCCTGATTGCATTGAGATTTTCCAAATGACCTGCTATATCCTCCTTCATAATAGATTCCAGCAGTAGTAGGTAAGGCAGATTAACTTAGGGCTTGGATTAGTACCTGGGAGTATGATGTTATTGCTATTACTGAGACTTGGTTGAGGGAAGGGCATGATTGGCAACTAAATATCCCAGGATATCGATGCTTCAGGCGGGATAGAGAGGGAGGTAAAAGGGGTGGAGGAGTTGCATTACTGGTCAAAGAGGATATCACAGCTGTGCTGAAGGAGGGCACTATGGAGGACTCGAGCAGTGAGGCAATATGGGCAGAACTCAGAAATAGGAAGGGTGCGGTAACAATGTTGGGGCTGTACTACAGGCCTCCCAACAGCGAGTGTGAGATAGAGCTACAAATATGTAAACAGATTATGGAAAGATGTAGGACCAACAGGGTGGTGGTGATAGATTTTAATTTTCCCAACATTGACAGGGATTCACTTAGTGTTAGAGGTCTAGATGGAGCAGAATTTGTAAGGAGCATCCAGGAGGGTTTTCTAGAGCAGTATGTAAATATTCCAACTCGGGAAGGGGCCATACTGGACCTGGTGTTGGGGAATGAGCCCGGCCAGGTGGTTGAAGTTTCAGTAGGGGACTACTTTGGGAATAGTGATCACAATTCCGTAAGTTTTAGAATACTCATGGACAAAGACGAGAGTGGTCCTTAAGGAAGAGTGCTAAATTGGGGGAAGGCCAACTATACCAAAATTCGACAGGAGCTGGGGAATGTAGATTGGGAGCAGCTGTTTGAAGGTAAATCCACATTTGATATGTGGGAGGCTTTTAAAGAGAGGTTGATTAATGTGCAGGAGAGACAAGTTCCTGTGAAAATGAGGGATAGAAATGGCAAGATTAGGGAACCATGGATGACAGGTGAAATTGTGAGAATAGCTAAGAGGAAAAAGGAAGCATACATAAGGTCTAGGAGGCTGAAGAAAGACGAAGCTTTGAAAGAATATCGGGAATGTAGGACAAATCTGAAACGAGGAATTAAGAGGGCTAAAAGGGGTTATGAAATATCTTTAGCAAACAGGGTTAAGGAAAATCCCAAAGTCTTTTATTCGTATATAAGGAGCAAGAGGGTAACTAGAGAAAGGATTGGCCCACTCAAGGACAAAGGAGGAAAGTTATGCGTGGAGTCAGAGAAAATGGGTGAGATTCTAAACGAGTACTTTGCATCCGAGGAGAGGGACATGACAGATGTTGAGGTTAGGGACAGATGTTTTATTACTCTAGGTCAAGTCGGCATAAGGAGGGAGGAAGTGTTGGGTATTCTAAAAGGCATTAAGGTGGACAAGTCCCCAGGTCCGGATGGGATCTATCCCAGGTTACTGAGGGAAGCGAGAGAGGAAATAGCTGGGGCCTTAACAGATATCTTTGCAGCATCCTTAAACACGGGTGAGGTCCCGGAGGACTGGAGAATTGCTAATGTTGTCCCCTTGTTTAAGAAGGGTAGCAGGGATAATCCAGGTAATTATAGACCGGTGAGCCTGACATCAGTGGTAGGGAAGCTGCTGGAGAAGATACTGAGGGATAGGATCTATTCCCATTTGGAAGAAAATGTGCTTATCAGTGATAGGCAACATGGTTTTGTGCAGAGAAGGTCATGTCTTACCAACTTAATAGAATTCTTTGAGGAAGTGACAAAGTTGATTGATGAGGGAAGGGCTGCAGATGTCATATACATTGACTTCAGTAAGGTGTTTGATAAGGTTCCCCATGGTAGGCTGATGGAGAAAGTGAAGTCGCATGGGGTCCAGGGTGTACTAGCTAGATGGATAAAGAACTGGCTGGGCAACAGGAGACAGAGAGTAGCAGTGGAAGGGAGTTTCTCAAAATGGAGACGTGTGACCAGTGGTGTTCCACAGGGATCCGTGCTGGGACCACTGTTGTTTGTGATATACATAAATGATTTGGAGGAAAGTATAGGTGGTCTGATTAGCAAGTTTGCAGACGACACTAAGATTGGTGGAGTAGTAGATAGTGAAGGGGACTGTCAGAGAATACAGCAGAATATAGATAGATTAGAGAGTTGGGCAGAGAAATGGCAGATGGAGTTCAATCAGGGCAAATGCGAGGTGATGCATTTTGGAAGATCCAATTCAAGAGTGAACTATACAGTAAATGGAAAAGTCCTGGGGAAAATTGATGTACAAAGAGATTTGGGTGTTCAGGTCCATTGTTCCCTGAAGGTGGCAACGCAGGTCAATAGAGTGGTCAAGAAGGCATCCGGCATGCTTTCCTTCATCAGACGGGGTATTGAGTACAAGAGTTGGCAGATTATGTTACAGTTGTATAAGACTTTGGTTCGGCCACATTTGGAATACTGCGTGCAGTTCTGGTCCCCACATTACCAAAAGGATGTAGATGCTTTGGAGAGGGTGCAGAGGAGGTTCACCAGGATGTTGCCTGGTATGGAGGGCGCTAGTTATGAAGAGAGGTTGAGCAGATTAGGATTATTTTAGTTTAGTTTAGTTTAGAGATACAGCACTGAAACAGGCCCTTCGGCCCACCGAGTCTGTGCCGACCATCAACCACCCTATTTATACTAATCCTACACTAATCCCATATTCCTACCACATCCCCACCTGTCCCTATATTTCCCTACCACCTACCTATACTCGGGGCAATTTATAATGGCCAATTTACCTATCAACCTGCAAGTCTTTTGGCTTGTGGGAGGAAACCGGAGCACCCGGAGAAAACCCACGCAGACACAAGGAGAACTTGCAAACTCCACACAGGCAGTACCCAGAATTGAACCCGGGTCGCTGGAGCTGTGAGGCTGCGGTGCTAACCACTGCGCCACTTTCATTAGAAAGACGGAGGTTGAGGGGGGACCTGATTGAGGTGTACAAAATCATGAGAAGTATAGACAGGGTGGATAGCAAGAAGCTTTTTCCCAGAATGGGGAATTCAATTACTAGGGGTCACGAGTTCAAAGTGAAAGGGGAAAAGTTTAGGGGGGATATGCGTGGAAAGTTCTTTACGCAGAGGGTGGTGGGTACCTGGAACGCGTTGCCAGCGGAGGTGGTAGACGCGGGCACGATAGTGTCTTTTAAGATGTATCTAGACAGATCCATGAATGGGCAGGAAGCAAAGAGATACAGACCCTTAGAAAATAGGTGACAGCTTTAGATAGAGGATCTGGATCGGCGCAGGCTTGGAGGGCCGAAGGGCCTGTTCCTGTGCTGTAATTTTCTTTGTTCTTTATTTTCCCTCTGGCAGATATTAAGCTAACTGGCCTGTAGTTTCCTGCTTTCTGTCTTCCTCCGTTTCTTGAATGGCAGTTGCATTTGCTATTTTCCAATCTGAGGGGACCTTTCCAGAATCGAAGGAATTTTGGGAAATTAAAACCGATGCATCCACGATCTCAGCAGCCACTTTTCAGACCCTAGGACGAGTCCATCAGGACCTGGGGACTTCTCAGCTTTTACTTCTAATCATTTTCTCAGTACCCTTTCTCTGGTGATTATAATTGTTTGAAGTTCCTGCCTCCCTTTCAATTATATCGGGGATGTTATTTGTAACCTCTACAGTGAAGACAGATGTGAAAAATCTGTTCAGTTCCTCCACCATTTCCTTATTTTCCATTAACTCCCCATTCTTGCTCTCTAGAGGATTAACACTCACTTTAGTTACTGTTTTCCAGTTTAAATACTTATAAACTCTTACTCTCCATTTTTATATATCTAGCTGGCTTTCTCTCGTCCTCTATTATTCTTTTAGTCATTCTTTTTTTTTTAATATTCTGACCGATCTTCTGACCAGCCACTACTTTGAATGAATTGTATGCTTTTTCTTTCAATGTGACACTATCTTTAACTTCTTTAGTCAGCCACGGATGGCGTATCCTTCTCTAGAGTCTTTCTTTCTCACTGCAATGTATTTTTGCTGAGAATGTTAAGAGATATCTCCTTCAATGTCTGTCACTGCATCTCAACTGACCTATCCCTTGACCTAATTTCCCAGTTTACGTTCGCCAGCTCTGTCTTCAAACCCTCATAATTACCCCTATTTAAGTTTAAAACACCAGTCTTAGATCCACTCTTCCCACCCTCAAACTGAATGCGAAATTCAATCATGTTGTGATTGAAACCCGAGTACGAATCCACCCCTGGGCCCTGTAAACCGGAGCACTCATCCTCCCCTGGGCCTGTAAAGCCGAGCACTAATCCTCCCCTGGGCCCTGTAAACCCGAGCACTAATCCACCCCTGGGCCCTGTAAACCGGAGCACTCATCCTCCCCTGGGCCTGTAAAGCCGAGCACTAATCCACCCCTGGGCCTGTAAAGCCGAGCACTAATCCACCCCTGGGCCCTATAAACCCGAGCACTAATCCACCTCTGGGCCCTATAAACCCGAGCACTAATCCTCCCCTGGGCCCTGTAAACCCGAGCATTAATCCACCTCGGGGCCCTGTCAGCTTAACATTAATCCACCCCTGCTGTACATAAACAGATGTACAGAAACAGGCCATTCAACCCCACTAGTCTGTGCTGGTGTTTATAATCCTCATGAGCTTCATCCCAATCTAATTAACTTGTCCCACCCTGCCCCCATATCCCTGTATTCCTTCTCCCTCATAAATGTATTGAGTCTCCCCTTCAACACATCATTGCTATCAGCTTCAACCACTCCACGTGGCAGTGAGTTCCACATTCTCACCACTCTCAGTAGAGAAATTCCTCCTAAGTTCTCTATTTGACCTGTTAATGTCTGTCTTATATTGCTGCCCCTTGCTCTGACTCAATGATAATTTTAAAGACCTCTATCAGATCTCCTAGTCTTCTCTTCTCCAGAGAAAGGAGCCCCAGTCTGCTCAGTCTTGCTGGATAGTAACATCCTCTCTGGTGACATCTTTGTAAATCTATTCTGCACTTTCTTCACTGCTTCAATATCCTTTTTTAATACGGAGACCAGAACTGCTCACAGTCCTTCTCAGTGAGGTTCTCTATAAATTTAACTTTCCCTCCCTGCTGTTACATTTTATTCCTCTAGAAAAGAACATCAGCTCTTTCTTTGCTCTCTTATCGACTTGTGTTGCTCCTTTTAGTGATTTATGTGACTCTGTTCCCAGATCTCTTTGCTCCTCTGCTCCATTTAATTTCTTACATTCTAACCAATAACTGGCCTCCTTATTCCTCCTCCCAAAATGAACCAGCTCACATTTCACTATGTTGAATTTCATTTCCCATTTATCTGTCCAGTCTGACAGCCTGTTTCTGTCTTCCTGGATTTCAGTGCAGTCCTCCACATTATTAGTTCTACCACCCAATTTGGTGTCATCTGCAAATTTTGAAATCATCCCTCTAATTCCTGAGTCCAAATGTAGGTAAAGAACAGAAGTCCCATTGTACTTCACACCATAGTTGATGAGCCGGGCACTCGGGGTTCTGCATAACTTATTTAATAACTTTGTTCATTGTCTCTCCGGCCCCAATCTTCATGATGGACACGAAAATAATCAGTCATTTGACAATTGGACCATTCAATGGCAGATTAATTACCCAGGACTCCCCGTGGGTCAGAAAGTCCCCTATCAATAACTACAGGAGCTCAGTTCTCTTGTGCAGGATCGGACTGTGCTCTGACTGCAGTATGGGTGGTGGAGACGGACTGAGGCCGACCAGGTGTTTCAGGAGGCAGGAGGAGATAGTGGGCACAGGGGAGAAATTGGAGCCGTGGGTGGGCTGGGAAACTTCATAAACACCTGGGAGCGGCCTGAGGCCTCAAATAAGAGCCCACAGGCCCTGTGTTTACCCCGTAGTGACAGGCCGGGGGGAGCGGGGTCACTGGCTGCCACCTTGGTCAGGGCGCGTGCGCCACTGTCTTGGTGAGGACAGAGTGGGCAGGGCTTCAGGGTCTCTTCCCAACCAGTTCCTCGTGCCCGGGAGATGGAGCTTCCTGGACAACAGGGTTTTCAGCAGCTTCACCCACTCCAGGCTGCATGTGATGTTTGCAGCCTCGAGGAGTCCATGGGCCATGTATATATTCAGTGTGAGAGGTTACAGTCCCTGTATAGTTACCTGAAGGGGAAGCTCCTCAACTTAGAATCATATAAATTTACAGCATGGAAGGAGGCCATTCAGCCCATTGTGTCCATGCTGGTCGACAAGAAGCCATCCAGCTTAATCCCACTTTCCATCTCTTGGTCCATAGCCTTGTAGGTTCGGGCACTTCAAGTGCATGTCCAAGTACTTTTTAAATGTTATGAGGGTTTCTGTCTCTACCACCCTCCCAGGCAGTGAGTTCCAGATCCCCACCCTCTGGGTGAAAACATTTCCCCACGAATCCCCTCTAAACCTCCTGCCTCTTACTCTAAATCTATGCCCCCTGGTTATAGACCCCTTAACGAATGGGAATAGTGCTTTCCTATTCACTCTCTCGAGATCTCTCATAAATTTATACACTTCAATTAGGTCTCCACTCAGATTCCTCTGTTCCAAAGAAAACAGCCCTCACCTATCCAATTTTTCCTCATAACTAAAATTCTCTGGTCCAGGCAAAATTCTCGTAAATCTCCTTTGTACCCTCTCTAATGCAATCACATCTTTAATATATTGCGGTGACCAGAACAGCACACAGCACTCCAGCTGTGCCCTAACCAGAGTTTTATACAGTTCAAGCATAATCTCCCTGCTCTTATAGTCTGTGTCCCGGCTAATAAAGACAAGTATCCCATGTGCCTTCTTGACCACCTTATCAACCTCCCCAGCCACCTTCTGGGATCTATGAACATGTACACCAAGGTCCCACTGTTACTCTATACATCAGTTCCCACCATTTAGTTTGAATTCCATTTGCTCCTATTCTGCCCACCTGACAAGTCCATTCATATCTTCTAGAGACATAGAGTTATACAGCACAGAAACAGGCCCTTCAGCCCAACGTGACTGTGCCGGCCATCAAGCACCTATCTGTTCTAATCCCATTTTCCAGCACTTGGCCCATAGCCTTGTATGCTATGGCATTTCAAGTGATCATCTAAATACTTCTTAAATGTTGTGAGGGTTCCTGCCTCTACCACCCCTTCAGGTAGTGTATTCCAGATTCCAACCACCCTCTGGGTGAAAGTTTTTTCCTCAAACCCCCTCTAGGCCTCCTGCCCCTTACATTAAAAGTATGCCCCTTGGTTATTGATCCCTCCAGGAAAAATTTTCTTCCTATTTTTCCTATCAATGCCCCTCGCAATTTTGTATACTCAATCATGTCCCCCCTCAGCCTTCTCTGCTCCAACAAAAACAACCCAAGCCTATCCAGTCTCTCTTCATAGTTGAAATGCTCCAGCCCAGGCAACATCCTGGTGAATCTCCTCTGCAACCTCTCCATTGCAAACACATCCTTCCTATAGTGTGGTGACCAGAACTGTACACAGTTGTGGCCTAAATAGCAATTTTATACAGCTCCATCATAATCTCCCTGCTCTCATATTCTATGCCTCGACTAATATAGGCATGCATCCCATATGCCTTCCTAACCACCTTATCTACATGTGCTGCTGCCTTCAATGATCTATGTCCAAGTACACCAAGGCCCCTCTGACCTTCTGTACTTCCTAGGGTCCTACCATCCATTGTATATTGCCTTGCCTTGTTAGTCTTCCCAAAATGCATCACCTCACACTTCTCCAGATTAAATTCCATTTGCCACTGCTCTGCCCATCTTACCAGCCCATCTATATCGTCCTGTAATCTAAGGCTTTCCTCCTCTATTTACAACACCACCAATTTTTGTGTCATCTGCGAACTTACTTATCATACCTCCTATATTCACATCTAAATCTTTAATGTACACTTTAGACAGCAAGGGTCCCAGCACTGATCCCTGCGGTACACCACTGGTCACAGGCTTCCACTCACAAAAACAACCCTCGACCATTACGCTCTGCCTCCTGCCATTAAACCAATTTTGGATCCAATTTGCCAAATTGCCCTAGATCCCATGGGCTTTTACCTTCTTAACCAATCTCCCATGCGGGACCTTATCAAAAGCCTTACTGAGGTCCATGTAGACTACATCAACTTCCTTATCCTCAACTGCACATCTAGTCACCTCCTCGAAAAATTCAATCAAGTTTGTTGGACACGATCTCCCCCTGACAAAGCTATGCTGACTATCCCTGATTAATCCCTGCCTCTCCAAGTGGAGATTAATCCTGTCCCTCAGAATTTTTTCCAATAGTTTCCCAACCTGGTGGGAACTGATGAAATGTTTTATTACCTGCACCCCTTCCCCCCCGTCTCACACCCCCTCCCCTACCCCCCTGCAGCCCCCTTCCCAGCTCCCCCTCGTACCCCCTTCCCTCCACCCCTCACCCTCGCAGCCCCTCCTCCCACCGGCATCCACCTATCCCTGAGTAGGGGCCCTAACAACCCAACTGCCTTGTGGGCGTCTCGGGAGAGTCCAAGGCTAAGGGAGTAAACCCTAACAGAAAATCCGGAGCGGAACCTCGTCATGTGTCACCTTTGGCATGTTTCCGGCAGTTCCTGCAGCCACAGCAGTGCCAAACATCGTGCTCTGCACTCCTTTGGACCCCACCAGAAAGGCCGAGAGGGGGGTTTTGATGCTTGGGCAACTCACAACCTCCATACATCTGCCCAGGCATGCGCCATGGAGAGGTCACTCCATAGTCGCCTCACAGCGACCAAAACAACACGGAAGGCAGCAGTTACGAGTTATAAGTCCAGCTCAATTGGCAAAGAGATTGGGCGCCACGGGTTGCCTTTGTCGGTGGGAGAGGTCATCGCACCTCACTGGACAGCTACCGCCCACCTCAAACCGGGCAGCCCCCGGTCAATAAGGTTCTGTCCCGCCACAGTCCACCTCCTTCAATGGGTGCTTGGAGCTCAGGGTCATTGCCCGACAAATGGACTGCAACACCGCACCAAACAGCGCGACAAGAAAAAAGGAAAGGTACCAGCCCTTCGTTTTGCAAGCTGGAATGTCAGAACTGTGTGTCCTGGCCTGTCGGAAGACCCTACACAAATGAACGATTCTCAGAAGACCGCCATCATTAACAACGAGCTCAGTAGACTCAATGTGGACATTGCAGCACTTCGGGAGACA
Organism: Heterodontus francisci; assembly: GCF_036365525.1. Classification (NCBI taxonomy): domain Eukaryota; kingdom Metazoa; phylum Chordata; class Chondrichthyes; order Heterodontiformes; family Heterodontidae; genus Heterodontus; species Heterodontus francisci. The sequence goes on along the minus strand of NC_090379.1, from coordinate 120,289,805 downwards.
CGCCTCCTTGCGAGCGGATCTCTAAGAGAGCAAGACTACACCTTCTACTGGCAGGGTAGGGATCCTGAAAAACCAAGACAGCATGAATTGGGCTTCGCCATCAAAAACTCTTTGTTCAGCATGATAGAACCACCTTCAAATGGCTCAGAACGCATACTGTCCATCCGACTGCTCACCGCCTCTGGTCCAGTACACCTACTCAGCATCTATGCTCCAACACTCTGCTTCCCACCGGAAACTAAAGACCAGTTCTATGAGGAACTCCATAATATCATTAGTAGCATCCCCAATACCGAACATCTGTTCCTGCTGGGGGACTTTAATGCCAGGGTTGGGGCCGACCATGACTCATGGCCCTCCTGCCTTGGGTGCTATGGCATTGGAAGGATGAATGAGAATGGACAGAGGCTGCTTGAGTTGTGTACCTATCATAACCTCTGCATCACCAACTCGTTCTTTCACACTAAACCCTGTCACCAGGTTTCTTGGAGGCACCCAAGATCACGTCGTCGGCACCAGCTGGAACTCGTCGTCACAAGGCGAGCCGCCTTAAACAGCGTTCAAATCACACGCAGCTTCCACAGTGCGGACTGCGACACCGACCACTCCCTGGTGTGCAGCAAGGTTAGACTCAAACCAAAGAAGCTGCATCACTCCAAGCAGAAGGGCCACCCGTGCATCAACACTAGCAGAATTTCTTATCCACAGCTGTTACATAAATTTCTAAATTCACTTGAAAAAACCCTTCAAAACACTTCTACAGGGGATGCAGAGACGCGATCTATGAGTCAGCCATGAACACCTATGGCAAACTTGTGAAGCAGAATGCAGACTGGTTTCAATCTCACTTTGAAGAGCTGGAATCTGTCATAGCCGCTAAGCGCTTGCACTGCTGAACGACAAGAAAACCCCCAGCGAGTTAACATCTGTAGCACTTAAAGCAGCCAGAAGCGCTGCACAAAGAACAGCCAGACGGTGTGCGAATGACTACTGGCAATACCTATGCAGCCATATTCAGCTGGCCTCAGACACCGGAAACATCAGAGAAATGTATGATGGCATTAAGAGAGCTTTTGGGCCAACCATCAAGAAGATCGCCCTCCTCAAATCTAAATCAGGGGACACAATCACTGACCAACGCAAGCAAATGGACTGCTGGGTGGAGCACTACCTAGAACTGTACTCCAGGGAAAATGTTGTCACTGAGACCGTCCTCAATGCAGCCCAGACTTTGCCAGTCATGGATGAGCTGGACATACAGCCAACAAAATCGGGACTCAGTGATGCCATTGATTCTCTAGCCAGCGGAAAAGCCCCTGGGAAGGACGGCATTACCCCTGAAATCATCAAGAGTGCTAAGCCTGCTATACTCTCAGCACCCTATGAACTGCTTTGCCTGTGCTGGGACGAGGGAGCAGTACCACAGGACATGCGTGATGCCAATATCATCACCCTCTATAAAAACAAAGGTGACCGCAGTGACTGCAACAACTACTGTGGGATCTCCCTGCTCAGCATCGTGGGGAAAGTCTTCGCTCGAATCGCTTTAAACAGGCTCCAGAAGCTGGCCAAGCGTGTCTACCCTGAGGCACAGTGTGGCTTTCGAGCGGAGAGATCGACCATTGACATGCTGTTCTCCCTTCGTCAGCTACAGGAGAAATGCTGCGAACAACAGATGCCTCTCTACATTGCTTTCATTGATCACACCAAAGCCTTTGACCTCGTCAGCAGACGTGGTCTCTTCAGAATACTAGAAAAGATCGGATGTCCACTAAAGCTACTAAGTATCATCACCTCATTCCGTGACAATATGAAAGGCACAATTCAGCATAGCGGCACCTCATCAGACCCCTTTCCTATCCTGAGTGGTGTGAAACTGGGCTGTGTTCTTGCAACTACACTGTTTGGGATCTTCTTCTCCCTGCTGCTCTCACACGCGTTCAAGTGTTCAGAAGAAGGAATTTTCCTCCACACAAGATCAGGTGGCAGGTTGTTCAACCTTGCCTGTCTAAGTACTCATCAGGGAACTCATCTACGGAAAGTCCTCATCAGGGAACTCCTCTTTGCTGACGATGCTGCATTAACATCTCACACTGAAGAGTGTCTGCAGAGTCTCATCGATAGGTTTGCAGCTGCCTGCAACGGATTTGGCCGAACCATCAGCCTCAAGAAAACAAACATCATGGGACAAGACGTCAGAAATGCTCCATCCATCAATATTGGCGACCACGCTCTGAAAGTGGTTCAAGAGTTCACCTACCTAGGCTCAACTATCACCAGTAACCTGTCTGTCGATGCAGAAATCAACAAGTGCATGGGAAAGGCTTCCACTGCTATGTCTAGACTGGCCAAGAGAGTGTGGGAAAATGGCGCAAAATGGAACAAAAGTTCGAGTGTATCAAGCCTGTGTCCTCAGCACCTTGATCTACGGCAGCGAGGCCTGGACAACGTATGTCAGCCAAGAGCGACATCTCAATTCATTCCATCTTCGCTGCCTCCGGATAATCCTTGGCATCAGGTGGCAGGACCGTATCTCCAACACAGAAGTCCTCTAGGCGGCCAACATCCCTAGCATATACACCCTACTGAGCCAGCGGCGCTTGAGATGGCTTGGCCATGTGAGCCGCATGGAAGATGGCAGGATCCCCAAGGACACATTGTACAGTGAGCTCGCCACTGGTGTCAGACCCACCGGCTGTTCATGTCTCTGCTTTAAAGACGTCTGCAAACGCGACATGAAGTCCTGTGACATTGATCACTAGTCGTGGGAATCAGTTACCAGTGATCGCCAGAGCTGGCGGACAGCCATAAAGACGGGGCTAAGGTGTGGCAAGTCGAAGAGACTTTGCAGTTGGCAGGAAAAAAGACAGAAGCACAAGGGGAGAGTCAACTGTGTAACAGCCCCAACAACCAATTTTATCTGCAGCACCTGCAGAAGAGTCTGTCACTCTAGAATTGGCCTTTATAGCCACTCCAGGCGCTGCTCCACAAACCACTGACCACCTCCAGGCGCTTATCCATTGTCTCTCGAGACAAGGAGGCCAAAGAAGAAGTTGTTTCCCAACCACTGATGTTAGACTCACCGGCTGTAATTACCTGGTATATCCCTGCTCCTCTTCTTGAATAATGGTACCACATTCGCTGTCCTCCAGTACCTCTCCTGTGGCCAGAGAGGGTTTGAAAATTTGTGTCAGAGCCCCTGCAATCTCCTCCCTAACAACCTGGGATACATCTCATCTGGGCCTGTGGATTTATCCGCTTTTAAGCCTGCTAAAACAGCTAATACTTCCTCCCTTTCGATGCTAATTTGTTCAAGTATATCACAATCCCCCTCCCTGATCTCTACACCTACATCATCCTTCTCCAAAGTGAACAGAGATGAAAAGTAATCATTTAAAACCTCACCTGTGCTCTCCAGCTCCACACACAGATTGCCACTTTGGTCCCAAGTGGGCCCTACTCTTTCCCTGGTTATCCTCTTGCCCTTACAATACTTATAAAGTGCCTTGGGATTTTCCTTTATCTTGCCCACCAGTGTTTTTCATGTCCCCTCTTCGCTCTCCTAATTACTTTTCTAAGTATCCCCCTACACTTTCTATACTCCTCTCAGGCCTCTGCTGTTTTCGGCGCTTTGAATCTGCCATAAGGGTCCTTTTTTACCCTTATTCTATCCTCTATATCCCTTGACATCCAGGGTTCCCTGGACTAGTTGGTCCTACCCTTCACCTTTACGGGAACATGTTGGCCCTGAACTCTCACTATTTCCTTTTTGAATGACTCCCACTGGTCTGATGTAGACTTTCCCACAAGTAGCTGCTCCCAGTCCACTTTGGCCAGATCCTGTTTTATCATATTGAAATCGGCCTTCCCCCAATTCAGTACTTTTATTTCCGGTCCCTCTTTGTTCTTTTCCATAACTACCTTAAATCTTACAGAGTTATGGTCACTATCCCCGATGCTCCCCCACTGACACTTCTACCACTTGTCCAACTTCATTTCCTAGGATTAGGTCCAGTACTGCCCCTTCCCTTGTAGGACTTTCTACATTCTGGCTCAAAAAACTCTCCTGTATGCACTTCAAGAATTCTGCCCCTTTAAGTCTTCTGCACTCAGACTATCCCAGTTGCTATTGGGGAAGTTGAAATCCCCTACTATTATTACCCTATTATTTTTACACCTCTCTGAGATTTGCCTACATATCTGCTCCTTTATCTCTTCCTGACTGTTTGGAGGCCTTCCTGCAGTCTGCAGCTTTCTTCTTCATTATGAACCACACGGTTAATTTTTTAAATCATCTGCAAACTTGTTAATCATACCCCCCTATAGTCAAGTTCAAATCATTGGTATATACCACAAAAAGCAAGGGACCTAGTACTGAGCTCTGCGGAACTTCATTGAAAACAGCCTTCCAGTCACAAAAACACCCATCAACCCTTTGCTTCCTGCCTCTGAGCCAATTTTGGATCTAACCTGCCACTTGGATCCTGTGGGCTTTTACTTTCGTGACCAGTCTGCCATGTGGGACCTTCTCAAAAGCCTTGGTTCCACTTTAGCCCAACTCTCCTGATCTTTGGTTGCTCAGTGTGGAGAGGGATGGGTAAGTCGGAGGATCTTCTCCTGGACCTGCTCTTTAGCCTGGTTAAAACAGCAATGTGTAGATCCAGGAATCACTCAGCAGGTCTGGCAGCATCTGCGGAAAGAGAAGCAGAGTTAACGTTTCGGGTCAGTGACCCTTCTTTGGAGTTCCGAAGAAGGGTCACTGACCCGAAACGTTAACTCTGCTTCTCTTTCCACAGATGCTGCCAGACCTGCTGAGTGATTCCAGCATTTTTTGTTTCTATTTCAGATTTCCAGCATCCGCAGTATTTTGCTTTTATTTATGTGTAGATCCAGGATGGGCAGGGACCATGTTGGGAATTGGGGGGTGGGTCACTCTGGCTGCCGCTCTCTCGGTCATGGTCTTGTCTGTGCCCGGGTGGCCCTGGAGAGGGAGCACAATTGATACCTTCTGTGACCGGTGACACTTCAGGATACAGAGAGACTCATGGACACCGGTAACAACATTCTGGTTTACTTGGGAAGGTTCCCTCTGCTTCTGTTGCGACTGTTGCTTATTTTGACTTCTTTTAATTTGAATGGGGGGCACAGAGTGGAGACTTTGACTGAGTGAGATCTAATCAAAATGTGAAGGTAGGAATTTGGTTCACGTGGGAATTCGGTTCAGAGGGGAAAAAGGAATTGATGTGTGACATTCCAGCAAAGAGGGTACAAAGAACAAAGAACAGTACACACAGGAACAGGCCATTCGGCCCTCCAAGCCTGCGCCGATCATGATGCCTGTCTAAACTAAAACCTTCTGCACTTCCGGGGACTGTATCCCTCTATTCCCTTCCTATTCATGTATTTGTCAAGATGCCTCTTCAACATCGCTATCGTACCTGCTTCCACCACCTCCCCCGGCAGCAAGTTCCAGGCACTCACCACCCTCTGTGTAAAGAACTTGCCTCACACATCCCCTCTAAACTTTGCCCCTCGCACCTTAAAACTATGTCCCCTAGTAACTGACTCTTCCACCCTGGGAAAAAGCTTCTGACTATCCACTCTGCCCATGCCGATCATAACTTTGTAAACCTCTATCATGTCGCCCCTCCACTTCCGTCGTTCCAGTGAAAACAATCCGAGTTTTTCCAACCTCTCCTCATAGCTAATGCCCTCCAGACCAGGCAACATCCTGGTAAACCTCTTCTGTACCTTCTTCAAAGCCTCCACATCCTTCTGGTAGTGTGGCGACCAGAATTGTATGCACTATTCCAAGCCTAACTGAGGTTCTGTACAGCTGCAGCATAACTTGCCAATTTTTATACTCTATGCCCCAACCGATGAAGGCAAGCATGCCGTGTGCCTTCTTGACTACCTTATCCACCTGCGTTGCCACTTTCAGTGACCTGTGGACCTCTACGCCCAGATCTCTCTGTCTGTCAATACTCCTAAGGGTTCTGCCATTTACTGTATACCTCCCACTTGTATTAGACCTTCCAAAATGCATTACCTCACATTTGTCCGCATTAAACTCCATCTGCCATTTCTCCGCCCAAGTCTCCAACCGATCTGTATCCTGTTGCATCCTCATCACTATCCGCAACTCCACCAACCTGAGTGTCGTCCGCAAACTTACTAATCAGACCAGCTACATTTTCCTCCAAATCGTTTATATATACTACAAACAGCAAAGGTCCCCGCACTGATCCCTGTGGAACACCAATAGTCACAGCCCTCCATTCAGAAAAGCACCCTTCCACTGCCACCCTCTGTCTTCTATGACAAAGCCAGTTCTGTATCCATCTTGCCAGCTCACCTCTGATCCCGTGTGACTTCACCTTTTGTACCAGTCTGCCATGAGGGACCTTGTGAAAGGCTTTACTGAAGTCCATGTAGACAACATCCACTACCCTTCCTTCATCAATCATCTTCGTCACTTCCTCAAAAAACTTGACCAAGTTAGTGAGACACGACCTCCCCTTCGCAAAACCATGCTGTTTCTTGCTAACAAGTCCATTTGTTTCCAAATGGGAGTAATTCTGTCCTGAAGAATCCTCTCCAATAATTTCCCTACTACTGACGTAAGGCTCCCCGGCCTGTAATTTTCTGGATTATTCTTGCTATCTTTCTTAAACAAAGGAACAACATTGGCTATTCTCCAGTCCTCTGGGACCTCACCTGTAGCCAATGAGGATACAAAGATTTCTGTCAAGGTCCCGGCAATTTCCTCCCTTGCCTTCCTCAGTATTCTGGGGTAGATCCCATCAGGCCCTGGGGACTTATCTACCTTAATGTTTTTCAAGATGCCCAACACCACCTCCTTTTTGATAATGACATAACTCAGACTATCTACACTCCCTTCCCTGGACTCATCATCACCAAGTCCTTCTCTTTGGTGAATACTGATGCAAAGTCCTCATTTAGTACCTCGCCCATTTCCTCTGGCTCCACACATAGATTCCCTCATCTGTCCTTGAGTGGGCCAATCCTTTCCCTAGCTACCCTCTTGCTCTTTATATACGTATAAAAAGCCTCGAAAACACCCAGGTCTCACTGCATATTCCCCTCTCTGTTTATAGCCGTTCAGATAATAATCTGCCTCCCTGTTTTTGCTACCAAAGTGGATAACCTCACATTTATCCATATTATACTGCATCTGCCATGCATTAGCCCACTCACTCAACTTGTCCACATCACCCTGAAGCCTCTCTGCATCCTCCTCACAACTCACCCTCCCACCCAGTTTTGTGTCATCTGCAAATTTGGAGATATTACATTTAGTTTCCTCCGCTAAATCATTAATATATATTGTGAATAGCTGGGTTCCTAGCACCGATCCCTGCGGTACCCCACTAGTCACTGCCTGCAATTCGGAAAAAGACCCATTTATCCCTACTCTTTGTTTCCTGTCCGCCAACCAATTTTCTATCCATCGCAATACACTACCCCCAATCCCATGCGCTTTAATTTTACATACTAATCTCTTATGTGGGACTTTGTCGAAAGCCTTCTGAAAGTCCAAATAAACCACACCCACTGGCTCCCCCTCATCAACTCTACTAGTTACATTCTCGAAGAATTCGTGTAGGTTTGTCAAGCATGATTTCCCTTTCGTAAATCCATGCTGACTCTGCCCGATTCTACCACTGTTCTCTAAGTACTCTGCTGTAAAATGTTTGATAATGGACTCTCGAATTTTCCCCACTACCAATGTTAGGCTGACTGGTTTATAATTCCCTGCTCTCTCTCTACCTCCCTTTTTAAATAGTGGGGTTACATTAGCTACCCTCCAATTTATTGGAACTGTTCCAGAGTCTATAGAATCTTGGAAGATGACTAACAATGCATCCACTATTTCTAGGGCCACTTCCTTAAGTACTCTGGGATGCATACCATCAGGCCCTGGGGATTTATCGGCCTTCAATCCCATGAATTTCCCCAACACTATTTCTCTACTGATACTGATTTCTTTCAGTTCCTCTCCCACTAAGCCCTGTGTTCCCCATTTTTCTGGTATGATATTTGTGTCCTCCTTTGTGAAGACACGAACCAAAGTATGCATTTAGTTGGTCAGCCATTTCTTTATTCCCCATAATCAATTCCCCTGTTTCTGACTGTAAGGGACCTACATTTGTCTTCACCAATCTTTTGCTCTTCACATACCTGTAGAAACTTTTAGAGTCATGGAGATACAGCACTGAAACAGACCCTTCGGCCCACCGAGTCTGTGCCGACCAACAACCACCCATTTATAGTAATCCTACATTAATCCCATATCCCCTACCACATCCCCACCTTCCCTCAATTCTCCTACCACCTACCTACACTAGGAGTAATTTACCATGACCAATTTACCTATCAACCTGCAAGTCTTTGGTTGTGAGGGGAAACCGGAGCACCCGGCGAAAACCCATGCGGTCACAGGGACAACTTGCAAACTCTGCACAGGCAGTACCCAGAACTGAACCCGCATCGCTGGAGCTGTGAGGCTGCAGTGCTAACCACTGCGCCACACTATGCCGCCCTTATCTATATACAACCCCCACTAATTTTTTGCCCTTTAGCGTTTCTCAGCTCTACCCATACAGATTCCACATCGTCAGAGCTAATATCTTTCCTCACTATTGCATTAATTTCCTCTTTAAGCAGCAATGCATCTCCACCGCCTTTTGCTTTTTATCTGTCCTTTCTAAATACTGAATATCCCTGGTCACCTTGCAGCCATGTCTCCGTAATCCCGACTATATCATACCCATTTACATCTATTTGCGCGATTAATTCATCCACTTTATTGCGAATGCTCCGTGCATTAAGGCACAAAGCCTTAAGGCTTGTCTTTTTAACATTACTTGTCCTCTTCCCACTATTTTTCACTGTGGCCCTGTTTGATTCTGGCCCTTGATTTCTCTACCTATCACTTTTCTTATTCCCCTTACTGTCTTTTGTTCTTGTCTTTGATCCCCCCCTCCTCTGACTCCTTGCAAAGGTTCCCATCTCACTGCCATTTTAGTTAAAACCTCCCCAACCACTCTAGCAAATACTCCCCCTAGGACATCAGTCCCGGTCCTGCCCAGGTGTAACCCGTCCAGTTTGTACTGGTCCCACCTCCCCCAGAACCGGTCCCAATGCCCCAGGAATCTAAAACCCTCCCCCTCACACCATCTCTACAGCCACGTATTCATCCGATATATCCTGCAAGTTCTACTCTGACTAGCACATGGCACTGGTAGTAATCCCGAGACCACTACCTTTGAGGTCCTACTTTTCAACTTACTTCCTTGTGAAAGACTGTGGCCTTTTCCCATTGAGCTTCTGCAGCGATTGCCCCAGGCTTTAGTGCATCCCTCAGTCCTGGACCTTGGAATGTGCCAGTCTGTAACACTCAGTCTTGGGCAGCTCTTTGACTGGAGCATCAGCAGGTTTCGGGCAGACTGAAGAGCATCTTTCACTGAGTTGATGGTCCTCCAGCAGCAGTTCATGTTTGTCTCGGTGTGCGTCCCTGGGAACAGCCCGTAGAGCACAGAGTCCTCGGTTACAGAGCTGCTCGGGATGAACCTCGACAAAAACCACTGCATCTCTTTCCATACCTGCTTTGCAAAGACACATGCCAGAAGGAGGTGGACGAGGGTCTCTTCCCCACCACAACCGCCTAAAGGGCAGCGTGTGGAGGGGGTGAGACTCTGGGCATGCAGGAAGGATCTGACGGGGAGGGCCCTTCTCACCACCAGCCAAGCTACGTTTTGGTGCTTATTTGAAAATTCTGGTGATGAGGCATTCTGCCAAATGACTGACAGTCTGTTCGGGGAACCATCCAACAGGATCCACCATCTCCTTTTCCCATAGAGCCTTGAGGACATTCTGTGCAGCCCATTGTCTGATGGATTGGTGGTCAAAGGTGTTTTTCTGCACAAGCTTTTCCATGAGGGACAGGTAGTATGATACAGTCCAACTGAATGGAGCATTCCATGGCAATGTGGCCAGACCCGTTCTTCACAACACCGGGGACAGATAGAACCTCAGCACGTAGTGACACTTGGTTTTTGCATAGCAGGGGTCTAAGCACAGCTTGATGCAGCCACAGACAAAGGTGATCATCAGGATGAGGGTGACGAGTACGTTTTGTCCCCCTTTATCTAGAAGTTTGAACATGTGGACATGGTCTATTTTCGATCTCCAGAAAAAGCGGAAGATGGTGACCACCACGGCGCAGGGATGGGGTATGGGCCAGACCTGCGCCACGTACAGCAACAACGTGAGCGCCTCGTACCTGATAACCAGGTTCTTATCCACAATGGAGAGGCAGCGTCACTCCCACATGACCAGTTTCTGTTTTACCATCCCTGCTCACTTCCAGTTTTTGGCGCACACCTCAGCCCCTCCACACCATATCCCCAGCACCTTCAGGTGGTGTGACCTGACAGTGAAGGGGCAAAGGATCGGTGGCCCAGTTCCTAAAGAACATGGCCTCTCTCTTGCCGCGATTTACTTCAGCTCCTGAGGCCAGTTCGAAATGGTCACAGATGCTCATCAGCCTGTGAACAGATGGCGGATCAGAGCAGAAGTCAGCGACATTGTCCATGTCCAGGGAGACTTTAACCTGTGTGCCTCCGCTGCCTGGGATTGTCACACCTCTTTTATGCCCATATCCTTCCTAATGGACTCAGCAAAAGGTTCAACACAGTAAACAAACAAGACAGCGAAGAGAGGATAGCCCTAACTCCATATTTAATTGGAAAAATTTCCAATTCCCTCCCATTGATTGAGACTGCACTCCTGATGTTTGTGTAGAGCAGTTGGATCCAATTGCAGATTCCCTCCCCAAACCCCATTTTGGAGAGCACATTCATCATGACTGTGTGCGATATCCTGTCAAAAGCCTGCTTCTGGTCCAAGCTGATGAGGCAGGTGTCCACCCCTCCATCCCGTACATAGGCGATCGTATCCCTGAGTAGCGTGAGACTATCAGAGATCTTCCTGCACAGTACAGGTCAGATCAGGGTGGATCACCAACTCCAGAGCAGACTTGACCTGATCAGCAATGACCTTGGACAGAATTTTATAGTCCACATTCAGCAGTGAGGTGGGCCGCCAATTCCTGATTTCTGACCTCTTCCCCTTCCGCTTGTAGAGGAGGGTGATGATGCCTTTCTTCATGTATTGTGACATGCTGCTGGCCAAAAGCATCCTCTTGTACAATTCCAGCAGGTCTGGACTGATCCAGTCCCACAGAGTCAATACAACTCGACCAGTAACTCGTCTCGAAGAACCTGATGACCTTTGTCAGCTTGTCCAGATTCTCCCATGTACTAAGACCTCCATGATAGAGGACAGGAAGGACTGGGAGGCCGTGCAGCCCATGAGCGTCATGTCGTACAGCCCAGCATAAAAGGATTTGCTGTTCCTTAGTATGTCAGACTGCGATGATGTTACCAAGCTGTCCTCTTCCTTCAGGCTGCTAATTTCAGAACTCTCTTTGTGTACCTTTTGGAAGAAAAGCGTGAGCACACCTCATTCTGCTCCACGGAGCGGACTCTGGACTGGAAGATGATCTTGGAGGCTTCCACAGCAAAAAGGGAGCCTACTGGCTCTTCACCTCTTGGAGATCCTCCTTGACCTTAACCTCCATTGACTGCAGCAAGAGCAGATTCTGCATGCTTTTCTGGAGTAGGGACATTTCCCTCCGTCTCTCTCTTGCCTCTGAACCTCTTTTGATGATGAAGAGCCTCTTGATGTTCACCTTGATCACTTCCCACCAGTGCACTGGAGACTCAAAGAGGGCTTTCACTATTCGCCAACCTTTGTAACCTCTTTTGATGTTGAACTGGGTGCTTCACTACTCCTGGTTTTCCAGAGCTGGGGTGCGCTGGGCTTTACGCTGTGCTCTGTGCTTTAGGGTTGGGGTACGCTGGGCCTTTCGCTGCATGCAGTGTTTTGGTGCTGGGGGACCTTCTCTTCCAGATCCTTTGCGTTCTGCTGCTTATTTTGCTGCTATTGTTTTTCCGGCCCTTTCTCATCCGATGAGGAGCAGCCGCTCTGGTCCATCTCAGACATTTCTCTCCTCTTGCCACTGGGTGGTGGTCTGTTCCCTTCTTCATGGTTTTCCTCTTGACCACTTGCCACTCTCCCAGTTGTCCCTCTGTTGGCTCCTCCTCCACTGATTCTGTCTGCTGAGGAGGCGGCTCCAGTTATGGGGTTGGTGTTTGTCAGCTTGCTGCAGCTCCCTCTCCTTTATTCTCCTTGTCTTCCTTAGACAGATCTTCCTCGCTGGGGGGCTCGGATTGCTGGTCTCCTTTGCAGCACCAGCCATGTTGGTCGTTCCAGCCTCTTGCCTCTCCTTGATTCTCACCGCCTGTGTGTAACTGGACACACCATCACCTCCCAGTCTGGATCATGTGTCTATGAAGGGAGGTTGTTGTCCTGTCTAGATCACCCCAAATACCATTGCTCCATAACTGTCGGGAATAGAAGATCTCAGGATTGTGAGAGGAGCCTCAGGGCATCAGCCTCATTGATCCTGTAAACTAGAGGAACACATGAATGGGAGGCCATTCAGCCCCTCAAGCCTGTTCTGCCATTCAAGCACATCATGACTGATCTGTATCTCAACTGCATTTACCCAGTTTGGTTCCATAATCACTTAACCTTACCAACAAAAATATATCAACCTCAAGTTTTGAAATTCTCTTATCTGTCTCTCACTGTCAGCCTTTCCCTGCCTTTAGCTCTGTGTCTGTCTCCGCATTTACAGACGTTCCCTGACCTGACTCCATTTCTCTTCCATTTAAAGACGTTCCCTGACTAGTCTGCATTCCTTCTCAATTTAGAGACCCTCCCTGACCAGTCCCCATTTCCCTTAGAGACGCTCCCTGACCAGTCCTCGATCTCTTTCATTTAGTGTCGCTCCCTGACTAGTCCCCATTTCTCCTTCATTTCGAGACGCTCCCTGACTAGTCCCCATTTCTCCTTCATTTAGAGACGCTCCCTGCCTCTCCTGGATTTTATCACAGTCTCGGCTCATTGTTGAGATTAGGTCCGGAGGGAAGCGGTGGAAGCCGCGGCTGGGGGTTGATCTTGTTGTTTGTTGTAATCCCGCTGTTGAGATTGTCTCCTGGCTCCACACTCGGTGTATCTGCAGCCTGTGATCCCCGGGCTTTATTAAACCACCTCCCTCCCACCTGCTGGAACCACGCTCTCTGCCTCAGCCCCAGCTGAGCGCGCATGCTCAGTTCGCACCGCCCGGCAGGTCCGGACCAATAGGAAGAGCGGAGGCGGGAGTGGATCCTGCAGCCAATCGGAGCGTGTGAGGGGCGGGGCTGTAGCCATGGTGTGGGAGGGGCAACCCGCGCTTGCTATTGGTCCCGTGATTCCGTCAATCACCCGGACACTCAGCAGCCAGAGATCGTTGGTGAGTGCTTCAAGTACCGAGTGCGCAGGCGCCTTGCGGCATAGTGTTTAGAGCATGCGCAGTGTGGGTGCTGACTTGCTTTGAGGCGGTTGTGTTGAATCCGCAGCGGGTGACAAACTGCCGAGTGTGGGAGAGGATGGAGCCGGCGGGTTGGTGGGGAGGTTTCAGAAGCACCCCTCAACAGCTATAGTATATAGGCCTCAACACCTACAGTAAGAAGCTCCCCGTCCTGCGTTTGCACCGAGTGGGGCGGCAGTTGCGGGACTTCTCCCAGTGACAGGCCCGGGGTTAATGGCCGCCAGATTTCCAGCTCTTTTGGAGGAAATAAGGATTAATAAACTGTAACATCAAAGGAGAAAACTTTAAAGGAAACTGAGCTCAGTTATAAAGGAGCCTGGGAGAGGGGAGGGAGGAACCATTTGGGAGACAGCACAGGGCAGGAGGTTCCCCACTCCCTGGTTCCACAAAGACTCCCCTTGGACTGGGCCACACCTGGGCAGGGCTGGCTCAAGGTGCAGGAAGCTGCTAGGCTGAGCTGTGGACTGGGAGGAGTGGGGGGTTTGACTGACAGGCCTGGGGAGGGGGATATCAGGGCAGGTACACACACTGCTCCCCCTTTTCCTCCTGGAGTCGTGTTGCTGAGTGTTTCTAAACTCTCTCCCTATCCCAGTAATGTCGGTGGATTGTAGGTTGCTTTGAGTGTTGACCTCTCCTCATTCTTCCTCCTCCCATTCTGAGTTGCAGGTTTCGGTGGCTCGATGCACGTAAAGCGTTAATTCTGTTTATCTCTCCACAGATGCTGCCTGACCTGCTGAGTATTTCCAGCATTTTCTCTCTCTCAGATTTCCAGCATTCACAGCATTTTGGTTTTATTTTATTGCAGGCGTTGCTCACAAATCTGAGTCAAGAAACATGGACCAATTAAGAGCTGGTTTGCATTGGGGTGGGTGTTGGATATGGAAGTCAAGACCTGTGTATGTCTTTTTTGTTGCATCAGTTTGATCTGGAGTGGAGATGGAGGAGAGGCTGTTGGGTTTAACCCCGAGTACTTTTGAGCCCAGTCGGGCCCAGGAATTTCCAATGTGAGACTGTCAAGGGAGGTAGATTTCAGGAAAGATGAGGTTGCTAAATAGACACAATGTAAAAGAATACTGTTTTAGTAACAAGTATTTATGTAGAGGCTTTTAATCCATTTTACCTGTACAGATTTTTTTACTTCATTCTTGGGAAATGTGTGTCATTAGCCAGACCAACCTATATTGTCAATCCACAGTTGCCCTTTGAACCTCTGCAGTCCGTGTGGTGAAGGTGATCCCGCAATGGTGTTAGGGAAGGAGTTACAGGATTTTCACCCAGTGATGATGAAGGAACGGTGATATATGTCCAAGTCCATATAAATTTGAATTTATGCAGTGCCTTTAATGTAATAACGTGTTCCAAGTCTGTTCACAGGAGTGTTATAAAGCAACATTTGACACTGACCACACGAGATATTAGGGAAGATAACAAAAAGCTTGATCAAAGAGGTGGGTTTTAAGAAGTGTCTGAAGCACGGAAGGTGAGGTAGCGATGCAGAGGGAATTAGGGAGAGATTTCCAAAGCTTATGGTCTCGGCAGCTGAAGGCGTGGCCACCAGTGGTGGAGCAAAGAAAGTCGGAATGCTCAAGATGCCAGAATTCGATGATCCCTGATCTCTCGGAGGGTTGTAGAGCTGGAGGAGATTATAGAGATAGTGAGGGGCGAGGGCATGCAGGGATTTGAAAACAAGGATGAGGATTTTAAAATTGAGGTGCTGCTTAACTGGGAGTCTGTGTAGACCAGTGAGCACAGTGGTGATGGGTGAACATGACTTGATTTGAGTCACGGCACAGGCAGCAGAGTTTTGAATGATCTCACGTTTACAGAGGGTAGAATCTGGGAGGCCAGCCAGGAGTGTGTTAAAATAGTCAAGTTGAGAGGTAACAAATGCATGGATGTAAGTTTCAGAGGCAGTGGCGAAGTCTGACAATGTTACTGAGGTGGAAATAGGTGGTCTGAGTGATGGCACCGATATGCAGTCGGAAATTCATCTTGGGGTCAAATATCACACCAAGGTTATTAAAGGTCTGGTTTAGTCTCAGACAGTTGCCAGGGAGAGGGATAGAGTCGGTGGCTAGGGAGTGGAGTTTGTAGCAGGAACTGAAGACAATGGCTTCAGACTTCCCAATATTTAAATGAAGGAAATTTCTGATCTTCCAGTACTGGATATCAGACAAGTCAGGATGGGGTGTGACTTGGAGGGGAATTTGGAAGTGATGGTGTTCACATACACCTTCTCTCCTGGTCCTTCTAGATTATGGAAGTTGAGAGGTTCTGTCAAAGCTCTGGTCAAGTTGTACATATGTAAAATCCCTCTCCTCTCCCTGCCCCTTCCTCTCATTCCACCCCCCCCCCCCCCCCCACTCTCCTCCCATGGAGGACAGAGTCTTGTGTAGGTCCAGACTGGTTGCAGGTTCCCTTCCCTGAAGGATATTAGTGAACCAGTTGGGGTTGTACGTCAATCCAGCAAATTTCATGGTTACTTTTTCCTCGTGCCGGCCCCATAGATTAGCAGATTCATTCAGCTCCATTTCGTAACCTGCCTTTGTGTTTTTGTGTGTTCTCTCACACTTTTTTTTTGTTTGAAATCAATTTCACAGGGTTTTAGAAGGGGAGGAATTGTAGCCGTGAAATGCAAAGCAAATGTCAGATCAGGATCTGAAGGAGTCGCCAATTTATCAGAACCCGAATATTTTGAACATGCAAGGAAAAAGTACAGATCACAGTGGGGAGAAATTATACACCTGTTCCGTGTGTGGACGAGGTTTCAGTCGATCATCTGGCCTGTTGAAACACAAGCACAGTCACACTGGGAAGAAACCGTGTAAATATGGGGACTCTGGAAAGGGATTGAATTATCAAGTGGAGCTGGAGACTCATCCATGTAGTCACACCCTGGAGAGGCCGTTCACCTGCTCCGAGTGTGGGAAAGGATTCACTCAATCATCCCATCTTCTGGCACACCAGCGAGTTCACAATGGGGAGAAGCCGTTCACCTGCTCCGAGTGTGGCAAGGGATTCTCTACTTCATCTAATCTGCTGAAACATCAGCGAGTTCACACTGGGGAGAGGCCATTCACCTGCTCCAAGTGTGGGAAGAGATTCACTCAGTTAACACACCTGCTGACACACCAGCGAGTTCACACTGGGGAGAGGCCATTCGCCTGCTCCAAGTGTGGGAAGAGATTCACTCAGTTAACACACCTGCTGTCACACCAGCGAGTTCACACTGGGGAGAGGCCGTTCACCTGCTCCGAGTGTGGGAAGGGATTCACTCGGTCAACCCACTTGCTGACACACCAGCGAGTTCACTCTGGGGAGAGACCATTCACCTGCTCCGAGTGTGGGAAGAGATTCACCACTTCATCCGCCCTGCTGAAACATCAGCGAGTTCACACTGGGGAGAGACCGTTCACCTGCTCAGAGTGTGGGAAGGGATTCACTACTTCAACCACCCTGCTGACACACCAGCGAGTTCACACTGACGAGAGACCATTCAGGTGCCCTCATTGCGGGACTGGGTTCAGGCGATCATCTGAACTCACTGAGCACCAGCACACTCACACTGGAAAGAGGCAGATCACCTGCTCCGAGTGTGGGAAGAGATTCGCTACTTCATCCACCCTGCTGACACATCAGCGAGTTCACACTGGGGAGAGACCATTCATCTGCTCCGAGTGTGGGAAGGGATTCACTCAGTCATCCGACCTGCTGAAACACCAGCGAGTTCACACTGGGGAGAGGCCGTTCACCTGTTCAGAGTGTGGGAAGGGATTCACAACCTCATCCTCCCTGATGAGACACCAGCGAGTTCACAAGTAACTCTGGGAGGACAAATGTGTGCCACATAGTGGATTTCCAACATTGGGGTTTTGGAAATCCACCCTTTCCAACCTTAACCAAAAAACCGGCTTTGGAAAAAACCAAATTGGAGCTGTCAGTTTTACTTTCTGATTCGTTCAGATAATTATCTATGTCGTAGCACAAAATAAGAAAAATGACCCCGCTTATATTCAAGTTTTTGAATTGTCAATGTCTCATAAATGTTTGCTTTTTATGAATTTATATACCTACTGATTTGTGCACATTGCTTACCAAGATACCAGAATGTGCAATCTGGTATGCTTATAAATATTGCTTTCTATTAAAGTTGACACATCTTCACAGAACATCTTTTACATGAGCAGTCCATAAATAGGCAGAAGCAGGATAACGTGAGAATGTGAACTCTGTAAAACCAATTATCAGCTGTCAAGAAAGTTTCATGAAATCGTATTCTGAGAACAATGCAATTTTATTCATTAAATACGCAAAATTGTACAAAATTGCCATTAAAGGCCGGCTGGGGTCTGCAAATGAAACCCAACCCGAGCCCAACAGAACCATATCTGACCCAGAGCCCGACCCGGCCTGAGTCCTTTCATTTTTTCCCGTGCCCGACCTGACCTGACCATCGGTTAACTTACCTTCCGTTTTTCACTTTGTTGCTTATCTGCACAAGCTTAAAATGACTAACAAAACCACCTTTCAAGTCCAAAAAGTATATTAACATTGGAGCCACTTGCTGGAGGTGGTGATAGAGTGTGTTTGACCCGGCCTGACCCAAGCCCGAACGCCAGACCCAAAAATGCGACCCGACCCAACCCGAACCTGACACATGGTCCCGTCGGGTTCAGGTTCGGTAGCCGGCCTTTAATTGCCATTACTCAACTAGTTTGCTTCAACAACTGCTATAATTACATGATTCCTTGTCAAAAAAAAAGACTTTCTTTGTCTTCGGCTACTAATTTTCAGGCCTTTTGGTCTTTGGTCACTCTCACCCCTGCATTTTTGTGAAATACTCTCCCTATTAGTGCTCACCTGCTGGATAACTGATTACATTTATATGTGTTTATACATGTTTATAAAGTGTCTGTGAGCCCAGATTTAACTAAGTTGTGATTTGTAACCAATAAATGATGTTTCAGACATGACTTGTAGTCTGGTATCTTGGTGATTTGTCAAGAAAGATTTAATTCACTCACAGCAGCTGGAGAGGAACCAGACTGAGATTTAATGAACATAAGAAATAGGAGCTGGAGGAGGCCATTTGGCCCTTCGAGTCTGCTCTGCTATTCACCAAGATCATGGCTGATCTTCTACCTCAACTCCACCTTCCTGCACTATCCCCATATCCCTTAATTCCCAAAAATCTATCAATCTCTGTTAAATATACTCAATAACTGAGCATCCACAGCTCCCTGGGGTGGACAATTCCAAAGATTCACAAACCTTTCAGTGAAGAAATTTCTCCTCATCTCAGTTCTAAATGGCCGATCTCTTATCCTGAGACTGTGACCTGGTGTTCGAGATTCCCCAGCCAGGGGGAAATATGTTCTCGACATCTACCCTGTCAAGTCCCTTAATAATTTATTATGTTTCAGGAAGATCATTTCTCATTCTTCTAAACTCCAAGGAACATCAGCCTAGTCTACTCATTCTCTCCTCATAGTGCGGTAGCTGTAACATAGTGGTTATGTTACTGGACGAGTAATCCAGAGGCCTGGATTAATGATGCAGAGACATGAATTCAACAGCTCCCCCCAGCCCCCAATGGCAGTTCAGGGATTAAAATTCAACAAAGTGACTCCTGACAACACAGTGGCCCTACGACGTCATTAGAGCGCTCCAAGCTACACACGTGAGCAAACGGTCTCCTGCCAACATCATCCAGCAGCTGAATAAGCCACTTTGAGGCTGGAGCTAGATCCCTGCTCTTCGCTCGACCTGTCCACTTCCCCCCCACTCAGCTACTCTCTCCCACTCCACTGGCCGCTCTCCCTCCTCGGATCCATGCCTCGACGCTTTCTCCCCGCCTCCCCCCACCAGCCGCTTTCCCCCCTCAGCTGCTCGCTCCAGACTTCACCACTGCTCCCCCCCACCCACTCCCCTCAGCCGATTGTTCTCTGTTCTGCACTCCCCCCCCACGCACCACCCAACTCTCCAACCGCTCGCTTCCCCCACCCCCCCACCTCCAGCCGCTAGCTCTAGGTCGCGCTGCTTCCCTCCTCTCAGCCATTCCCTCCTACGTCTCCCTGTCACCCATCGCGGCCTGCCTTGCTTTGGCCAGCGTGCGGCGAATGATTGAACATGCGAGTGAGTGGCTGAGGGGAGGGAAGTGGCATAGCCTGGAGCTAGTGTCTGGAGGGGAGGGGGAAGCGGGGGGTGGCATGCCAGAAGTGAGGAGTGGGGAACAAACGGCCAAGGGGAAGGAGGAGGAGCAGTGGCGAGATCTGGAGCGAGCAGTTGAGGGAGGGTGGGAGATGGTAAAGCTTTAACGAGTGCTTAAAGGAAGGTAGCGAGGAGCCAGCGGTGAGAAGAAGGGCACAGGAGGGACCGATAGATAGAGGATAGAGGATCTTTGGGCTGAAGGTGTTTTCCTGTGATAAATTGAGCAGTGCCATTTTTAATCCTCGCAGCTGCCTGAACGTCACAGACAGTGACATTTCATTGGAAGAGGCTGCATTTGCTCATGTGTTAGTAATGCGCCACCTAGTGGTTGTATTGTCAGCAAATGCAGCCTAAATTCAATTAAATAAATCTGGGATTTAAAAAAAGCTAGTATCAGTAATGGTGACCATGAAACTACTGATTGTCCTGAAAACCCAGCTGGTTCATTAATGTCCTTTAGGGAAGGAAATCTGCCGTCCTTACCCGATCTGGCCTATATGCGACTCCAGACCCACAGAAATGTGGTTGACTCTTAACTGCCCTATGAAACGGCCGAGCAAGCCGCTGTTATATTCAAGGAGGCGGTTCACCACTACCTTCGCAAGGGCAATTAGGACTGGGTAATAAATGCTGGCCTTCCAACAACGCCCACATTCTGTGAATAACATCTCATCCCAGGATCCAGCCCAGTGAACCTTCATTGCATTCCCACAAGGGCAAGTATGTCCCTCCTTATGTAAGGAAACCAAAACTGCACACAGTACTCTAGGTGGAGCCTCACCCATGTCCTGTATAATCATAGTAAGACTTCTTTACTCTTATACTTCAATCTCTTTGTAACAAAAGCTAACAAGCTGCCTTCCTAACTTGCAAGTTAACTTTATGATTCATGTACGAGAACACCATGTCCCTCTGAATGCCGATATTTTTCGCTTAGTCTCTCCCAATTCATAAAACTGATTTTTTTTATTTTTCCTATCTAAGTGGATGACTTCACAATTCACCACATTGTATTCCATCTGCCATGTTCTTGCCCACTCGCCCAACCTGTATCTATCCCTCTGCAGCCTGTTTGTCTCCTCCTCACTGCTTACCTTCCCACCTAACTCTGTATTGTCAGCAAACTTTACGTTCAGCCCCCTGTTACGGACAGGTAGGAAATGGGGTGGCTGGCTTCCACCTTTTACCTCACAACTGTGGGGGTTTAGATTTAAAGTGATTGGTAGAAAAATTGGAGGGGAGATGAGGAAAAACTTTTTCACCCAGAGGGTGGTGATGATCTGGAACTCACTGCCTGAAAGGGTAGTTGAGGCAGAGACCTTCAAATCATTCAAAAGGAGTGTGGATATGGACCTCAAGTGTCGTAAGCTGCAGGGCTACAGACCAAATGCTGTAAGGTAGGATTAGAATAGGTGGATAATTTTTCACCCGGCACAGACACGATGGGCCAAGTGGCCTCTTTCTGTGCCTTAAACTTTCTATGATTCTATGACCACATAGTGTTTTTGTTAAACTAGAGTTTCAGTTCCATGAGTGTTTGAAGGGTCAATTAAACAGACCAACAACAGGTCTTCTCTTAGGTTTAAAGAAAGAAAGATAACTTTTTTCCACAATATCTGAATTGATCGCAATCTTCACCCACTCACGCGTTCACACACACAAACACACATAAGGAGAGATAGAAAGGGAAAGGTAAGATGCACTTAAAGTTCCAAGTGATGTAAGAGTTTTGTGGTTTGCAAAAATCTGTTGACTCGTCTTGGGAGGAAAATCTTTTCAAAGGCGCAGGCCTGGATGTTTGTAGTCTTGAACTTGCTGAAGTGTTGTAGTTCTGGTTTACTTCCGCAGCTGGGGAATTCAAAGTTACCTTGTAATTTCTCTCTGCCTCAGTTGTTCAAAGATGGTTCAAAACTGTTTTTTGCAGGCAGTGCACCCTGGCTTAGCTGGTCGGCTTCACAGCTTCTCTGGCTGGATGTATGGCCTTCAGACTCTCTCTATCTCTCTAAGAAAAAAGTCTCAGCTTGGTTTTGATCATGTGACCAAAGAATGCTCTCCTGTGCAGGGTTTATACAGTGTCTTTGAACATGCACCATTGTTAAAAATGGAGTTTGAAGATGGCTCATCATGATACCGCAGTGTTAGGTCACACCTATTATTTTGGCTTTTGAATCCGCAGTCTCCCTCTCTGTCAGGGTCTTTGATAATTCAGTTGTTGAAGATAGGAGAAACTTTGCTTTTTATTGCCTGTTTCCCATTTTAATGTCTTCCCAAGGCTGGACCAGATGTGATGATGGGTTTTGATCTCCAACAGCCCAGATATACTTTGTATTACAGCAGTGGAGTCACCGACCCAACCCAATCTTGTCTGCAGCAATGTGTCCATGTTTTGGAGTTTAACTCACCAGTTTACAGTTTATTTCATATATAGTAAGTAGTGTTTTTTTAGGGAGTTCTGTAGTAATGAGGACCAGGGAAGAAGGGTCCGAGAGTAACTGATATTATTGGACATTAAGATCTTCCAAAAGGTTAATTTAAAGCATTAAGTCATGGCAGGAGATCTCAAAGCCGTGGTGTGCTCCTCGTGCTCCATGTCGGAAGCCGGGAACATGTCCAGTGCCCTGGACCAGCATGTGTGCAGGAAGTGTCTCCAGCTGCAGCTCCTGGAAGCCCGGACTTCGGAGCTGGAGCGGCAGCTGGGGTCACTGTGAAGCATCCACGATGCAGAAAGTATCGTGAATAGCACGTATAGAGAGGTGGTCACACTCCACAGGCAGGAAGGGAATGGGTGACCACCAGGCAGAGCAAGAGGACTAGGCAGGCAGTTCAGGAATCTCCTGTGGCTATTCCCCTGCAAAACAGATACACTGCTTTGGATACTGTTGGAGGGAATGGCCTCTGCAACAGCCCAATTCGTTGCACCAGGGTTGGCTCTGCTGCACAGGGGAAGAGTAAAAAGTGTGGAAATGCAATAGTTATAGGGGATTCAATTGAAAGGGAAATAGATAGGTGTTTCTGTGGCCACAAAAGAGACTCCAGGATGGTGTGCAGCCTCCCTGGTGCTGGGGTCAAGGATGTCTCAGAGCGGTTACAGGACATTCTGAAGGGGGAGGGTGAACAGCCAGTGGTCGTGGTACACATTGGTACAAATGACATCGGTAAAAAAAAGGATGAGGTCCTAAAAGCAGAATGTAGGGAGCTAGGAAGTAAGTTGAAAAGTAGGACCTCAAAGGTAGTGATCTCAGGATTACTATCAGTGCCAATTGCTAGTGAGAGTAGAAATAGCAGGATATATCGGATGAATACGTGGCTGAAGAGATGGTGTGAGGGGGAGGGTTTTAGATTCCATTATCAAAGATTTTATAGCAGAGCACTTAGAGAACAGTGGTCGGATCGGGCAGAGTCAGCATGGATTGACGAAAGGGAAATCATGCTTGACAAATCTACTAGAATTCTTCGAGGATGTAACTTGTAGAATTGATGAGTGATGTGGTTTATTTGGACTTTCAGAAGGCTTTTGACAAAGTCCCACATAAGAGATTAGCGTGTAAAATTAAAGCGCATGGGATTGGGGGTAGTGTATTGCGATGGATAGAAAATTGGTTGGCAGACAGGAAACAAAGAATAGGGATAAATGGGTCTTTTTCCGAATGGCAGACAGTGACTCGTGGGTACTGTAGAGATCAGTGCTAGGACCCCAGCTATTCACAATATATATTAATTATTTAGATGAGGGAACTAAATGTAATATCTCCAATTTGCAGATGACACAAAACTGGGTGGGAGGGTGAGTTGTGAGGAGGATGCAGAGAGGCTTCAGGGTGATCTGGACAAGTTGAGTGAGTGGGCTAATGCATGGCAGATGCAGTATAATGTGGATAAATGTGAGGTTATACACTTTGGTAGCAAAAACAGGAAGGCAGATTATTATTTGAACGGCTATAAGAGAGGGGAATACACAGCGAGACCTGAGTGTTCTTGTACACCAGTCGCTGAAGTTAAGCATGCAGGTGCAACAGGCGGTAAAAAAGGCAAATGGTATAGCAAAAGGATTCGAGTACAGGAGCAGGGATGTCTTGCTGCAATTATACAGGGCCTTAGTTAGGCCACACCTGGAATATTGTGTGCAGTTTTGGCCTCTTTATCTGAGGAAGGATGTTCTTGCTATGGAGGGAGTGCAGCGAAGGTTTACCAGACTGATTCCTGGGATGGTGGGACTGTCGTATGAGGAGAGATTGAGTCAATTAGGATTATATTCGCTGGAGTTCAGAAGAGTGAGGGGCGATCTAATAGAAACCTATAAAATTCTAACAGGACTTGACAGGGTAGATGCAGGAAGGATGTTCCCGATGGTGGGGCAGTCCAGAACCAGGGGTCATAGTCTAAGGATACGGGGTAAACCTTTCAGGACTGAGATGAGGAGAAATTTCTTCACCCAGAGAGTGGTGAACCTGTGGAATTCACTACCACAGAAAGCAGCTGAGGCAAAAACATTGTATGTTTTCAAGATGGGGTTAGATATAGCTCTTGGGTCTAAAGGGATCAAAGGGTATGGGGCGAAAGTGGGAACAGGCTGCTGAGTTGGATGATCAGCCATGATCATTATGAATGGCAGAGCAGGCTCAAAGGGCTGAATGGCCTACTGCTGCTCCTATTTTCTACTTTTCTAATTAATTTTTATAGTTCATAACTGCTCCAGTTCACTTCATTTTTCATTGTTGTTCCTTTTGTGAGCTTAACAGCTGACGCTGGCTGTGTTCAGTTCTACACTCACTGGTTCCTCTCTCTCCCTCCCCTGTAGGTGCTGACTCTGACTGGGTTCAGTTCTACACTCACTGGTTCCCCTCACTCCCTCCCCTGAAGGTGCTGACTCTGACTGGGTTCAGTTCTACACTCACTGGTTCCCCTCACTCCCTCCCCTGAAGGTGCTGACTCTGACTGGGTTCAGTTCTACACTCACTGGTTCCCCTCACTCCCTCCCCTGTAGGTGCTGACGCTGGCTGGGTTCAGTTCTACACTCACTGGTTCCCCTCACTCCCTCCCCTGTAGGTGCTGACTCTGACTGGGTTCAGTTCTACACTCACTGGTTCCCCTCACTCCCTCCCCTGAAGGTGCTGACTCTGACTGGGTTCAGTTCTACACTCACTGGTTCCCCTCACTCCCTCCCCTGTAGGTGCTGACGCTGGCTGGGTTCAGTTCTACACTCACTGGTTCCCCTCACTCCCTCCCCTGTAGGTGCTGACTCTGACTGGGTTCAGTTCTACACTCACTGGTTCCCCTCACTCCCTCCCCTGAAGGTGCTGACTCTGACTGGGTTCAGTTCTACACTCACTGGTTCCCCTCACTCCCTCCCCTGAAGGTGCTGACTCTGACTGGGTTCAGTTCTACACTCACTGGTTCCCCTCACTCCCTCCCCTGTAGGTGCTGACGCTGGCTGTGTTCAGTTCGACACTCACTGGTTCCTCTCTCTCTACTCCCCTGAAGGTGCTGACTCTGGCTGCGTTCTGTTCTACGCCTACCCATTCCCCTCTCACTCCTTTCCCCTGAAGGTGCAGGTACAGCAGGGTTAGATACAGAGTATAGCGCCATCTATGCTGTCCCATCAATCACTCCCAGGGCAGGTACAGCACAGGGTTTGCTGCTGCCTAATTGGGACATCTGAGGGCTGAGTACATCAACAAGCTGCAGGAGGTGCTTCTGGATCGGGAGAGGTGAGGAGAGAGCTGCAACACCTTTGGGCAACATTTGCTGCAGAGGAGGAAAAGACTTTGGATAAATAAGGCTGTATTTGGAGGTGGATGTTTGATTTGGACTACTGAGGGAGGTGGAAGAGGCTGGAACAACAAGGGGTGGGGCCTGTACAATTCTACAGGGGGCAGTGCAACTGCATTAAATACTCAAGGAAGCTCTCTCCTACCCCACTTACCCAGCCTGGGTCAGCTGAAGCTGCCTGGCTAAAGAGACAGAAAGATATAGCTAGTGCCTGGACAGCTTTCAGCTGACCCAGGTGAAGATGCCTCCTCCAACCAGAAGACCAGGAGTGTTACTCAGGACTGTTCAGAGTACTCTGTATATCACCCTTAAAGCAAAAGTCATTGCTTACAGTCTGTCTTTCCCCTCTCCTGTGTATTCTCAGCCTCTCCCTTAACCTACATTATTTGTGTTTATACATTATTTCTTGCAAACTTTTGTTTGTTTTTTTCGCAAGCCTACAATTCGGGGTGGGTGTAGCTCTTGAATCCATGGCAAGCCAATCATCGCTGGTGGTGGGGTCCTCTCATACCTATGCTGCTGCAGCCTCTGTGGCCGTCCACATAGTCCCGTCACCTTTTAAGTTAATGACATCTAGCCTTGGGGTAAAGAGCTATGCCCACCCCAACATGTCTATAGAGGCCTGTGTAAAGGCAATGGCTGAGGTTGTCGGCCCTTTGGCCATTGTGACAGCCTCAAAGATATACATGAAGGCAGTGTTTTTTCTGAAGATCGAGATGTCCCTGGCCCTGAGTAAGAGGCTCACTGTGGCCAGGACTTTCCTGCCACTGGAACCCCTGGGGGCTACTGCGCAGCAAGTTATGTTATCCAATGTCCCACCCTTTATTCACCGTGGACTCCTCCTCCCCCAACTGCACCATCTGAGGGAGGTGAGGTCATGGATCACCCCAGTCCCGCTCTGTCTTTGGGAGAGCAGCCTCCGACATGTCTACACCTTCCGCTGCCAGCTATTCATGCAGCTGGTGTGGGAGGAGGTCTCAGAGGGCCACTTTAATGCCGGGTTCCAGGGGATGGCCTACCGTGTCTTCTGGATCTCGGACGGGGCACAGGGACATGCTTGCAAGGGGGTGGGGCATGTTCAGAAGAAATGCCCCAACCTCCTGACTGCCAACTCCACCTCAGCAGCCCAGGGTGGCGCCGCTGCACCTCCCCCCACACCCCCTACGCTTGCAACAAATGCCGCTCAGTCGGTTCCAGAGGCTGTGCTTTTCACAGCCTCCAGCAGGGAGGGGGTTGCTTGCCCGAGTGGAAAGTAGACGTGGAGAAAGAGTAAACACCGGGAGGCTCGTCCCCTGGATACTGTGGCTCAACCCAAGGCCCGATTCCAAGGAACCTACCTGACCCAGAGCTGGGCTCAGGCCCAGGGCAATGGGCCAAAAGGAGGGTGCAGAGGCTAGGGGGTGGACCATGGAGATCTCTGAGCTTCTGTTTCCTAGTTGGAAGAAGAGGAGAAAGCACCCCTCCACAGAGGTAAATCAGGGCCCTGAGGTGTGGGACCCATCTGCTGGAGGGAGAGCTATCTCCTGGTTCAAGACCCCAGTTTTCTACTGCATCAAGGCCATAAGGCCTGGGCAGGAGCTCCCTACCTTTCAGGATGAAGGGGAGGGAGAGACCCCTGTACGTGTGGCCCCTCCTGAAAGAGCAAGTGGAGCCCAGCTTGCGGTAGGGGAGCCTGGGGACGCTCCTGAAGATGTCTCCCCATCTGCCACTGGGTCGGGTGCCCTCAGTGGAGGGGAGGGCAAGGCCCCAAAGGGTCGGCCCCCCAGCGATAATCCACTCCCAACCAGGATTTACCCGACCCAGTTATGATTGAAAATGCTGCCCTGCCTGTTGGGCCTGTGGGCGCTGGTGGGGCAGGAGATGACCTCCTCTCCCAGCCTCCGGTCCTGCTCCAGCTGAATTTCCGGAGTCCTGGAGTAGCAGGGTGGGGTCTACATGAGTCACCGCAACCCTATTTCTAGTGGGGTGGCTATTTTGTTTGCCCCGACTTTTCACCCAGAGATCTTGGGGGTCAAGGAGCTTGTGCTGGGCCGCTTGCTCCACCTCGCCGTTCACCTGGGTGACATACTGCTCCACTTTGTCAACGTGTTCGCGCCCAGGCCCAGTGCGTTGCAAGCGCGCTTCTTTAAAGAAATGTCCGATTTCTTGCGCTCTATCGATAGCGGCAAGTGCATCATCCTCGGGGGGGGGGGGATTTTAACACCCTCGAGGTGGGGGATTGCTCCGGTCCATTGTTGGAGAAGGTGAGGGAACTGATCAGCTCCATCAACTTGGTGGACATCTGGCGGAATCTCCATCCTGACTCCAATGCCTTCACATGGAGGTCTGGAGGAGGAGGGTCCCGAATCAACCGCCTCTACATTCACAGGCATGCGTCTCGGTAGCCTCCATGCGGCTGGTGCTGTGCTCGGATCACCACCTGGTGTGGGTGGATGCTCCGCATGTGGGTAGGGTCCGTGTACTGGCACTTTAACAACCAGCTACTGGAGGACGAGCGATTCCAGGACTCATTCTGTCGATTCTGAAACGACTGGAGAAGGAAGCACGAGGGCTTCCCCTCCTTGAGACTATGGTGGGAGGTGGGCAAGGCTCACATCCGTGTCTTCTGTCGGGAGTACACAAAGGGTTTGACCAAGAGGCAGGAAGCTGAGAACAGGAGCCTAGAGAGCGAGGTGCTCGACTTGGAGTCCTTTCTCAGTCATATCGTCATAGTCCCGGCCTTGTGGCAGGCGTACAAATAGAAGGGTGCACTGGGGGTCGTAGGGTCCCGAGGCGCATACGTGAGGTCGTGGGTCAAGATCCTGGAAGATGTGGACCGCACCTCACCCTTCTCGCCTTTTTAAAATGGGGCTGATCAGGCTGACCATGGAGTTCCTCAGGGCATTCTGGGACATCCTGGGGGGCAACTACACACGGGTCCTGGGGGAATGTCTGGTGACTTGGGAGATGCCCCTCTCGTTGCGCAGGGCGGTCATCGCCCGGCTGCTGAAGAGGGGTGATCTCGGCTTCCTTAAGAACTGTCGTCCCTCCTTAGCACAGATTATAAGACCGGGCTCTCTCTGCCCGCCTGAGCTCTATGCTGGCGCACATGATCCACCTCGACCAGTCCTACATGGTCCTGGGCCAGTCCATCCAGGACAACATCCGGGACTTGATCCATCTTTCCCAGAGGACTGCTCTGTCGGTCTCCTTTCTCTCCCTCGATCAGGAGAAGGCATTCTCAAGAAGACTCAGGCTGCATTTTGTGGCCTGGGTCTGACTTTTATATGCCGCCGCAGAGTGTCTAGTCAAAGTTAACTCTGCTTTGGCAGAGGAGTGCGTCAAGGATGCCCCATGTCCAGCCAATTGTATAACATCCGCATGGAGCCATTCCTGTGCCTGCTTCACAGGAGGTTGGTGGGTTTGGCTTTGTGTGGGCCGGACATGCGGGTCAACCTCTCTTACTTATGCCCATGACATGCTCCTCACAGTCACAGATCCCGTTGACGTGCAGAAGATGCGCGAGCACCAGCATGCCTTTTCTGTCGTGTCCTCCGCGAGGATCAATTGGGAGTAATGTTCTGGAGTCCTGGTGGGTCAGTGGCGGGTGGACTGCCTGCCGGAGGAGTTAACACCCTTTGTGGAACACCACACACCTCCTCTATCTGGGAGTCCACCTGAGCCCCCCTGAGGAAGCCTGGCCAGCAAACTAGCAAGAGTTGGAGGCGAAAGTCACCACTTGGCTGGGGCACTGGACAGGACTGTTCCGAGTGCTTTCCTACAGGAGCCATGCGCTGGTCATAAACCAACAGGTACCTCGATGCTGTGGTACCGGTTGGTCACTTAGGCCCCACCCCCTGCATTAGCCACCAAGATCCAGAAGAAGCTCGTCGATTTCTTCTGGGGCGTGAGGAAATACTGGGTCTCTGCACGTGCAGTGACCCGTGTGTAGTTGCCCCCCCCAGGATGTCCCAGAATGCCCTGAGGAAGTCCACGGTCAGCCTGACCAGCCCCTTTTTAAGAAGGCTGAGTCTCCCAATTGAGGAGGGCGGCCAGTTGCTGGTGTGCGTCCGCACCCAGGCTGCGACTCTCCACCTTCGGACCCTGCAGAGATACCTGTACGTCGAGCCTCCTCCCAGATGATGTGTGCTGGAGACATATTTTTCCCGCCAGGGCCACTGCCTTCATGACGACACGCAGCTCCTGGCAGTGAACATTATATGTGCCTCTCTGAGGGAGTTGCCTGTCTTTTACCGGGATCTATTCAGAGTGTGGAACATGGTCGCCTCCAGTCAGGGTGCTCTCCCACCGGCACAGGAGAGCGCCTTGGCTGTCCGGGCAGCCAGCTCTGGGGATGGACCAACGGGTGGAGGAGTAGCCAAAGTCCTGGGATGCCCCTCACTGTGGGGATGAGGGGGCACGGGAGTGTGGAGTGCTCCCGGCTGAGCTGACTTCCATTCGGCCGGAACTGCCAAACCTGAGCCGCTTCTCGGAAATGCCCTCCGTGCCATTCCACACGGCACGGAGGGGTTTCCTGTACGGGCTGCTCCTGCACACTCTCAACTTCCTTGCCTTCGTCTGCCACCTGGACACACTATGGCGCTCCATGTTGACATCTGGCAGTGAGGGGAAACTCCAGTGGAGGTCTGTCTATGCGGGAGTCCTCCCCCTTTATATTGGGGACAGTAAATTCTATGATACATAGGAATTATTCTAGGAATTAATCTCAGTTAATGAAGAAAGTAGTTTAAGTAAATTAACTAATAGCTTAAGTAACAATGGCAGGACAGGTGTGATGTCAGGACAGGTCAGACTACCTGAAGGTGCTGGGGATATGGTTCGGAGGGGCCGGGGCGTGCACCAAAACCTGGAGGGAGTGAGTTGCCAGGGTACACCATAAACGGAGCATGTGGGAGCAGCGATCTCTCTCCATTGTGGGTAAGAACCCAGTCATCAGGTGCGAGGTGCTCACGTTGTTGCTATAGGTGGCACAGTTCTGGCCCATCCCCCACTCCTGCACCATGGCGGTCACCTGAGCCATTTTCCGCTTCATCTGGAGATCCAAAACGGACCGGGTCCGGAGGGACACGATGTTCAAACCTCTGTAAAAGGGCGTGAAAAACGTACCCAACATCCCCCTCATCCTGATGACCACCTTCGTGTGCGGCTGCATCAAGCTGTGCGCAGATCCCCAGTACGCAAACACCAAGTGTCACTAAGTGCTGAGGTTCTATCTGTACCCGGTGTTGTGAAGGATGGGCCTGGTCACATTGCTGTGTAATGCTCCATTCAGTTGGACCGTGCCGTACCACCTATCCTTCGTGGGAAAGTTTCTGTGGAAAAACTCCTTTGACCACAAATCCATTAGGCAGTGGTCTGCACGGAATGTCCTCAAGGCCCTACGGGAAAAGGAGATGGTGGATCCTGTCGGATGGTTCCCCAAGCAGACTGCCAAAGTCATTTGGCAGAATGCCTCATCACAAGAACATTCAAACAAGCACCAAGATGTAGCTTGGCTGGTGGTGAGAAGGGTCCTCCCCGTCAGATCCTTCCTGCATGCCTGAAGTCTCACCCCCTCCACACACTGCCCTCGAGGTGGCTGCAGTGGGGAAGAGACAGTTGCCCACCTCCTTCTGGAATGTGTCTTTGCAAAGCAGGTGTGGAAAGAGATGCAGTGGTTTTTTGTCGAGGTTCATCCCAAGCAGCTCTGAAACACAGGAGTCTGTGCTCTACGGGCTGTTCCCAGGTACACACACCGAGACAAACATCAACTGTGCTGGAGGACCATCAATTCGGTAAAAGACTGAGATGAGGAGAAATTTCTTCACCCAGAGAGTGGTGAGCCTGTGGAATTCGTTACCACAGAAAGCAGTTGAGGCCAAAACATTGTATGTTTTCAAGAAGGAGTTAGATATAGTTCTTGGGTCTAAAGGGGCGAAAGTGGGAACAGGCTACTGAGTTGGAGGATCAGTCATCTTCATAATGAATAGTGGAGCAGGCTCGAATGGCCGAATGGCCTACTCCTGCTCCTATTTTCTATGTTTCTATGTAAACCTTTCTGCTACTAATACCAATGCACCCTACCCATAGTAATAACCTTACCAACAGTAATAATATTACTACTGTTCATAATAATCTTCACCAATTCTAATACACATTACCACTATTAATAAACCATTCCAATACTGAAAGGTTACAAATAGCAATAATAACCTCACCAATAGTAACAAACCTTACCAATAGTAATAACCTTATTTAAAAATAAAATAAAAGGCTTACCAGCTACTCACTTGTTGCTTGTGGTTAATATTTAATATTTTAATGTTTTAGCTCCCAGTTGTTTCGACTTAGTCCCTAAGCAGCAATACTCACCAGCCAAACAACTCACAACTTTTCGGTGATATCACAGTATGATTTTGTTTGTTAACTCCGGCACGGAGTTGGTTTCTCGCAGGTTCACCATCTCTCCCCAAGTGAAGGAGCTGGAGAAGACTGCAGGCACCGCCTCCTTCTCTCACCTTGCCACTGCTGTGTCGAGATCATGGCCAAGGTGATGGTTGTGCATCTTTGGGATCTGGTTCTCCCTGAGGGTCGCCAAACTCTCGTCAGATAAAGCCATGTGTTCAGATGCCTGAGACAGGACAGCAGTCATGGCATGAATGGACTCCTCATTCATCCACTCATGGCAGTACATTACCTCGGACATCTCCGCCAGATTTTACCTAACCTCTCCCTACATCTCCAGCATGCCCTGTGCTGATGACACCAGAGGCTCATCATCATCCTGGGGTTCAGCCTGAGCCTGGACACCCACCGTCCTCCGACTATCAGAGGCCTCACCTGTCTCAACCTCAGCCAGCTGCTCGTGCACATGTGCGGTGCTCCCATCAGATTGTGACCCTGATTCTGCAGCCGGGTGCAAACCCACAGAAGTGAAAGTATCTGCACTGGTGGAAGATGCAGGAGAGCCATGGGAATCTGCATCCTCTGAGGGCTCCTCCTCCTCAGAAGTGGAGGGCTGACCTCCTTCTGGCTGAGTCTCCTGCAAACGTCGACCTTGCAAGAGAGAACCAAAACCTGTGTGAGTTAGTCTCTGCAGATTCCGTCATGCCAACCATATGTGATATGGTTCTCCAGAAATGAACTGTATGTTGAGGGAAGCCAATTCTCACTCCCTTGTGCAGAGAGTCCAGTTTTCCATTGGATATACCGTGGCCGCCCTGGGTCCCTGCCAATTCTAATGCCGCTTCCTCTGCTGTGGAGAAAAGCTGCAGATCTGAAAGGCCTCTGCCTGTTTGGGTTGTCTGCCTCCTGTTCCGTGCCTTCTTCTCCTGCAATAGTAAAGAGGGAATTAGTCATACCTGTCAGTGAGATCAACAAGACAGTTCTGCTAGCGTCAGCTCTCTTCCCTTAGTGGGGTTTCCTATATCACTCAGGCTGCCACACATTCTCGAGAGTTAAAGGGGGTGAACTGTGAAAGAATGTGGTTTGTGGCAGAGCTGCAGCCTTGTCTATGTCAGGATGAGGTGACCACTAATCCCAGCACCGTTGCAGTGCCACCCTCCCCATGCCCCACTCCCTCCTGCCTGGCCACTTGCAATCACTAACGAGACAGAGGGGTGGAGCGCTCACCTTGGCAGAACGCAAGAGGTCTTTGACCCTCTTGCAGCAATGTGCCCAGTTCCAGCGCTTGACCCCATGGCTGCTGTTGTCCTCAGCTTCTTCCATCCAGGCTTTCTTGGTCAGGCAGGAGGACCTCTTCTGCCATTGCTGGGGAAGATGACATATCGCCTTTCTCTTGCAGACTGGAGGAAAATCTGGAGGTAGGCATCACTAAACCACGGAGCCACCCTGTGCCTTGGCTCCGCCATCCTGCGGGTTCTGTCTCAGGGGCAGTGATGGTTGGGGGTCCAGAATCAATGCAAAGCGGTTCACAGTTTTGAGCAGCTTGCAGCAAGTGAATGCAAGGAAGCAATGTAAGCAGGGCTGGCTGGGCTTGAAATAGAACGCCAGCACCTGCTCTGTAGTTATCTGACGCTGTATTCGGTGTCTCGCCTCCCACCCACACTGCTTGATTTTGGAAAGAAATGC
Source organism: Heterodontus francisci (assembly GCF_036365525.1). Lineage (NCBI taxonomy): Eukaryota > Metazoa > Chordata > Chondrichthyes > Heterodontiformes > Heterodontidae > Heterodontus > Heterodontus francisci. The sequence goes on along the minus strand of NC_090379.1, from coordinate 120,256,234 downwards.
ACTCCAGTATGCAAAAATGGCAGCTCGCCTTGTTACATGTCTGCAAAGGAGTCTGTGAGTGAGAGTCAATTTGTGTGTGTGAATGAGTCCGAGTTGAGTCCATTTGTATGTGAGAATGCACGTATGTCTGTATGTGCGTGTGACAATGAGTTTGCATCTGTGCGTGTGTGTGTGTGTGTGTGTGTGAGAGAGAGAGAGAGTATCCCTGTGGGTGAGATTGTGTGCATGAGAGTTGAGTTTGTTTGTGTGTGACAGTGACTCTGTTTCTGTGAGTGAGTCAGTGTGTGTTGAATCTGTTTGTGTGTGAGAGACAGTCTGTGTGTGATTTGAGTCTGTATGTGTGAGTTGAGCCTGTTTGTGTGAGTTGAGCCTGTTTGTGTATGAGTCTGTGCCTGTGCGTGGGTCTGTGTCTGAGTGAGTGTGTGTGAGAGTGAGCTTGTCTGTGTGTCTGTGTGTGTGTCAATTGTGGCTGGTCCACTGTAATGGGGGGAGGTTCTATGATAACAGGGGGAAGGGTTAACATTAAGTTGGGTGGGTCAAGGGTAATGGGTGCAGGCTGGAAGGTGGCAGGAGGAGATTGGAAGGTGGGAAGACTTGCCTGGTATCACAGACACATTTTCTGGAAAAAGAATGCAAACCACGTTTCCAATCCAGGAATGCAACTTGATTGGGAGGAGACAAATGATGGTGGGTGGTATCTCCTGCTTCATGCAAATGTAGGGCATATAACAGCAATCAGGTCATGACTTTCATGGTTCAACTGAATGGCAGAAGGACAGTTTTACAACACTCTTCTCATCTCAACTTCAGTACATCACTAAGTTCCATACAGTTAAAGGTGTGATCGAGTGCACTCATTTTGCATTTGCAAAGGCTTCCACTGTTCGAACATACAACTAGTTTGTGACCACAGGAAAAGAATCATGCAAGTTTGCATGTGACCCCCAGGGTGGTGTTACGAATCTTTCTTTTTCCCAAAAATATACTTTATTCATAAAAATCTCTAAAAAATACATTACAAAACGGCACCGAGTTGACATTCTAAAAAGTGCAAAGGACATCAGTTTTCGTCAATACAGGAGTGAGTTGCCTCACAACCCTTCCATTCCATTTTACACGCCAGGTACATTTTGCAGCAAACCCATATTTGGTGTGTACAGCCCGAGGGGTTTCCCATGGGTCCAGCCCCTCAGTTCACTTTGGTGGGGGGACCTTACACAGTGGTCTTTCCCCATTGAGCCTTTGCTGCGGCTGCCCCAAGCTTTAGTGCGTCCCTCAGCACGTAGTCCTGGACCGTGGAATGTGCCAGTCTGCAACACTCGGCCGTGGACATCTCTTTGTGCTGGAAAACCAACAAGTTTCGGCCAGACCAAAGGGCGCCTTTCACCAAATTGATGGTCCTCCAGCAGCAGTTGATGTTTATCTCGGTGTGCGTCCCTGGGAACAGCCCGTAGAGCACAGACTCCTGTGTTACACAGCTGCCTGGGATAAACCTCAACAAAATCCACTGCATCTCTTTCCACACCTGCTTTGCAAAGACACATTCCAGAAGGAGGTGGGCAACTGCCTCTTCCCCACCGCAGCCACCTCGAGGGCGACATGTGGAGGGGGCGAGACTCTGGGCGTGCAGGAAGGACCTGACGGGGAGGGCCCTTCTCACCACCAGCCAAGCTACATCTTGGTGCTTGTTTGAAAGTTCTGGTGATGAGGCATTCCGCCAATTGACTTTGGCAGTCTGCTCGGGGAACCATCCGACAGGATCCACCATCTCCTTTTCCCGTAGGGCCTTGAGGACATTCCGTGCAGACCACTGCCTGATGGATTGGTGGTCAAAAGTGCTTTTCCGCAGAAACTTTCCCACAAAGGATAGGTGGTACGGCACGGTACATCTGGATGGAACGTTCCGCGGCAATGTGACCAGACCCATCCTTCGCAACACCAGGGACAGATAGAACCTCAGCACGTAGTGACACTTGGTGTTTGCGTACTGGTGCTCCACGCACAGCTTGATGCAGCCGTACACAAAGGTGGTCATCAGGATGAGGGTGATGTTGGGTACATTTTTCCTGCCCTTATCCAGAGATTTGAACATCGTGTCCCTCCCGACCCGGTCCATTTTGGATCCCCAGATGAAGTGGAAAATGTCTTGGGTGACTGCCACAGCGCAGGAGTGGGGTATGGGCCAGACCTGCACTACATATAGCAACAACGTGAGCGCCTCACACCTGATGACCAGGTTCTTACCCACAATGGAGAGAGATCGCTGCTCCCACATGCTCAGCTTGTGTTGTACCCTGGCTACTCACTCCTCCCAGGTTTTGGTGCACATCCCGGCACTTCCGAACCATATCCCCAGCACCTTCAGGTAATCTGACCTGACGGTGAAGGGGACAAAGGATCGGTCAGCCCAGTTCCCAAAGAACATGGCCTCACTCTTGCTGTGGTTAACTTTGGCTCCCGAGGCCAGTTCGAACTGGTCGCAGATGCTCATCAGTCTGTGAATGGACAGCAGATCCGAGCAGAAGATGGCGACATCATCCATGTACAGGGAGGTTTTAACCTGAGTGCCTCCGCTGCCTGGGATTGTCAACCCTCTTATGCCCACATCCTTCCTAATGGACTCAGCAAAAGGTTCGATACTGCAAACAGACAAGACTGGGGAGAGAGGACAGCTCTGTCTGACTCCAGATTGGATCGGGAAACTTTCTGATTCCCACCCATTGATTGAGACTGCGCTACTGATGTTTGTGTAGAGCAGTTTGATCCAATTGCAGATTCCTTCCCCAAACCCCATTTTGGAAAGCACATCCATCATGTAGGTGTGTAATATCCTGTCAAAAGCCTTCTCCTGGTCCAGGCTGATGAGGCAGGTGTCCACCCTCCTGTCCCGTATGTAGGCGATTGTATCCCTGAGTAGTGCGAGACTATCAGAGATCTTCCTGCCAGGTACAGTGCAGATCTGATCGAGGTGGATCACCAACTCCAGAGCAGACTTGACCTGAAGACTTTGGACAGAATCTTGTCGTCAACGTTAAGCAGTGAGATGTGCTGCCGATTTCTGATTTCTGCTCTCTCCCCCTTCCGCTTGTAAATGAGGGTGATGATGCCTTTCCTCATGGATTCTGACATACTGCCGGCCAGGAGCATACTCTCATATACTTCCAGCAGGTCCGGGCCGACCCAGTCCCACAGAGCCGAATACAACTCAACTGGTAAGCCATCGCTTCCGGGAGTTTTACTCGTCTCGAAGGACTCGACGGCCTTTGTCAGCTCGTCCAGAGTTAGCGGTTTGTCCAGTCTCTCCCTCCTGCTGTCATCTAAGACCTCTGTGATAGATGACAGGGAGGACTGGGAGGCTCTGCTGTCTGTGGGCTTCACATCGTACAGCCCAGCATAAAAGGATTTGCTGATCCTTAGTATGTCGGACTGCGAAGACGTTACCGAGCCATCTTCTTCCTTCAGGCTGCTGATCACAGAGCTTTCTCTGTGTACCTTTTGGAAGAAGTAACGCGAGCACGTCTCATCCTGCTCGATGGAGCGGACTCTGGACCGGAAGATGATCGTGGAGGCCTCCGTGGCAAAGAGCAAGGCCTGCTGGCTCTTCGCCTCTTGGAGGTCCTCCTTGACCTCGACCCTCATTGACTGCAGCCGGAGCAGATTTTGCATTCTTTTCTGGAGTCGGGACATTTCCCGCTGTCTCTCTCTCACCCTCTGAACACCTTTGAAGATAAAGAACCTCTTGATGTTCTCCTTGATCGCCTCCCACCAGTGAACTGGAGACTCAAAGAGGGGTTTCATGGATCTCCAACCTTTGTAATCCCTTTTGAGCTCCTCAACGTTCTCTGGGGTTAGCAGTGTAGCATTGAGCTTCCACGTCCCCCTGCCAACCCACTGGTCATCCTGTAAGTGACAGTCGACCAGTAAGAGGCAGTGGTCGGAGAAGAACACCGGCTTGATTTCATAGAGTCATACAGCATAGAAACAGACCCTTCAGCCCATCGCGTCCATGCCGACCATAATGCCTATCTATCCCACCTGCCTGCATTAATTCCATATCCCTCTATGTCTTGCTCATTCAAGTACCTGCCCAGATGCCTCTTAAATGTTGCTACTGTTCCTGCCTCCACCACCTCCTCAGGCAGCTCATTCCAGATACCCACTATTCTTTGTGTGAAACATTTACCCCTTTGATCCCCTTTAAACCTCCTCCCTCTCACCTTAAATATATGCCCTCTAGTTTTAGTTACCCCTACCATGGGAAACAGACTCTGGCTTTCTACCCTGGCTATCTATGCCTCTCATAATTTTGAATACCTCTATCATGTCCCCTCTCAGCCTCCTTCGCTCCAGGGTAAACAGACCCAGCCTATCCAATCTCTCTTTATAACTCAAACTCTCCAAACCAGGCAACATCCTTGTGAATCTTTTCTGCACCCTCTCTAGCTTAATCACATCTTTCCTGTAGTGCGGCGACCAGAACTGCACACAGTACTCCAAATGCGGCCTAACCAACATTATGTACAACTGTAATATGACGTCCCAACTCTTGTACTCAATGCCACGGCCGATGAAGGTAAGCATGTCATATGCCTTCTTCACCACCCTGTCTACCTATGTTGCCACTTTCAGGGAACTATGTACTTGCACCCCAAGGTCTCTCTGCTCAATAACACTCCCCAGGGCCCTGCCATTCACTGTATATGTCCTGCCCTGGTTTAACTTCCCAAAATGCATCACTTCATACTTGTCTACATTAAATTCCATTTGCCAATCCCTTGCCCACTTTCCCAGTTGATCTATATCCTGTTGTAACCTTAGACAACCTTCTTCACTGTCCACGATACCACCAATTTTGGTGTCATCTGCAAACTTACTAATCATGCCCCCTACATTCACATCCAAGTCATTAATATATATGACAAACAACAGAGGGCCCAGCACCGATCCCTGCGGCACACCACTGGTCACCGGCCTCCAATCTGAAAAACAACCCTCCACTACCACCCTCTGCCTCCTATCACCAAGCCAATTTTGTATCCAATTGGCTAGCTCACCCTGGATCCCATGTGTTCGAACCTTCTGGACCAGCCTACCATGCGGGACCTTGTCAAAGGCCTTGCTAAAGTCCATGTAGACAACGTCCATCACCCTGCCCTCATCAATCCTCTTGGTCACCTCCTCGAAAAACTCAATCAAATTTGTGAGACATGATTTCCCACACACAAAGCCATGCTGACTATCCCTAATCAGACCATGCCTTTCCAGATGCATATAAATCCTGTCTCTCAGAATCCCTTCCAGTAACTTTCCCACCACTGATGTAAGGCTCACCGGCCTGTAGTTCCCTAGCTTATCCTTGCTGCCCTTCTTAAATAAAGGCACAACATTAGCTATCCTGCAGTCTTCTGGTACCTCACCCGTGGCTAACGATAACATAACAATCTTGACCAGGGCCCCAGCAATCCCCTTCCTTACTTCCCATAGCATCCTAGGATGCACCTGCGCAGGCCCTAGGGATTTATCCACCTTAATGTGCTTCAAAACCTCCAACATCTCCTCCTTTGTAAAGATGATATGCTCCAGGATATTGCTGTTCCCTCCCTTGAACTCACTAGCTTCCATGACCTTCTCCACGGTAAATACGGACGAGAAATATTCATTTAAGACCTCGGCCATTTCCCGTGGCTCCACACATAGATTACCACACTTATCCTTAAGGGGACCTACTCTCTCCCCAGCTACCCTTTTACTCTTAATATACTTATAGAATCTTTTAGGATTCTCCTTTATCTTATCTGCCAGGGAAATCTCATGGCCCCTTTTCGCCCAACCTAATTTCCTTAAGTGTACTCCTACTTCCCCTATACTCCTCAAGTGACTTGCTTGATCCCAGCTGCCTATACCTGACATGTGCCTCCTTCTTTGTCCTGACCAGACCCTCAATATCCCTCGTCAACCAAGGTTCCCTAAACTTGCCAGCCTTGCCCTTCCATCTAACAGGAACATGCCGGCCCTGAACTCTTCCTATCTCACATTTAAAAGCCTCCCACTTGCCATACGTCCCTTTACCTGTAAACAGCCTCTCCCATTCAACTTTTGAGAGTTCCTGTCTGATACCATTGAAATTAGCCTTCCCCCAATTTAGGACTTCAACTTGAGGACCTGTCCTATCCTTTTCCATAACTATCTTGAAGCTAATAGAGTTATGGTCACTGGTCCCAAAGTGCTCTCCCACTGACACATCAACCACCTGCCCATCCTCATTTCCTAAGAGGAGGTCGAGTGTAGCCCCTTCTCTAGTAGGGCCATCCACATACTGCTTCAGAAAACTATCCTGGACACACTTAACAAATTCTTCCCCATCTGATCCCTTAGCACTAAGGCAGTCCCAGTCAATATTAGGGAAGTTAAAATCACCTACTATTACAACCCTATAATTCCCACACCTGTCTGTGATTTCCTTACATATATGCTCCTCCAATTCCCTCTGACTATTGGGGGGCCTATAGTATAATCCCATCAAAGTGATCACCCCTTTCTTATTTCTAGGTTCTACCCATATGGCCTCGCTGGACGTTCCCCCCGGGATATCCTCTCTAAGTACTGCTGTGATGTCCTCCCTAATCAATAGTGCAACTCCCCCTCCTCTCTTACCTCCACCTCTGTCACGTCGGAAGCATCGGTGCCCAGGAACATTGAGCTGCCAATCCTGCCAATCCCTCAACCACGTTTTGGTAGATCTGACCGTGAAAGCATTGGACACAAACAGGAAGTCAATCCTGGAACGGGCAGACCTGTCCGGTCTTGACCAGGTATATCTACACTGCTCTCCGTCTGCATGTTTGCTAAAGACATCGTGCAGTTTGGCATCTTTTACCGCTTCCGTGAGGAATCTGGATGTGGCGTCCAGCCGCATCGATGATGCAGTTGAAGTCACCGCCTAGAATGACCGGCCTGGACATCGCCAGCAGCAGTGGGAGCTGCTGGAAGACGGTCAGCCGTTCGCTGCGTTGTACCGGGGCGTACACGTTGATTAACCGGAGCGGAGCATTGTTGTACATTACATCTGCTACGAGGAGGCGACCGCCCACCACCTCCTTAACTTCGGAGATGGTGAAGTTACCTCCCCGCAGCAGAATAACCAGGCCGGAGGAACGGCAATCATTACCCCCCGACCAGATCGATGGCCCGTGGGAGCACCATCACGACCATTGCCTGTAGGTGCTGAGGTGTGGTATTCCACACTCCTGCAGAAACAGTATGTTGGCTTTGACCTTGGCGAGGTAGTCCACGGTCGGAACACTACACGTTGGACTGTGCCATATCACCTATCCTTCGTGGGAAAGTTTCTGCGGGAAAACACCTTTGACCACCAATTCATCAGGCAGTGGTCTGCACGGAATGTCCTCAAGGCCCCATGGGAAAAGGAGATGGTGGATCCTGTCGGATGGTTCCCCGAGCAGACTGCCAAAGTCAATTGTTAATCAAGGAGGGTATTACAGTGGCAGAAAGGACGTTTGAGGACTCGTCTACTGATGTAGTATGGGCCGAGGTTAGAAACAGGAGAGGAGAGGTCACCTTGTTGGGAGTTTTCTATAGACCTCCGAATAGTTCCAGAGATGTAGAGGAAAGGATAGCGAAGATGATTCTCGACAGGAGCGAGAGTAACAGGGTAGTTGTTATGGGGGACTTTAACTTTCCAAATATTGACTGGAAATACTATAGTTCGAGTACTTTAGATGGGTCTGTTTTTGTCCAGTGTGTGCAGGAGGGTTTTCTGACACAGTATGTAGACAGGCCAACCAGGGGCGATGCCACATTGGATTTGGTACTGGGTAATGAACCCGGCCAGGTGTTAGATTTAGATGTAGGTGAGCACTTTGGTGATAGTGATCACAATTTGGTTAGGTTTACCTTAGCGATGGGCAGGGACAGGTATATACCGCAGGGCAAGAATTATAGCTGGGGGAAAGGAAATTATGATGCGATTAGGCAAGATTTAGGATGCGTAGGATGGGGAAGGAAACTGCAGGGTATGGGCACAATCGAAATGTGGAGCTTATTCAAGGAGCAGCTACTGTGTGTCCTTGATAAGTATGTACCTGTCAGGCAGGTAGGACGTTGTCGAGCGAGGGAGCCGTGGTTTACTAAAGAAGTTGAAGCGCTTGTCAAGAGGAAGAAGAAGGCTTATGTTAGGATGAGACGTGAAGGCTCAGTTAGGGCGCTTGAGAGTTACAAGCTAGCCAGGAAGGATCTAAAGGGAGAGCTAAGAAGAGCAAGGAGAGGACACGAGAAGTCATTGGCAGATAGGATCAAGGAAAACCCTAAGGCTTTCTATAGGTATATCAGGAATAAAAGAATGACTAGAGTTAGATTAGGGCCAATCAAGGATAGTAGTGGGAAGTTGTGTGTGGAATCAGAGGAGATAGGGGGAGCGTTAAATGAATATTTTTCGTCAGTATTTACAGTAGAGAAAGAAAATGTTGTAGAGGAGAATACTGAGATTCAGGCTACTAGGCTAGATGGGATTGAGGTTCACAAGGAGGAGGTGTTAGCAATTTTGGAAAGTGTGAAAATAGAAAAGTCCCCTGGGCCAGATGGGATTTATCCTAGGATTCTCTGGGAAGCCAGGGAGGAGATTGCAGAGCCTTTGTCCTTGATCTTTATGTCGTCATTGTCGACAGGAATAGTGCCGGAAGACTGGAGGATAGCAAATGTTGTCCCCTTGTTCAAGAAGGGGAGTAGAGACAGCCCTGGTAATTATAGACCTGTGAGCCTTACTTCGGTTGTGGGTAAAATGTTGGAAAAGGTTATAAGAGATAGGATTTATAATCATCTTGAAAAGAATAAGTTCATTAGCGATAGTCAGCACGGTTTTGTGAAGGGTAGGTCGTGCCTCACAAACCTTATTAAGTTTTTCGAGAAGGTGACCAAACAGGTGGATGAGGGTAAAGCAGTGGATGTGGTGTATATGGATTTCAGTAAGGCGTTTGATAAGGTTCCCCACGGTAGGCTATTGCAGAAAATACAGAAGTATGGGGTTGAAGGTGATTTAGAGCTTTGGATCAGATATTGGCGAGCTGAAAGAAGACAGAGGGTGGTGGTTGATGGCAAATGTTCATCCTGGAGTTTAGTTACTAGTGGTGTACCGCAAGGATCTGTTTTGGGGCCACTGCTGTTTGTCATTTTTATAAACGACCTGGATGAGGGTGTAGAAGGGTGGGTTAGTAAATTTGTGGATGACACGAAGGTCGGAGGAGTTGTGGATAGTGCCGAAGGATGTTATAGGTTACAGAGGGACATAGATAGGCTGCAGAGCTGGGCTGAGAGATAGCAAATGGAGTTTAATGTGGAGAAGTGTGAGGTGATTCACTTTGGAAGGAGTAACAGGAATGCAGAGTACTGGGCTAATGGGAAGATTCTTGGTAGTGTAGATGAGCAGAGAGATCTTGGTGTCCAGGTACATAAATCCCTGAAAGTTGCTACCCAGGTTAATAGGGCTGTTAAGAAGGCATATGGTGTGTTAGCTTTTATTAGTAGGGGGATCGAGTTTCGGAGCCACAAGGTCATGCTGCAGCTGTACAAAACTCTGTTGAGACCGCAGCTGGAGTATTGCGTGCAGTTTTAGTCACCGCATTATAGGAAGGATGTGGAAGCTATGGAAAGGGTGCAGAGGAGATTTACTAGGATGTTGCCTGGTATGGAGGGAAGGTCTTACGAGGAAAGGCTGAGGGACTTGAGGTTGTTTTCATTGGAGAGAAGGAGGAGGAGAGGTGACTTAATAGAGACATATAAGATAATCAGAGGGTCAGATAGCGTGGATAGTGAGAGTCTTTTTCCTCGGATGGTGATGGCAAACACGAGGGGACATAGCTTTAAGTTGAGGGGTGATAGATATAGGACAGATGTTAGAGGTAGTTTCTTTACTCAGAGAGTAGGAGGGGCGTGGAACGCCCTGCCTGCAGCAGTAGTAGACTCGCCAACTTTAAGGGCATTTAAGTGGTCATTGGATAGACATATGGATGAAAATGGAATAGTGTAGGTCAGATGGTTTCACAGGTCGGCGCAACATCGAGGGCCGAAGGGCCTGTACTGCGCTGTAATGTTCTAATGTTCTAACGCCTCATCACCAGAACTTTCAAACAAGTACCAAAACATAGCTTGGCTGGTGGTGAGAAGGGCCCTCCCCATCAGATCCTTCCTGCACGCCCGGAGTTTCGCCCCCTCCACATGCTGCCCGTGAGGTGGCTGTGGTGGGGAAGAGACAGTTGCCCACCTCCTTCTGGAATGTGTCTTTGCAAAGCAAAGCAGGTGTGGAAAGAGATGCAGTGGTTTTTGTCGAGGTTCATTTCAAGCAGTTCTGTCACACAGGAGTCTGTGCTCTATGGGTTGCTCCCAGGGACACACACCGAGATAAACATCAACTGCTGCTGGAGGACCATCAATTCGGTGAAAGACACCCTTTGGTCTGCCCAAAGCTTGCTGGTCTTCCAGCGCAAATGAGTTGTCCACAACCGAGTGTTGGAGACTGGCACATTCCAAGGTCCAGGACTACGTGCTGAGGGACGCACTGAAGCTTGGAGCAGCCGCAGCAAAGGCTCATTGGGGAAAGACCACTGTTTAAGGTCCCCTCACCAAAGTGAACCGAGGGGCTGGACCCATGGGAAACCCCTCGGGCTGTATAAACCAGATATGGATTTGCTGTAAAATGTTCATGGCATGTAAAATGGAATGGAAGGGTTGTGAGGCAACTCACTCCTGTATTGAAGAAAACTGATTTCCTTCGTACTTTTTGGATGTCAACTTGGTTGTGTTTTGAACTGTTTTATAATGCATTTTTTACTGATTTTTATGAATAAAGGATATTTTTGGGAAAGAAAAATAAAGCATAAGGGATCCTGGACTTTATAAATAGAGGCATATTGTACAAAAACTCGGAAGTTATGCTAAATCTATACAAAACACTACGGCACGTCCCAGTACATGACACACTGAGCGGCCGAATATTAATTATACAGCACATCCCAATACATCACACATGGAACAGCAGAATTGTAATTATACAGTACCAGGGTGGAATGGTGCTTTTCTGAATGGAGGGCTGTGACTAGTGGTGTTCCGCAGGGATCAGTGCTGGGACCTTTGCTGTTTGTAGTATATATAAATGATTTGGAGGAAAATGTAGCTTTTCTGATTAGTAAGTTTGCGGACGACACAAAGGTTGGTGGAGTTGTCAGAGGATACAGCAAGATATAGATCGGTTGGAAACTTGGGCGGAGAAATGGCAGATGGAGTTTAATCCGGACAAATGTGAGGTAATGCATTTTGGAAGGTCTAATGCAGGTGGGAGGTATACAGTAAATGGCAGAACCCTTAGGAGTATTGACAGGCAGAGAGATGATTAGATTAGATTAGATTAGATTAGAGATACAGCACTGAAACAGGCCCTTCGGCCCACCGAGTCTGTGCCGAACATCAACCACCCATTTATACTAATCCTACACTAATCCCATATTCCTACCAAACATCCCCACCTGTCCCCATATTTCCCTACCACCTACCTACACTGGGCGTACAGGTCCACAGGTCACTGAAAGTGGCAACACAGGTGGATAAGGTAGTCAAGAAGGCATACGGCATGCTTGCCTTCATCGGTCGGGGCATTGAGTATAAAAATTGGCAAGTCATGCTGCAGCTGTACAGAACCTTAGTTAGGCCACACTTAGAATATTGCGTGCAATTCTGGTCGCCACACTACCAGAAGGATGTGGAGGCTTTGGAGAGGGTACAGAGGAGGTTTACCAGGGTGTAGCCTGGTCTGGAGGGCATTAGCTATGAGGAGAGGTTGGATAAACTTGGATTGTTTTCACTGGAACTACGGAGGTGGAGGGGCGACATGATAGAGGTTTACAAAGTTATGAGTGGCATGGACAGAGTGGATAGTCAGAAGCTTTTTCCCAGGGTGTAAGAGTCAGTTACTAGGGGACATAGGTTTAAGGTGAGAGGGGCAAAGTTTAGAGGGGATGAGTAAGGCAAGTTTTTTACATAGAGTGTGGTGAGTGCCTGGTTCTTGCTGCCGGGGGAGGTGGTGGAAGCAGGTACGATAGCGACATTTAAGAGACATCTTGACAAATACATGAATAGGATGGGAATAGAGGAATACGGACCCCGGAAGTGCAGAAGGTTTTAGTTCAGACAGGCATCAAGATTGGCGCAGGCTTGGAGGGCCGAATGGCCTGTTCCTGTGCTGTACTGTTCTTTGTTCTTTGTTCAGGGATCTGGGACTTCAGTTGTGTGTACAGATTGGAAAAGGTGGGATTGCTGTCTTGAGAACAGTGAAGGTTAAGGGGAGATTTAATATAGAAATTCAAAATCATGAAGGGCTTTGATCAGGTAATTAAGGAGAAACAGTTTCCAGGGTCAGAAAGTTCAGTGTGAAGAAGACAGAGATATAAAATAATGGGCAAAGAACCAGAGGGGAAATGAGGAGAATTTTCTTCCATCGCACTTTGTTGGGATCTGGAACTCACTGACTGGAAACATGGTGGAAGCAGATTCAATAGTCTTTCAAAAGGAAAGTTAACAAATTCTTGAAAAGGAAAAAAATACTGGAGTCTGTGAAAAGAGGCGGGGAGTGGATCTAATTAGATAGCCCTTTCAAAGAGACAACACTGACACAATGGGCTGAATAGCATCCTTTCGGGCTGCAACAATCTCTGATTCTATGAGCAAGAGACAGAGAGTGAAGAAACAGAGAGAGACAGAGAGTGAAGAGACAGAGAGAGACAGAGAGTGAAGAGAGAGAGAGAAAGGGTGAAAGAAAAAAGGAAGATAGAGACAGATAGAAAGCAAGGTTTTGAACATCGGGATTGTGTTTTGTGAACTGCCCGTGCCCGTTCCTGTTGAGGGACAGCAAGTAAACTTCACACTGCCTCCTCATTTCCATGAATTCTTTGTCCCACCAAGGGTGGCCCACACTGCAGTCTGGCTGCACACTCAATGGTGTGTGGGGCCGGCATGTTTATCAGCCAGGTTCCAGCTGTTAAATGCAGTCAGTCCCTCTGAAACAGAAGCTGCTCTGAATCACAGGAGGCTGCTGCTGCTGACCGTGAATGCTGCAAACGGAGACAAGATAAATGAAAAACTAGGACAGAGAGAGGGCTCTGCGGTTCACGGATGTGTCACTGGAGGCCTTAGTTATGGAGACTGACAGGAGGCGAGAGGCCGTGATTCTGTGGGGACGGGAGGAGACCCTCAAGGAACGCCCTCCGAAGGGAATGGGAGCAGGTGGCCAGGGAGGTCAATGCAGTATGTCTGGCCCCGAGGACCTGGCAGCAGTGCCAGAAGTTTAATGAGCTCACACGGGTGGTCAATGTCAGTGAATTCATCTCCACATGGCATCTCCTACCCCCAACACCACCTCCCTCTCCCACTGCTCAATGTACCACACACCCATCACTCACCCATCAGCAGTCCCTAACACCCAGGACTCACACCTAACATTCATAAACTCCACCTCACCCTCACACACCTTCCACTGATACCAGCCTCACACCCACCTCTCACTGCCTCCACATACCTCCAGCTATTCAGCTATGGCAGGCACATCACCCAAATACAGGGCAACACAATCACTGACATTCTGCCCCCTTTCTTGTCAGACAAGGTGACCCATAATCACAGGGAGCTGCAGTGAACCGGCGAGGGCCAGGCATACCTTCATCCCCTGAGCCTGAGGGAGGAGATGGTTCTCCACATCATGGGACTGGCTGTGACAGTGCCCGTAGCATCCGGCATCACCAAGAGTATTCAGGATGATGCTATGTTCCTGCCTTATGTCCCTTCTTAACTCCCACCTCCCCCTCATCCTGCTGTCTGGGATGATGTACAAGCTGCAGATGGTGCCACCATGGACCTCCTTCTTTCCATCCCACCCCCAATCCCTCACTCCAACCCTCCCCTTCTGATTTTATACTTTCCAATGATAACCTAAAACTGCCAGCTGGTAAGATGTAATGAGTGGTGTGCCACAGGAATCAGTGCTGGGGCCTCAACCTTTTACAATTTATTCAAATGACTTGGCTGAAGGGACTGAAGGTATGGTTGCTAAATTTGCTGGGCAAAGATAGGTAGGAAAGTAAGTTGTGAAGAGGACATAAGAGGCTACAAAGGGATATAGATAGGTTAAGTGAGTGGGCAAAGATCTGGCAAATGGAGTATAATGTGGTAAAACGTGAAATTGTCCATTTTGCCTGGAATGATAAAAAAAGAGCATTTTATCTAAATGTTGAGAGATTGCAGAGATCTGAGATGCAGAGGGATCTGGGTGTTCGAGTGCATACATCGCATAAGGTTAGTATGCAGGTACAGCAAGTAAATTAGGAAAGCTAATAAGGTGTTCTCATTTATTGCAAGGAGATTTGAATACAAAAGTAGGGAGGTTATGCTTCCGTTGTACAGGGCATTGATGAGATGACATTTGGAGTACTGTGTACAGTACTGTTCTCCTTATTTAAGGAAGGATGTAATGCTTTAGAAGCAGTCCAGAGAAGGTTTACTAGACTAATAATACCTGGAATGGGCGGGTTGTCTTATAAGGAAAGGTTGGACAGGCTAGGCTTGTATCTGCTGGAGTTTAGAAGAATAAGAGGTGAATTGATTGAAACATATAAGATCCTGAGGGGTCTTGACAGGGTGGATGTGGAAAGAATGTTTCCCCTTGTGGGAGAATCTAGAACTAGGGGTTACTGTTTAAAAATAAGGGGTCGCCCATTTTAGACAGAGATGAGGAGAATTTTTTTTCTCTCAGAGGGTTGAGTCTTTGGAACTCTCTTCCTCAAAAGGCGGTGGAGTCTTTGAATATTTTTAAGGCAGAGGTAGATTGATTCTTGACAATTAAAGATGGTGAAAAGTTATTGGGGGGTAGGAGGGAATGTGGAGTTGAAGTTACAATAAGATCAGTCATGATCTTGTTGAATGGCGGAGCAAAACCAAGGGGCCGAGTGGCCTACTCCTGCTCCTAATTCATACATTCATATGTTTTGTTCCCAGTCACAGCAGCTCCAGGAGACAGAGAGAGAGCAGAAGCACAGCACTGATGGTGAAGCCCCTTCACTTGGTCTGGCACTCGCAGCCACCAGCTCAAATACTTACACTGCGTGTAACTTAGAGGCTGGGGGTATAGAGTCAAAATCTGCATGTGGTGAGTCACAGGATCATAGGATTGTTCCAGCACAGAAGCTCATTATGTCTATTTTTCTATTCAGATAATCATCAACCACTCTCTGCCTAACAAGCTTTCCCTCATGTTGCCATTGGTTCTTTTTCCAATCACCTAAAATCGGTGACCTCTGATCCTGATCCTTCCATCAATGGGAACATTTTTTACCTCCATTCCCTGCTCAGACCCCTCATACTTTTGAATGCCTCACAACCTTCCTGAAGTGCCCAGGACTGGACACAATACTCCAGTTGAGACCAAACCAATGCTTTATTAATGTTCATCATAACTTCCTTGCTTTTGTATTCTATGCCTCTATTTATAAAACAGAGGGTCCCGTCTGCCTTACTAACTGCTTTCTCAACCTGCCCTGCCACCTCCACTCTGTTCACATATATTCCCCAAGTCTCCGCTCCTGAATTCCTACAGAATTATATCCTTGATTTTATATTGCCTGTTTGCGATGTCCCTACCAAAATGAATCACTTCACACTTCTCTGCATTAAATTTTATATGGCACATGTCCACCCATTCTGCCAGCCTGTCTCTGTCCTCTTGAACTCTATCATTACCCTCCTCACAGTCCACAATAATTCCAAGTTTTGTGTCGTCTGCAAATTTTGAAATAATGCCCTGCAGACCAAAGTGCAGGTCATTAATATAGATCACGAAAAGCTGTGGCACTATCACCAACCCCTGGGGAAGCCCACTATAAACCTTCCTCCAGCCAGTGAAACAACCATTCACCACTGCTCTCTGTTTCCTGTCACTCAGCCAATTTCCTATCCATGCTGTTACTGTCCCTTTTATTCCATGAGCTATTGCTTTACTAACAGACCTGTTATGTGGCACTTTATCAAATTCCTTTTGGAAGTCCATGTACACAACATCAACAGCATTACCCTCATCAAAGCTCTCTGTTAACACATCGTAAAGCTCAGTCAATTTAGTTAAACGTGATTTCCCTTTCACAAATTCATTCTGGATTTCCTGAATTAATCCATATTTGTCCAAGAGACTGTTAATTTTCTCCTGGAGTTACCAGACACGAGTGGGCTGCAGCCAGGGCAGGGGGGAAAGGATAGGTCATGTGCCAGCTCACCGGAGGGTTGAGGTCACGGACGAGTTATAATACATGGGACTCAGATGAGCAGCATACAGGAGAATGCTGATGTGGATGTACACTGAGATACTTTGTTCATTGACAGTCCTGTCAGACAGTCTGTTGTCACTGTCAAGGAACATAGAGGGGTTCGGCTCCAACATGGCACAGGACATTGCACAGAGCTTGAAGCCCATTCTTTCCCCTGTGGAAGTGGTCACTAACTCCATGACAGCACTAGCGGACCCAGCCATGATACAGTGTCTGGTGACCATGGTCTCAGATTCCACTGCAGCACAGGCGGCAGACCCCCAACATCTCAGTGCTGCAGTGGAAGCTCAGACTGAGGTAATTAGATCCATGCTTGCTGCCATGCAGGATCAGACTGCTGCCATCATGGCTGTGGATCTCAGTGTTCAAAAGGGTTTGCAGGCTCTCGCAGCAGTCCAGCAATCTGTGATCCAGTAGATTACTAGGATTGTATTGCCTTGTGGGAATGGCAGTGTCGCCGTGGAGCATGAATCTTCTGTCCTCTCAGGATGTCAGTATTTGTCCTCCCTTCACTGCCACTCTGCCAAGTGTCCTTGCTGTTGCTCATCAGCCAGCCCAGGCTACTGCTGCCAATGGTGAGCTGGTGCAAATCCAGGTGCTCAAGGCCCAGAGCTGCTCGAGGGCATCCTGCAAAGCCATCTGCTCTCTCGCCCAGTGAAAGTCAGCCGCCTTCCACCAGCCATGTTGCCGCCACTGTGTAGTTGCAGTGGGCAAGTCAAGGGAACCCACAAGACAGGCACTAAGGTAGCACACAAGAGTGAATAGTTCAGTTTTGTTTGTCTAATTGAATGCGTTGTTGGATAAAGATGCTAATGAGAGGGTTTTCGTTGGTGATTTTTGTTGCAGAATGATTTAAAAAAAAAGGGAGGTCTGTGTGCCTTTAAGGCCTGTTGCTATGTTTCTGTGAAGAGTGACTGAATGTTGACATTTGGTGGAGTGCAGGCTGCAAGGCATTTTGTATCCAAGCAACAGGAAGATTTTACGACGGTCTTACGATTTGGATTATTTTAGTTTCATTTTGGGCAGTGAGAAGAGACCAAGGGTGCTTAAAGCAGCAAAAAGAGTTACTGCTGTAAACTGGCCAGGAATACAACCTTGATGCAACCTTGAGAAAACCCTTCCTCTTGAAAATAATTCCTGTATCAAGTCAAAGTCTAATCTCTTCATGAGGTCCAAAGAACTTTGCAGGAGTTAAAAATCTAATGTATGGAGCTAAAATCCTTGTTGCTGTCTATGCCTGAAGTGAGGAAGAGACCCTGAGAAAGTAGGAATTGCGACATTCTGGGGAGAAACACTGCTTTGGAGATATGGGTTTGCAGACCAGAAAAAGAACTCTCCCTGGAAAGGAATCCTTGTCTCTCATGGAAAAATGGACTTCTACATTTGAGTTGGAGTTGCTGTGCTCTGTGGAAAAGGCTCCTTTGCTGAAAGGAAGAAGGCATTGTTGAAGGTAGAAAAATTACCTGCTGTCTCCAGTCTCTCAAAGATCTCTGCCTCAAGAGTAAGTCCTGTTGACTTTTGTGTTTTGGAAGTTCCTGAACCCTCAAGAAAGTTTCTACTGTTAGACTGCTACATTAACATTTATGTAAACCTGTTGCTAGAACCTGTTGCTGAAAGATCTGTGTGATGCCTGCTGCAGACAAATTGCCTTAAACGCCTACCCATTAGAGACTGTTCATTAATTTCACCTGGAGAGACATTGAGTGGCATCTGACTATTCGACTCTGGGACCCTCTGGGATCCAGAAATACTACCAGAAGTTACAACCCAGTTATTTTAATTATTCCTGAGAAACTGTTGTAAAGTCAATATATCCGTTTTCCCTGATTAACCGTTGATAATTGAATGTACGTGTGTGCATGAGGGTTAGCAAGATTAAGGAGTTATAAAATCTTTTCATACATTTAGATTCATCTCATTACCGTATAATACTTGGTTTAATAATAAATAGTTAATTTTGTTGTTGTTTAAAGAAACCTGGTTTGGTGTGTTTTATTCTGGGGATAAATAAAGTGTTTAATTTCTAGGAGGTGGGAAACTTTACTAATACGCTATCACCTGTGGAGTAGTGGGACTGAATTAACAGGGCATTACTCCTGACTTGGTCTCACGTCGGTGGTTTGAAATTTCTAGAGGCCATAACCCAGCACAAAAATATTTCTTGCTTGGAAAAACATGGGTTAATAAATTAAAAGCAATACGGATAGGGTATTGGGAAATTATGTGAGATAAAGTTGATCGAGTTCTTTGATGACATAACAGTGAGTGTTGATGAGGGTAGTGTGGTTCGTGTTATGTATATGGACTTTCAAAAGGCCATTGAAAAGAACTGTTAGAAAAAATGGAACTCATGGATTAATGGGGTAGTGACAGTATGGATATTACGTTGACACAGGGACAGAATGCAGAGATTAGTGGTGAACAATTATTTTTCAGACTGGGAATGGTCATGTATACAGTGTAGTCACTCAGAGGTCAGTACCAGTGCTGTTCTTGATATATAGATCGATATATAAATGACATAGACTTATATGTAAAGAGTATAATTTCAACATCTGCAGCTGACACGAAACTGATAAATGTAGTAACCAGTATGGAGGACAGTAGTAGTAGGCTTCAGGAGGATATAGACAGTCTGATGGTGAATTGAGATTTAACACATAGAAACGGGGAGGGAGAAATGTATGAATATGGGAAATTATAAACAGACCATGACTGGAAGGGACAGTGAGTACAAATCTAAGAATAAATCAGCAGACAAGGCTAAAGGTTACAAAAGTAATAAAAGGACAAAACTAAAGGCTCTGTATCTGAATGCACGTAACATTCATAACAAAACAGATGAACAGATAGCGCAAATAGAAATAAATAAATCCGATCTGCTAACCATTACAGAGACATGGCTGCAGGATGACATAGATTGGGCCCTGAATATTGAAGGGCACATGACATTTAGGAAGGCCAGGAAGCTAGGAAAAGGTGGAGGGGTGGCTCTGTTAATTAATGATGGTATTAGCACAATAGAGAAGGATGACCCAAGTTCAGGAAACCAGGATGTAGAAGCGGTTTGGAGATGAGATGAGAAATGATAAAGACAAGAAGTCACTTCTGGGAGTAGTGTGCAGGCCCCTGAACAGTAACCACACAGTAGGACGGGGTATAAAGGAAGGAATAATGGGTGCTTATCAGAAAGATACCGCCATAATCATGGGGGATTTTAATCTACATATAGACTGGAAAAATCAAATGAGCAAAGGTAGCCTAGGTGAGGAGTCATAGAATGTTTCAGGATAGTTTCTTAGAACAGCACATTCTGGACCCAACCAGAGAGCAGGTTATACTAAACCTGGCATTGTGCAACGAGATAGGATTAATTAATGACCTCATAGTGAAGGCGCCCCTAGGGAGCAGCGATCATAATATGATTGAACTTTACATTCAGTTTGAGGAAGAGAAGAGTGGGTCTGAGATTAGTATTTTAAATTTAAATAAAGGCAATTATTAGGGCATGAAAGCAGAGCTAGCTAAAGTGAACTGGCAAATTAGGTTAAGGAATAGGTCAATAGAGATGCAGTGGCAGACATTTAAGGGGATATTTCAGAATACACAGAATAGATACATTCTCACGAGAAGGAAAAGTTCCAAGGGGAGGGCCCACCATCCGTGCTTAATCCAAAAAGTTAAAAATAGCATCAAAATAAAAGCATATAATTCGGCAAAGATGGGTAGCAGGTCAGAAGATTGGACAGAACATAGAAAACAGCAAATAATGACGAAAAGATTAATAAGGAGGGAGGAATTAGCGTATGAGAGATAGCTAACTAGAAATATAAACAAAAGCAGATAGTAAGAGATTCTATAGCTATTTTAAAAAGAACAGAGTTAACAAAGTGAGCATTGGCCCTAAAGAAAGTGAGTTTGGGGAATTAATAATGAAAAATAAGGAGATGGCAGATGAATTGAACTGGTACTTTGCATCAGTCTTCACTATAGAGGATACAGGTAACTTCCCAGAAATAGCTGTAAATCAGAAAATGGAAGGGAGGAATGAACTCAAGAAAATGACAATCACCAGGGAAGTGGTACTGAACAAATCGTTGGAGCTGCGTGCTGACAAGTCCTTGGGTCCTGATGGACTTCATGCTAGGGTCTTAAAGCAGAGTCTAGTGAGATAGTTGATGCTTTTGTTTTAATTTTCAAAAATTCCCTAGATTCAGGGAAGGTTCCATTAGATTGTAAAATAGCGATTGTAACTCCTTTATTCAAAAAGGGAGGGAGACAGAAAGCAGGAAACTACAGGTGAGTTAGCTTAATACCTGTAGGAGGGAAAACTTTAGAAGCTTAGAAAAATTCATGGTAATCAGGCAGAGTCAACTTGGTTTTGTGAAAGGGAAATCATGTTTAACCAATTGATTGGAGTTCTTTAATAAAGAGGAATGAGTGGATGTACTGTACTTAGATTTTCAGAAAGCATTTAATAAGATGCCACATCAAAGGCTATTGCAGAAATAAAAGCTCATGATGTTGGGGGTAACATATTGGCATGGATAGAAGATTGACTAGCTAACAGGAAACAGAGAGTAGGCATAAATGGGTCATTTTCCGGTTGGCAAGATGTAATGAGTGGTTTGCCACAGGGAACTGTGTTGGGGCCTCAACTTTTACAATTTATATAAATGACTTAGATGAAGGGACCGAAGGTATGGTTGCTAAATTTGCTAATGACCCAAAGATGGGTCGGAAAGTAACTTGTGAAGAGGACATGAGGAGGCTACAAAGGGATATAGATAGATTAAGTGAGTGGGAAAAGATATGGCAAATGGGGTATCACGTGGGAAAAAATGAAATCATCCATTTTGCCAGGAAGAATAAAAAAGAAGCATATTATCTAAATGTTGAGAGATTGCAGAGCTCTGAGATTGCAGAGCTCTGAGATGCAGAGGGATCTGGGTGTCCTAGTGCATGAATTGCAAAAGGTTAGTATGCAGGTACAGCAAGAAAAGAGGAAAGCAAATAGAATATTATTGTTTATTGCAAAGAGAATTGAATACAGAAGTAGGGAGGTTATGCTTCAGTTATACAGGGCATTGGTGAAACCACACATCTGAAGTATTGTGTGCAGAATTGGTCTCCTTATTTAAGAAAGGATGTAAATGCTTTGGAAGCAGTTCAGAGAAGGTTTACTAGACTAATACCTGGAATGGGCAGGTTGTCTTATGAGGAAAGATTGGACAGGCTAGGCTTTTATCTGCTGGAATTTAGAAGAGTAAGAGGCGATGTGATTGAAACTTATAAGATCCTGAGAGGTTTTGACAGGGTGGATGTGGAAAGGATGTTTCGCCTTGTGGGAAAATCTGGAACTAGGGGTCACTGTTTAAAAATAAGGCGTCGCCCATTTAAAACAGTGATAAGGAGATATTTTTTCTCTCAAAGGGTCACGAGTTTTCAGAATTCTCTTCCACAAAAGGCGGTGGAGTCTTTGAATATTTTTAAAGCAGAGGTAAATAGATTCTTGATAAGCAAGGGGGTGAAAGGTTTTCAGGGGTAGGCAGGAATGTGGAGTTGAGGTTACAACCTGATCAGCCATGATCTTGTTGAATGGCAGAAAAGGCTCGAGGGGCCGAGTGGCCTACTCCTGCTCTTAATTCTTATGGTCATATGCATGTTCATATGTTCTGTCTTTCTATTGCTGATTTTTCGACTGCCTCACCTTAATAATTGCAGTATCAATCCTCCCCTTCTGTTTCATGGTTTATTGGCTGTATTTTTGATCCTGACACAGTATGAATCCAAAGATGTCATCTGATAATGTCCATTCACCACCCCGTAGTTCAGGCTACTTCTTTTCCGCCAAAAAAAGTATTTTAGATTTGTGTTGCTTACTATTTTGATTGCTGGCCAGCTGTTCTTGATTAATATCTGTATGCTGAGCTACTTTATTTATCGGAAGAAATGTGCTTTAAATCAGACTGTGTTTTGAAAGAAAGAGCCCAGGTGAGAGGGCGAGTGAGAGTTCACTGAGAGAGCAGCGGGAACAGAGTGGGGCATAAAGAGCACAGGAGATAGAGAGAGAGAAACAGACAGAAAGAGAGTTCACTGGGAGTGGGATCGGGCTAGCTCCTGCTGCCAGTTTGTAGGTTCAGAGCTGGTGTTTGTAAAGAAATTTGAGGTGCGGCATCATAGGAAAGTACGTAAGTGATTGCTGTGTATTTGCAAGTTACCTTATCTAAACGAGAGAATAAACTGGTGTGTCTTATCTTTTCTTAAGGTAATATTTATAACTACCAGTAAGGTGCATTAAGCATTAGAATGGTTTATCAGTATTGATAACTTTTATTAGCATTAGTAAGGTTTATTAATATTAGTGAGGTATATTAGTACTGGGAAAGATTTATTAGCAGTAGTAAGATTTATTAGCAGTAGCAAGGTTATTAACTAACAGATACAGGAATGGCAAAGCTGCTTCAGCTTGGGAGTGCACATCCTGTGCTATGTGGGAACTCCAGGACAAGTCTCGTATCCTGGATAACCATATATGCAGGAACTGTTGTCAGTTGCAGCAGCTTGAGCTCCGGGTTTCAGAACTTGAGCAGCAGCTGCCATCACTGCGGTGCATCTGTGAGGTTGAGAACTTCATGGATAGCACATTTATAGATGTGGTCACGTGCAGCTTAAGAGTATGCAGGAAGAGAGGGAATGGGTGACCGCTATACAGTCAAGAAGAGGCGACCCCCTGACTGTATCTCACTGTCCAACCAGTATTCAGTTCTGATTACTGATGAGTGCAACCAGAGCCAAGGCCATGGCACCATGGTGGCTCAGCTGTACTGGGGGGTAGAAGGAAGACTGGAAGAACGATAGTGATCAAAGATTTGATAGGCAGGGGAATAGACAGGCATTTTTGTGGCCACAGACGTAAATCCAGGATGATGTGTTACCTCTCTGGTTCCAGGGTCAAGGATGTCATTGAATGGCTGGAGAGCACCCTGTGGGGAAGGGTGAACAGCCCACGGTCGTGGTCCAAATTGGTATCAACGACATAGGTAGGAAGAGGGATGTGGTCCTGCAGAAAGAGTTTAGTGAGCTAGGTAAGAAATTAGCAAGCAGGACCTCAAAAGTAGTAGTCTCTGAACTACTCCCAGTACCATGTGCAAGTGAGTATAGAAATTGTAGGATATTGCAGATGAATGTGTAGTTGGAAAGATGGTGCATAGGAGAGGGCTTTAGATTCCTGGGACATTGGTATCAGTTCTGGAGAAGATGGCATCTGAACAGAGCTGGGACAAATTTCCTTGAGGAGCGATTTACTTGTGCTGTTGGGGAGGTTTAAACGAACTTGTCAGGGGTGTAGGAACCAGGAGAAAATATCAGAGAGGAATACCAAGGTGCACAGAAGAGACAGGTAGCACTCAAGTAGGGAAGAGTAAGTTACTAGGTGGGGTCATAGTAAGGGAGAAAATAATAAAATCTAAATCAGGGTTAATGTCTATGTATGTGAATGCACAGAATGTTGTTATAACAAGATTGGTGAATTACAGGTGCAGATTGACATGTGAAAATATGATGTTGTGGCTATAACAGAGACCTGGCTCAAAGAAGGACAAGACTGGGTGTTAAATATTCCTGGATAAAAGGTATCCAGGAAAGATCTCTCGGCATTTCCTCATGGACAAAGATTTTGGGAAGGTTGTAGTCATCGGTTGCAGGCACACTGGTGGCAGTCAGGCATATCCGTGAGCGGCAGATTCTCCCACAGTGGGTACAAGTGAAGGCATAGTCACTGCTGGGGGCAAGTGGATCTCTCCTTCTCATCTTTTTCTCTTGAATACTAGATCTTCGCTCAGTCTCAAAGGTGTCTGTCGCCCTCCTGATGTAGCATCTCCAGGCATCACGATCTTTGGCCTGTGCTTCCCACTGGCGATGGTCAATGTGGCACACAGATTGGGACTTCTTCATGGAGTATTTGAATTGTTTGCATGTGGCCCTTTTACCTGTGGTCAGCTCTCCACACAACACGATCTTGGGCAGGCGACTGACATCCATCCAGGCAATGTGATCCATCCAATGCAGTTGGCTTTGCAGGAGGATGGCCTCAATGCTGGTGATGTTGGCTGTTTCCAGGACTTCAATGTTTGAGATGTGGTCCTGACAGCGGATCTTAAGGATGCTGTGGAGGCAGCGCTGATGGAAGCGCTCGAGAAGGTGTACATGATTGCGATAGAGACCACATGACTTGAGGCCAGATGAGTGGTGAGGACTACAGCTCTGTACACTTTGAGTTTGGTCTGTGCTCTGAGGCTGTGGTTGCTCCTCACTCATTTGTAGAGTCTGCCGAGTGTTCTGTTTGCTTTTGAGAGCCTATTGTCCACTTCCTTGTCTATGGTGGCATCAAACGAGATGACGCTCTCCAAATAAGTAAATTGCTTGACGGCATTCAGCTCGGTTCTCTCAATGACAATGCTTGGTGGTCTATATTCTTCTTGGGGTGCAGGCTGATGCAAGACTTCAGTTTTCTTTGAACTAATTTTTAGTCTGAAGAGTTGTGCTGTCTGGGAAAAATGTGTTGTTATACGTTGCAGGTTTGACTGACTGTGGGCCAGGAGAGCACAGTCATCAGCGAAAAGAAGTTCATGGATGAGTTTTTCTTGTGTCTTTGTGTGACCCTGAAGACACCTGAGGTTGGAAAGACCTCCCTCAGTCCGGAAGTGAACGTAAACTCCCTCCTTAAGGTCTTCTGTTGCCTGCTGCAGCATCATGCTGAAAAAAATGGTGAATAAGGTTGGAGCAAGCACACATCCCTGCTTCACGCCACTGGGGATTCGGAAGGGACTCGACAGGTCGCTGTTTTGCTTGGCTTGTCCGTCCTGATTTTCATGAAACTGCTTCAGTGTTGAATGCCTTGGTGAGGTCTACGAAAGTGATGTACTTTGTTTTGCTCATGACACTTTTCTTGTAATTGTCAAAGTGCAAACTGTCTGTGGTGCCTCTGTTTGCTCTGGGATCCTGGCTCTCTGGGAGGTTTTCTTCTGCAATGGTAGGCACAAGTCTGTTCAGAAGCATTCTAGTTAGGATCTTCGCAGCAATAGAAAGGAGGGTGGTCCCATAGTAGTTGGAGCAGTCTGATTTTTCTCCTTTGTGATGATAACTGCATCACGAAGAACCTGTGGAATCCTGCCCTGTTCTCAGCAGGCCGTGAAAAACTCACGGAGCTTGGTGTATAGAGCAGGGCCACCATGTTTCTATCGAATCCAGAGGTTTTGTTGCTCATCACCTGGTTGGTGGTGGTCAGTTTCCTCTAGAGTTGAGCTCTCATCCAGTTCTTCTCTGACGAGCTGTTGTTGGATGGGATTGATTGCAGTATCATGCACTGTGCATTCCGAGCTGCTGCAGTAATCCAGGATTGACTCCTTGCCGGTGTGTAGGGTCTTGCCATCAGTGCTCCTCAGGGGGTTTTAGGTTTGATATGCTGATCCATTGACAAATTTTACTGCTTCATAGAAACGTCTTATGTCGGCAGTATCAGCGTACAGTTGAGATTTTTCCACAAGTGCGATCCACCAGTCATTTTGGATGTTCCTCAGTTTATATTGAAGGTACTGCATGCTTGACGATAGGCTGTCTTATTCTCTTGGCTGGCTGGCTGAGTCAGGTGAACCTGATGAGTTGACTTTTTTATTTTGAGCAGATCTTGAATTTCCTTGTCATTTTCATCAAACCAGTCTCTATTCTTCTTGGTGCTGGGTCCGATGATCCCATTAGAAGTATCCAGTACTGCAGCTTTGATGTGTTCCCAGAGTTCTTCTGGAGTGGAATCAGCAGTGAGATCAGGATATTCCAGTCTAGTCTGTAAAGTTGCTTGATATCTATCTCTGCAAGATGAGGTTTGCAGGTTGCTGACTTGAAATTTCTTTGATGGGTTGTCTCTCGACCTGATCTCGGGCTTAAGCTTGAAGTGGAAGTTCAGCTTTGAATGAACGAGCCGGGGGTCTGTATGACAGTCAGCACTGGGCATGACTCTAGTATGCAGAATGTCCTTTAGGTCACACTGGCACACCAAGATGTAATCTATAAGGTGCCAGTGTTTAGAGCAGGGATGCATCCATGTGGTCTTGAAGCAATCTTTTTGTTGAAAGACGGTGTTGGTTATGGACAGTTGCTTTTCTGCACAGAGTTCCAAGAGTAAACGTCCATTTTCATTAGTTTCCAACTCCATGGTTTCTAAGCACTCACTACCATGCCAATCTGTCACAGCCCACTCTGGCGTTGAAATCGCCAAGGACGACAATTTTGTCCTTGGGAGGGGCATTCTGGATGAGTTCACGGAGATCTGTCTAGAACTTATCTTTGTCAGCTGGGTTAGCCTTCAGGGTTGGAGCATAAACGCTGATGAAAGTTGCATGTTGCTGGTCTTGGAGGGGGAGGTGCAGGGACATGATGCGTTCTGAGTGGCCAATTGGCAGGTTTGAAGGTTTAGTGGCGACAGTCTTCTTCAACCGCCTATTTCCATCTCAGTAATAGTGCCCGACTTCACCCCTGTCTCAGCTCATCTGCTGCTGAAACCTTCACTCATGCTTTTGTTACCTTTAGACTTGACTATTCCCTTTTTTATTCTTTCATGGGATGTGGGCATCGCTGGCAAGGCTAGCATTTATTGCCCATCCCTAATTGCCCTTGACATTGGAGTGACTTGCAAGGCAATTTCAGAGGGCAGTTAAGAGTCAACCATGTTGTTGTGGGTCAGGAGTCACAAGTCGGCCAGACCAAGTAAGGACTGCAGATTTCCTTTCCGAAAGGACATTAGTGAATCAGATGGCTTTTTACAACAATCAATGATAGTTTCATGGCACCATTACTGAGATTAGCATTCAATTCTAGATTTTTATTAATTAAATGAATTTATTACTTAATTGAATTTTAATTCCCACCGGCTGCCATGGTGGGATTTGAACCCAGGATATTACCCTGGGCCTGTGGATTACTAGTTCTGTGACATTACCACTACGTCACTATCACTGCCACTCCGCCTCACCTTCCTCCCTTATAACACTACTTAAAACCTTGATCTTTGACCAAGCTTTTGGTCGTCTGACTGAATATCTCCTGTTGTGTCTCCTGTTCTACATTGTTTTATAATGCTCCTGTGAAGCACCTTAGGATGTTTTATTGCATTAAATGCACTATATAAATATAAGTTGTTGTTGTTGTTGAGGTTTATCGGACATGATTTGTCATTACCATATTTGTGCTGCTTGCCCTTTATTGTCCAATGCTTTTTTCAAGCAACACTTACTTTTGCCCTGGGTTGTGAACTTTAGAAAGTTCCCCTCCAGTGATGTTAGACTGATTGGTCAGTAAATATAGGGTTTACTCCATCTCCCCTTTTTAAACAGCTTGTAACATTTACAACCCTCCAGTCCTCTGTCACCACTTCCATATCCAAGGAGGACTGGAAGATTCTGGCCAGTGCCTCTGCTATTTCCACCATTCCTTCCCTCAGTAACCCACATGCATCCCATCCAGACCGAACAAATATTCTACTTTATTGTGGTACAAAAAGTGTTGGATTGAAAGGAGTTAAATGAATGGTAAGGGTGACTAAAATTAGAGGGCATAGATTTAAGGTGAGAGGGAGGAGGTTTAAAGGGGATCAAAGGGGTAAATTTTTCACACAAAGAATAGTGGGTATCTGGAATGAGCTGCCAGAGGAGGTGGTGGAGGCAGGAACAGTAGCAACATTTAAAAGGCACCTGGACAGGTACTTGAATGAGCAAGGCATAGAGGGATATGGAATTAATGCAGGCAGGTGGGATTAGTATAGATAGGCATTATGGTCGGCATGGACGCAGTAGGCTGAAGGGCCTGTTTCTATGCTGTATGACTCTATGACTCTATAACCTGTTTGTTCAGTGATTATAATTAATGTCAGTCTCCATGGACCCTAATTGTGTCACTGGAGAGTTTCCCTCTTCTATTAATAAGAGACTTATTTCAATGTGTCATTCCATAGTGTCAGCGGGAGCATCAACCCCGGCACTAACAGGGACCAGTGGCTTTAGAGAGAGGGAAAGATAGATCAGAATCTGAGAACATTTGATTGGAACATGACATCAATGGGTCAGAATCTGAGAACAATAGATTGGAATGTTACAACAACAGACAGGAGTTTCTCCTTGGATCTTTACTTTCTTTCTGCACATTATGATTCGCTATCACTAGAATCTCAGATCTACTACACGCTTCGGATTATTCAATACATTTACTATCCCATGCTGGCTATTATTAGTGTCCCTGGTAAGTCTCTCTATACAGCTTTTAATTTTATAAACCATGTTTAACTACATTGCTGTTCTTATCATTTACTCTGCCCTGCTTGTTGCCATTGTTATTCTTGGTGAATCTCTATCTCCAGCTATTAGCTCTATTAGCTCTAAACCATTGCTAACTGTATTACAGTTCTTGTAATTTACTCTCTTCTTTGCTGCTGTTGTTGCTGCCCTGGTAAGTCTATATTTCTATGAGATCTGTAAACCCTGTTTCATTGCAATAATGTTCTGGTAATTTAAATCATTTAAATAATTTAAGCCAGTGTCATTGGTCTCCATAAGAAACTCCGCCCCCTATCCATGATCCACTTACCCCTTCCTGGCCAATGTTTGAGGCTGAACCAGATAGTTTGAAACCTCTGCGTTCTATTTAAGCCTGAACTGAGTTCCGACCCCACAGTCTCTCCATCACCAACCCTGCCTACTACCACCTTTTAAATGTCACCTGTCTCCACCTCTGCCTCAGCCCATCTGCTGCATAAACCCTCATCCATGCCTTTGTGAAATCCACACTTGACTATTCCAATTTTATCCAGGTCAACCTCCCAGTTACAAACCTTCAAAAACCACAGCCCAACCAGACTCTGCTGCCTGTAAACTAACTCGCACCAAATCCCAAACACCTATCACCCCTGTGCTCACTGATCTACATTGACTCCTGGTCTGGCAGCACCTTCATTTTAATATTCTCATTCTTGTGTTTGAATCCCTCCATGGCCTCGCCCCTCCAATTAGTCCCATTCCCAGTCCATTTCCCATTTTCCTGCAAATCCTTTGCCTTCAAGTCTTTTTCCAATTCCCTTTTAAAAGTGAATTTCTTTCCCTCTGTATCCGATGCTGGCTGTGATTTATGGTTCTAAAACACCATTGGTGCCAACACTATGGAACCCAGGGTCAATAAAACAGCACGAAATGAGCTGCCGGCCACTTCTACCCTCCTGGCCCTTTTGTAAAGTGATTTATTTTCCTCGCCATCTTCCCTGACTTTTGGTTCAACGGCACCACTGGCGCAGACACTATGGAAGCCTGGGTCCATGAAATGACGGGATCTACACAGCCGGCCACTACTATCACTGCCTGTACAGTGCCCCATGCTGAGCATGGCTCTAGCCTGGACATACCGAGCATGTGCTGTCAGAGTTAGGAGGAGTTTGAACATGTCAGCAATGTACCATTCCGACAGCTTTGATGC
Source organism: Heterodontus francisci (assembly GCF_036365525.1). Classification (NCBI taxonomy): domain Eukaryota; kingdom Metazoa; phylum Chordata; class Chondrichthyes; order Heterodontiformes; family Heterodontidae; genus Heterodontus; species Heterodontus francisci. The sequence continues at coordinate 120,226,346 of NC_090379.1, read as the reverse complement.
ATAGCTTTGAAACTTGGTCTGTGCATATCCACTGACCTCCTGTGTTAGTCACTCTCAGCTAAACATACATTCAGCAGCACGAGGAACCCCTTCTAGTGTTATTTAAAAGGACCAGGCTTCCAAGTTACAGGTGAGGAGTTTTTGACTTACTTCTGCTATTGTAAAGTTAGTGGAGGTGCTGTGGATGGTTTTATGGAGGTTGTGTTGTGAGCTACTGCAGACATTCAGGGAGGTGAGAGGATTTGGTGACCCAACTCTGGACGAGGTATGGGGACTGTAGTTACAGTGTTTCTGGGTCTGCAACATGACCAACAAATGGAGCAGAGGCTGCAGAGAGGGGTAGCTCTGTAAAGAGGGAAGAGGAGGGGTCTGTGTCCTACCCACCCCGGGTTTTCCAAGAGCACTTTTCCTACCTACACCTAACCCAGGAGCAGTGTGTGAGGTGACTCTGATTCAATAAGGAGGTGGTCACAGAGCTGTGTCACCTCCTGCAACACGACCTGGAGCCTCACACCAGGGTGAGGACAGAGCTGTCAGTAGCTGTTAAGGTCACAGTTTCATTGAACTTCTATATATCTGGATCTTTCCAGGCAGCAGCAGGAGACATATCCAACATAGGGTCATAGAGTAATTTACGACACAAAAGGAGGCCATTCGGCCCATTGAGTCCACGCCAGCTCTCTGTGGAGTAATTCAGTCAGTCCTACCCCACTGCTCAATCCCCGTAGCCCTGCAAGTTCACTTCCTTCAAGCACCCATCCAGTTTCCTTTTGAAATCATTGATTTGTCTCGGCTTCCCCCACCCTGGTGGGCAGCAGGTTCCATCTGCTGCGTAAAAAAGTTCTTCCTCATATTCCCCTTGCATCTCTCAAACAAAACCTTCAATCTGCGCCCCCTAGCCTTTTCCATCAGTTAATGTGAACAGTTCTTCCTTAAGCCTGTCAAAATAATGAGGGGTCTGGAGAGAGTAGATAAGGAGAAACTGTTCCCACTTGTGAAATGATCAAGAATGAGTGGGCAGAGATTTAATGTAATTGGTAAAAGGAAGCAATGGCAACACAAGGAAAACGTTTTCATGCAGCGAGTGGTTAGGATCTGGAATGCACTGCCAGAGACTGCGATGGAGGCAGGTTCACTTGAGGCATTCAAAAGGGAATTAGATAGTTACCTGAAAAGGAAGAATGTGCAGGGTTATGGGGGAAAAGGGAGGGAAAGGCAGGAATTCCTCACTTAGAGAGCCAGTGCAGATATGATGGGCCTCCTTCTGTACTGTAACAATGCTGTGATTCTGTCATAATCTTGTACACTTCTCGTAAATTTCCCCTCAATCTCCTTTGCTCCAGGGAGAACAACCCCAGCTTTTCCAAATTAACCTTGTAACTATAAGCACCCCCACCCCTGGAACCATTCTGGTAAATATCCTGTTCACCCTCAAGGACCCTCACATCCTTCCTAAAGTGCGGTGACAGAAATGGACACAATACCCCACTTGGGGCCTTACCAGAGCTGTATAAATGTTCAGCATAGCTTCCCTGTTTTTGTACTCTATGCCTGTATTTAAGAAGCCCAAAATCCCATATGCTTTACTAACCCACTCTCTCAACATGTCCTGCCAACTTCAAAGATCTATGCACATGCACCCGCAGGTCCCTCTGTTCCCACACACTCTTTACAACCGTGCCATTAAGACTGCTTGGCTCACCCTATCCCTTCTGCCAAAATACATCACCTCACACTCCTCTGTATTACATTTGATCTGCCACTTCTCTGCCCATTCTGTTGGACTATCTATGCCCTGTTGCAGGCGGTTTCTATCATCCTCACTTGTTTGTGTTATGGCATGACCGCTCAAGACAAAGCCCCCAATCAAAATATATGATTCTGATTGTGGTGGAGAAACGCACTGTGAATTCAGTCCCATCACTCCACAGATTACATAACATAACACTTTAAACTTTCCAAATTAAAGAAAGCTACAGGCAAATTGCACAATCTATTAATCCCCGAATGAGGCGAACCAAACCAGGTATATTTAGATCAACAAATTAACTGTTTATTAGAAAAAACTAAAACTTGGGCACTACTAAGATCAAGCAATATCTAAAAATAGAAAGAACCATAGAACCATAGCAATAAAGAACTTGCAGATTTTCGCCCCTGACTAAGTGGAATCTTCCAATGTGGAACAGTCCAAGGTTGCTTGAAGTCCTCGCAGTCGTCCTCACACAGCGAGTGGGAAACAGTGAGAGCGGAGGTGGAGCATAAAGAGACTGGGAGAGAGAGAGGGAGTTCACTCAGCGAGTGGGAAACTGCGAGAGTGGAGCCAGGGCACAAAGACATCAGGAGACAGAGTGAGAGTTCATTCAGTGAGCGGGAAACAGCGAGAGTGGAGCTGGGGCACAGAGAGACCAGGAGACAGAGAGAGTTCATTCAGCGAGCAGGAAACAGTGAGAGCGGAGCCGGGGCACAGAGAGACCAGGAGAGAGAGAGAGTTCATTCAGTGAGCTGGCTTACCTTCTAGGAGCAGTCCAGACATGCCAAAGTTTTGAAAAAAAAAAGTCAACAGTGACATCACAGGAAAGTTGCAAGGTGATTAGTTGGTGAGTAACTGCTATTAGGGAATAACTCTAAATAGCTGGGTTCGTAACTAAAGTAAAGAGAAAGGTCTACAGTTCTTTTTTAATATAGTAGGTAGTGTTATTTTTGGGGGGGTGGTACCAAGGGTACCTAGTGTAAATCTAATTTTTGGATAATTTAAGGGAGTAAAAACAGAGTGAAAAAAAAACAAAGAGTGACATCACAGGAAAACCATAAGTTCATTGGTTGATAAGTAAATGCTAATTTGAATTACCTATTCTAAGTTGATTTCAGATTAAAGTTGAATAGGAGAAATATTTTACAGATTAAAAACTAAAGACCAGTCGGAAATTAAAAAAAACAAATTAAAATCTAATTAAATAAAATAGAGATGCAGGGCCAGGCGATGTGTTGTACCTGCATGATGTGGGAGCTGGTGGACCCCATTGTGGTTCCTAGTGATCACATCTGTAGCAAGTGTTGGCTGCTTGAGGAACTCCGGCTCAGAGTTGATGAGCTGGAGTCTGAGCTTCAGACACTTCAGGGAGGGGGAGAGTTACCTGGACGCTGTGTTTCAGGAGACAGTCACACCCCTTAGATTAACTACCTTGAATTTGGCCAGTGGCCAGGGACAGGAGGGTGTGACTATGAGTGAGGCAGGTAGAGGGATCCAGGAGGTAGTGCTGCAGGAGCCTCAGCCATTGTCCTTGTCCAACAGGTTCGAGATTCTTGCTCCCTGTGTGGACAAGAGCGGGGACTTTAGGGAGGATGAGCAAACTGACCACAGCACTGTGGTACAGGGAGCCATTCAAGTGGGGGGAGAAAAGAGAAATGTAGTTGTAATCGGGGATAGTATAGTTAGGGGCATAGACACTGTTCTCTGTGGCCAGGATCGAGAGTCCCGAAGGCTCTGTTGCCTACCTGGTGCCAGGGTTCGGGATATCTCAGCTGGGCTGCAGAGGAACTTGGAGTGGGAGGGTAAAGATCCAGTTGTCGTGGTCCACATAGATACCAATGATATAGGTAGAAGGAGGATAGAGGTTCTGCTGAGGGAATATGAGCAGCTAGGGGCTAAATTAAAAAGCAGAACCAAAAAGGTAATAATCTCCGGATTACTACCCGAGCCACGAGCTAATTGGCAAAGGGTCAATAAGATTAAAGAGGTAAATGCGTGGCTCAAAGATTGGTGTGGGAGAAATGGGTTTGAATTTGTGGGACATTGGCACCAGCACTGGGGAAGGAGGAAGCTGTTCCGATGGGACGGGCTCCACCTGAATCATGCTGGGACCAGAGTCCTGGCGAATCACATAACTAGGGCTGGAGATAGGGCTTTAAACTAATAGGTGGGGGGGGGGGGGTTCAGTTGCATGGAAAAGCAGGAAGTTAAAGGAGAAGGTAGGAGTGCAGGTTAGTGGTGAGGCTGATTGTTACCAAACTGCAAGAAGTATACTGGTTAAACCAGAAGAGAGAAATAATAAACAGGCGAATAAAGCATCAGTGCTGAGGGACAGGTTAGGGGGTATAGCCCAAATAAGAGTTCTATATACAAATGCACGGAGTGTAAGGAATAAACTAGATTAGCTGTAGGCGCAAATTCAAATGGAAGATTATGATGTGGTGACCATTGCGGAGACGTGGCTGCAGGATGGTCGGGACTGGGAACTAAATATACCTGGTTATAAAGTTTACAGGAGGGACAGGGAAAATGGCAGAGGGGGTGGAGTAGGCGTACTGATTAGAAATAATATCACCTCATTGGTGAGGGAGGATATAATGAGGGGAAAGCATCCAGTGGAGCCCTTATGGTGGAATTGAGGAACAGAAAAGGATCTAAAACTGTAATGGGTGTTGTGTATAGACCCCCTGGTAGTAGTTCTGAGGTGTTAGATTGTATAAATGCACAAATTAGGCAAGTGTGTAACAAAGGCAGTGTAGTATTAATGGGGGATTTTAATTTACACATATATTGGGAGAGGCAGACTAGCACCTGTCAGAAAGGTAGTGAATTTCTGGAATGTGTCCGGGATAGTTTCCTACAGCAATATGCCCTAGATGTAACAAGGGGACAGGCAATATTAGATTTAGTTAGATTAATTAGATTTAGCCAAATTAATTAGGAGCCTAACTGTGCGTGAACATTTATCAAATAGTGATCACAACATGATTGAATTCAAGGTAACGTTTGAAAGTGAAAAGCACGAATCAGCTACAAGAATTTTAGACTTGTGTAAGGCTGATTTACTGGGATGAGACAGAGACTGTCCACGGTAAACTGGGTAGATCTGTTAATGGGTCGAACAACTGAAGAACAGTGGAGAATATTTAAAGAAACATTTAATGAAATACAGAGCGAGTATATACCCCTGAGAGGAAAAAGCTCCACTTCACAGAAAAAACAGTCATGGACAACTAAAGAGATTAGGGATAGCATGAAACAAAAAGAAATGGCTTACAAAAATGCAAAACGCAGCACAGATCCGGCCGAATGGGATCGATACAAAGACCAGCAAAGGGTCACAAAACAGCTTATATGAGTTACTAAAAGAGTTTATGAAAGGAAACTTGCAAGGGGCATGAAAATCAATAAGAAATGTTATAGTTACATAAAGGGAAAACAGGTGGTCAAGAGCAATGTCGGCCCACTAAAAGCTGAAAGTGGAGATATTGTCATTGATAATGGAGAAATGGCAGATATGTTGAACAATTACTTTGCCTCAGTATTTACAGTTGAAAAAACTTGCTGGAAGTTCCGAAAAAATAATAGCCGATAGGGGACAGGGACTTAATACAATTAACGTAAGTAAATCATCAATAACAAGGAAATTAATGGAACTAAAGAGTGAGAAATCCCCAGGACCTGACGGTTTCCATCCGAGGGTGTTAAAGGAAGTAGGGGAGCACATTGTAGATGCCCTAACTATAGTCTTTCAGAGTTCCCTAGATTCAGGAGTGGTCCCTCTGGATTGGAAAGTTGCACATGTCACCCCACTTTTTAAGAAGGGTGAAAGGGGGAACCAAGGAAATTACAGACCAGTTAGCCTGACATCTGTGGTGGGCAAGTTGCTGGAGTCTATAATCAAGGATAGGGTGACTGAACACCTAGAAAATTTTCAGTTAATCAGGGACAGCCAGCATGGATTCATGATGGGAAGGTCATGCCTGACAAATCTCACTGAATGTTTTGAAGAGGTGACTAAGATAGTGGACAGGGAAATGTCTATGGATGTTATTTATATGGATTTCCAGAAGGCATTTGATAAAGTCCCACATAAGAGACTGTTAACTAAGGTAGAAGCCCATGGAGTTGAGGGCAAATTATTGACATGGTTAGGAAGTTGGTTGAGTGGTAGGTGACAGAGAGTGGGGATAATGGGTAAGTACTCTGATTGGCAGGATGTGACTAGTGGTGTCTCGCAGGGATCTGTGTTGGGGCCTCAATTATTCACATTATTCATTAATGACTTGGATGATGGCATACTAAGTCATATATCCAAATTTGCTGATGATACAAAGTTAGGCGGCATTGTAGACAGTCTAGATGATAGCATAAAATTGCAAAGAGATATTGACAGACTAGGTGAGAGGGCAAAACTGTGGCAGATGGATTTCAATGCGGGCAAGTGTGAGGTTATCCATTTTGGACCAAAAAAAGAATAGAGCAGGGTACTTTCTAAATGGGAAGAGGTTAAGTACAGTGGATGTCCAAAGAGACTTGGGGGTTCAGGTGCATAGATCTTTAAAATGTCATGAGCAAGTGCAGAAAATAATCAAAAAGGCTAATGGAATGCTAGCCTTTATATCTAGAGGATTGGAGTATAAAGACACAGAGGTTATGCTGCAGCTGTACAAAACCCTGGTTAGACCCCACTTGGAGTACTGTGAGCAGCACATCTTAGGAAGGGTATATTGGCCTTGGAGGGAGTGCAATGTAAGTTTACAAGAATGACACCTGGACTACAGGGGTTAAGTTACGAGGAGAGATTACACAAATTAGGCCTGTTTTCACTAGAATTTAGAAGGTTAAGGGGTGATCTGATTGAAGTTTTCAAGATATTAACAGGAAAAGACAGGCTCGATAAACTATTTCCACTGGTTGGAGATTCTAAAACTAGGAGGCATAGTCTAAATATTAGGACCAGACTGTTCAGGAGAGACGTTAGGAAGCACTTCTTCACGTAAAGGGTGGTAGAGGTTTGGAACTCTCTCCCACAAACAGCAGTTGAAGCTAGAACAGTTGTTAATTTTAAATCTGAGATGGATAGATTTTTGTTAAGCAAAGATATTAAGGGATATGGGCCAAAGGCAGGTATATGGAGTTAGGCCGCGGATCAGCCATGATCTCATTGAATGGTGGGACAGGCTCGAGGGGCTGAATGGCTTACTCCTGTTCTGATCTTCCTATGTTCCTATGTCCAATGGGAAAAAACCAAGTTTCTCAACCATAGGAAACCCAGCAGTCCAGTTCAGCAGCCAAAGTGCCACTCTTCCTTTTCCAACAACGAACACCGATCGACAATTTGTTTTTTTTTAAAGAATTAATCTGGCTTGACTTTTCAGAATTCTGAGAGTATAATAAATAGGGTTTAAACAGATTGAGGGAGAACTCTCCTATTTCCTTCAGTACATGCTGGCAGAACAGTCTGTCTTTACTGTCTCTGCAAAAGCCAGTTTTTCAGCTAGTTTCAAAAGTCAATCGCAACATTGTATATCTTGTTCTCGGTCTCTGAATGGCTGTATCCGGGGCAACCAAGATGCACTTCCCTTGCTAATTTCTGAGGCTAGCTTGTTCTCCTTCTCTGTATGGTTGTATCCAAGGCAACCAAAATGAACCTTCTGATGCTTGCTATCTTAAAGCAGTATTGATCCTTTGCTGTCTTAAAGTCACACCGTATATTTCCCCCAAAAATCAATAGGATCATGACATTTTCCACTCTTCCAAGTTTTGGTATCATTGGAAAATTTTGAGATTTTACTCTGAATTCCAAGATCCAAGTCATTTATATACAGAAAAAAAAAATCAGTGGTCCTAGCACTGACCCTTGGGGAACACCACTGCCTATCATCCTCCAGTCTGAAAAACAACCATTTAACACATTTCTCTGTTTTCTGTCCTTAAGCTAATTTTTGATCCAATTGGACACTGACCCTCCTATTCCATGAGGCTCAATTTTTTAAACCAGCCTTTTATGGGGTACTTTATCAAACACTTTATTAAAATCTATATAAACAGCATCCACCGCATTCCCATCATCAACCTTCTCTGTTCCATCATCAAAAAAATCAATTAGGTTAGTCAAGCAGGATCGGCCTTTTAAAAATCCATGCTGGCTGCCCTTAATTAGCTCAAACCTCTCCAAGTGTGTGTTTTTTTTAATATAAATTATTGTTTCTAAATCTTACTCACCACTGATGTTAAACTAACTTGCCAGGCATTGCTCGGCCTACGTGTTGCCCACTGATATTTCTGGGAGGTGAGGGTGACCATCTATGTCATCATTTTCTCCCTCAGCAGGGAGAAGCAGGATGTGAGATCCCGTGGCTTTGTCAGTATAGCGGGATTCCTGATGGTGTACATGGCTCTGCGGAGCCCCCATGTCAACGGGGAGAGGTACAGGAACTGAAAGAACTCTCACTCCATTAATATATAGTTGGTATGTGACCATGCCCAGTACATCATGTTGGTGAATGTCCACTATCCTGGCAGCTGCCACGATACTGTCATTCTGAAGCAGTCGGTTGTTCCCAACATTTCAGGCTCCTCAGAACCAAAGGATACCCCTTTCTATTCACAGCTCATGTTTCAACACCCAAACCACCTTCGGCCACATGAAAACTATCAGAGTATAATGTGAGCGATGAAGCCACCAGGAACATGGTGGAGCAGACCATTGATATGATGAAGCAATGTTTCTGATGTCTGAACCGCTGTACACAATGGAGCATGTGTCCAAGTTCACGGTGTTCTGAGGCACCCTTCATATCATCACCATCATGGGGACACAGGCATAGGCACCAGGAATCCGGAGGCCCCCTCAGGAGGAGGAGGAGGAGGCAGGGAGGATATTTCCTGGACGCCTTAGACCCAGGCAGGCTGCCGGAGAGTGCCGGCTAAGATTTCGGTTCCCATTGGACAACTTCCCTTTACCACCATGGATCTTCCATTCTCCACCATTACACCCATCTCATATACAGTAAATAGTTTTTTTTTTAGGGAGTTCTGTAGTAACGAGGATCAGGGAAGAAGGGCCCGAGAGTAACTGATATTATTGGACAGTAAGATCTTCCAAAAGGTTAATTTAATGGGTTAATTCATGGCAGGAGATCTCAAAGCCGTGGTGTGCTCCTCGTGCTCCATGTCGGAAGCAGGGAATATTTCCAGTGCCAGGGGCCAGCATGTGTGCAGGAAACGTATCCAGCTGCAGATCCTGGAAGCCCGGGTTTCAGAGCTGGAGCAGCAGCTGGGGACACTGTGGAGCATCCACGAGACGGAGAGTATTGTGAATAGCACGTAAAGAGAGATGGTCACACCACAGGCTCAGACTCCACAAGCCGGAAGGGAATGGGTGACCACCAGGCAGAGCAAGAGGATTAGGCAGGCAGTTCAGGAATCTCCTGTGGCTATTCCCCGGCAAAACAGATATACTGCTTTGGATACTGTTGGGGGGAATGGCCTCTCAGGGGAAAGCAGCAACAGCCCAATTCGTTGCACCACGGTTGGCTTTGCTGCACAGGGGAGGAGTAAAAAGTATGGGAATGTAATAGTTATAGGGGATACAATTGTCAGGGGAATAGATAGTGTTTCTGTAGCCGCAAAAGAGACTCCAGGATGGTATGTTGCCTCCCTGGTGCTAGGGTCAAGGATGTCTCAGAGCGGTTACAGGACATTCTGAAGGGGGAGGGTGAACAGCCAGTGGTCGTGGTACACATTGGTACAAACGACATAGGTTAAAAAAAAGGATGAATTCCTAAAAGCAGAATACAGGGAGCTAGGAAGTAAGTTGAAAAGTAGGACCTCAAAGGTAGTGATCTCAGGATTACTACCAGGACCACGTGCTAGTCAGAGTAGAAATAGCAGGATATATCGGATGAATACGTGGCTGAAGAGATGGTGTGAGGGGAAGGGTTTTAGATTCCTGGGACATTGGGACCGGTTCTGGGGGAGGTGGGACCAGTACGAACTGGACGGGTTACACCTGGGCAGGACCAGGACTGATGTCCTAGGGGGAGTATTTGCTAGAGTGATTGGGGAGGGTTTAAACTAAAATGGCAGGGGGATGGGAACCTTTGCAAGGTGTCAGAGGAGGGGGGGATCAAAGACAAGAACAAAAGACAGTAAGGGGAATAAGAAAAGTGATCGGCAGAGAAATCAAGGGCCAGAATCAAACAGGGCTCCAGTGAAAAATAGTGGGAAGAGGACAAGTAATGTTAAAAAGACAAGCCTTAAGGCTTTGTGCCTTAATGCACGGAGAATTTGCAATAAAGTGGATGAATTAATCGCGCAAATAAATGTAAACAGGTATGATATAGTTGGGATTATGGAGACATGGCTGCAAGGTGACCAGGGATGGGAAATGAACATGCAGGGATATTCAGTATTTCAGAAGGACAGACAAAAAGCAAAAGGCGGTGGAGTTGTATTGCTGGTTAAAGAGGAAATTAACACAATAGTGAGGAAAGATATTAGCTCTGACGATGTGGAATCTGGATGGGTAGAGCTGAAAAACATTAAGTGGCAAAAAAGGGGTCATATATAGACCCTCAAATTGTAGTGGTGATGTTAGGAATGGCATTAAACAGGAAATTTGAGATGCATGTGATAAAGGAACATCTGTAATTATGGGTGACTTTCATCTGCATAAAGATTGGACAAATCAAATTAGTCACAATACTGTAGAGGAGGAATTCCTGGAGTGTTTACGGGATGGTTTTCTGGACCAATACGTTGAGGAACCCAACTAGAGAACAGGCCATTCTAGACTGGGTATTGTGTAATGAGAGAGGAATAATTGACAATCTAGTTGTGCGAGACCCCTTGGGGATGAGCGACCATAATATGATAGAATTCTTCATCAAGATGGAGAGTGACGTAGTTGATTCTGAGACTAGGGTCCTGAATCTTAGTAAAGGAAACTGCGAAGGTATGAGGCGCAAGTTGGCCATGACGGATTGGGAAACGTTATTTAAAGGGATGATGGTGGAGAGGCAATGGCAAACATTTAAAGAGCGCATGGATGAACTGCAACAATTGTTTATCCCTGTCTGACGCAAAAGTAAAATGGGAAAGGTAGCCAAATCATGGCTTAGAAGGAAATTAGAGATAGCATTAGATCCAAGGAAGAGGCATATAAATTTGCCAGGAAAAAACAACAGGCCTGAGGATTGGGAGCAGTTTAGAATTCAGCAAAGGAGGACTAAGGGATTGATTAAGAAGGGGAGAATAGAGTACGAGAGCAAGCTTGCGGGGAACATAAAAACTGACTGTAAAAGTTTCTATAGATATGTGAAGAGAAAAAGATTGGTGAAGACAAATGTAGGCCCCTTACAGTCAGAAACAGGGGAATTTATTATGGGGAATAAAGAAATGGCTGACCAACTAAATGCATGCTTTGGTTCTGTCTTCACAAAGGAGGACACAAATATCATACCAGAAATGTTGGGGAACACAGGGCTTAGTGAGAGAGAGGAACTGAAGGAAATCAGTATCAGTAGAGAAATGGTGTTGGGGAAATTCATGGGATTGAAGGCCGATAAATCCCCAGGGCCTGATGGTCTGCATCCCAGAGTACTTAAGGAAGTGGCCCTAGAAATAGTGGATGTATTGGTGGTCATCTTCCAAGATTCTATAGACTCTGGAACAGTTCCGACAGATTGGAGGGTAGTTAATGTAACCCCACTATTTAAAAAGGGAGGTAGAGAGAAAGCAGGGAATTATAGACCAGTCAGCCTGACGTCGGTAGTGGGGAATATTCTAGAGTCCATTATCAAAGATTTTATAACAGAACACTTAGAGAACAGTGGTAGAATCGGGCAGAGTCAGCATGGATTTACGAAAGGGAAATCATGCTTGACAAATTTACTAGAATTCTTCGAGGATGTAACTAGTAGAGTTGAGGAGGAGCCAGTAGATGTGGTTTATTTGGACTTTCAGAAGGCTTTCGACAAAGTCCCACATAAGAGATTAGCATGTAAAATTAAAGCGCATGGGATTGGGGGTAGTGTATTGCGATGGGTAGAAAATTGGTTGGCGGACAGGAAACAAAAAGTCGGGTTAAATGGGTCTTTTTCCGAATGGCAGGCAGTGACTAGTGAGGTACTGCAGGGATCGGTGCTAGGACCCCAGCTATTCACAATATATATTAATGATATAGATGAGGGAACTAAATGTAATATTTCTAAATTTGCAGATGACACAAAACTGGGTGGGAGGGTGAGTTGTGAGGAGGATGCAGAGAGGCTTCAGGGTGATTTAGACAAGTTGAGTGAGTGGGCTAATGCATGGCAGATGCAGTATAATGTGGATAAATGTGAAGCTATACACTTTGGTAGCAAAAACAGGAAGGCAGATTATTATCTGAACGGCTGTAAACTGAGAGAGGGGAACATGCAGCGAGGCCTGGGTGTTCTCGTATACCAGTCACTGAAGGTAAGCATGCAGGTGCAACAGGTGGTAAAAAAGGCAAATGGTATGTTGGCCTTCATAGCGAAAAGATTCGAGTACAGAAGCAGGGATGTTTTGCTGCAATTATAAACGGCCTTGGTGAGACCACACCTGGAATATTGTGTGTAGTTTTGGTCTCCTTATCTGAGGAAGGATGTTCTTGCTATAGAGGGAGTGCAGAGAAGGTTTACCAGACTGATTCCTGGGATGGTGGGACTGACGGATGAGGAGAGATTGAGTTGGTTAGGATTATATTCGCTGGAGTTCAGAAGAGTGAGGGGGGATCTAATAGAGACCTATAAAACTCTAACAGGACTTGACAGGATAGATGCAGGAAGGATGTTCCTGATGGTGGGGGAGTCCAGAACCAGGGGTCATAGTCTAAGGATATGGGGTAAACCTTTCAGGACTGAGATGAGGAGAAATTTCTTCACCCAGACAGTGGTGAACCTGTGGAATTCGCTACCACAGAAAGCAGTTGAGGCCAAAACATTGTATGTTTTCAAGAAGGAGTTAGATATAGCTCTTGGGGCAAAAGGGATCAAAGGATACGGGGCGATAGTGGGAACAGGTTACTGAGTTGGATGATCAATCATCATCATAATGAATGGCAGGCTCGAAGGGCCGAATGGCCTACTCCTGCTCCTATGTTTCTATGTTTCTATCTGAGATACCCCATCACAGCATCCCCTTGGTCACCATCCTGCAATAAAAGTCACCAACAAAAACCTTTTCATTAACATCTTCATTGAACAACACATCCTATTATACAAATAAAACTGAACTATTCACCCTCGTGTATTCCCTTAGTGCCTGTCTTGTGGGTCCCCTCGACTTGCCTAGTGCTCCTACACAGTGTTTCCCCAGTGGCTGCAGCCTGGCTGGTGGAAGGCTGTTGACTTTCACTGGGGGAGACGGCAGATGGCCTTGCAGGACATTCTCGAGCAGCTCTGGGCCTTGAGGGCCCAGATTCGGGCTGCACTACCTCGACATGGGCAGCAGCAGCCTGGGCTGGCTAATGAGCAACAGCAAGTGTACTGGCAGAGTGGCAGGGAATGGAGAATACTGACATCCTGAGAGGACAGCAGGTTCATGCTCCACGGAGACACTGCCATTCCCACAAGGTGATACAATCCTAGTAATCTACTGGATCACAGATTGCTGGACTGCTGTGAGAGCCTGCAAACCCCTTTGAACACTGAGATCCACAGCCATGATGGCAGCAGTCTGATCCTGCATGGCAGCAAGCATGGATTTAATGACCTCAGTCTGAGCTTCCACTGCAGCACTGAGACGTTGGGTGTCTGCCGTCTGTGCTGCAGTGGAAGCTGAGACAATGGTCACCAAACACTGTAACACGGCTGGGTTCGCTCGTGCTGTCATGGAGTTAGTGACCACTTCCACAGGGGAAAGAATGGGCTTCAAGCTCTGTGCAATGTCCTGTGACACATCGGAGCCGGACTCCTCCATGTTCCTTGACAGTGACAACAGACCGTCTGACAGGATTGTCAATGGACAAAGTGTCTCAGTGTACACACTCTCTCCTGTATGCTGCTCTAAAGGCCTGCTCGGGTCTGCAAATGAGACCCGACCCAAGCCCGACAGAACCCCATGCAACCCCTAGCCCGACCCGGCCCGAGTCCTTCCATTTTTTCTGCGCCCGACCCAACCCGACCATCAGTTAACTTACCATCCATTTTTCACTTTGTTCCTTAATTGCATAAGCTTAAAATAACTGGAGCAAAACCACCTTCAAAGTCCAAAAAGTAAATTAACATTAAAGTCACTTACTTGAGGTGGTGAGAGAGCGTGTCTGATCTGGCCTGACTTGACCCGAGCCCGAATACCGGACCCGGAAGTCCGACCCGACCCGACCCGAACCTGACATATGTCGTTGGGTCCTATTGGGTTCGGATCGGGTAGCAGGCCTTTATGCTGCTCCATCAAAGTTGTCATTCTGAGTGTTGTATAACATACCCCATTTGTGACCTCGCCCTCTGGTGAACTGGTGCACGATCTATCGTTTCCCCTGGCCTGGCTGCAGACCACTCATGCTCAGTGACTCACGGTGTGCAGATTCCGACTCTATACCCCCAGCCTCTAAGGTACACACAGTGTAAGTATTTGAGCTGGTGGCTGCAAGTAATCAGACCAAGTGATGGGGCTTCACCATTAGTGCTGTGCTGCTGCTCTCGCTCTCTCTGTCTCCTGGAGCTGCTGTGACTGGGAATCTGGAAGTTTTAGGTTATCATTGGAAAGTATAAAATCAGAAGGGGAGGGTCGGGGTGAGGGATTGGGGGTGGGATGGGAAGCAGGAGGTCCACCATCTGCAGCTTGTACATCATCCCAGACAGCAGGATGAGGGGGAGGTGGGAGTTAAGAAGGGACATAAGGCAGGAACATAGCATCATCCTGAATACTCTTGGTGATGCCGGATGCTACGGGCTCTGTCACAGCCGGTCCCATGATGTGGAGAACCATCTCCTCCCTCAGGCTCAGGAGATGAAGGTATGCCTGGCCCTCGCCGGTTCACTGCAGCTCCCTGTGATTATGGGTCACCTTGTCTTGCAAGAGAGAGAGGGCAGAACGTCAATAATTGTGTTGCACTGTGTTTGGGTGATGTGCCTGCCATAGCTGAATAGCTGGAGGAACGTGGAGGCAGTGAGAGGTGGGTGTGAGGCTGGTATCAGTGGAAGGTGTGTGAGGGTGAGGTGGAGTATGTGAATGTTAGGTGTGAGTCCTGAGTGTTAGGGACTGCTGATGGGTGAGTGATGGGGGTGTGGTACACTGAGCAGTGGGAGAGGTTGGTGGTGTTGGGGGTAGGAGATGCCATGTGGAGATGGGTTATTTATATCAGATCTAACGTTATCAAATTATTACAAATCCAATTCCGACTTTGTTAGACTTGAGAATGATGACAAGTCATGACAATAACATCTCTAAAAATCAATCATCCAGTAAGTAGAACAATATGAACTAATTCTAAAACTCAATCACAAAACCTTAGGGAAAACCGGTATAATTGGACTATACAAGGGAGTTCCTACAGTTAAATTAACAATTTTGAAAATGGCAATTACTCAGAACAAACATTTATGAAACAGGGATATCTGAAATCACAACCTTACTGATTTCTGAAGGCCTTTATAATGGATCTGCCACGATATTTTTTACAGGTCCTGATGAAAGGTTATCAGCCTGAAATGTTAACTCGATTTCTCTCCACTGCCTAAGCTGCTGAGTGTTTCTAGAATTTTCTTATTTTACTTACTTAAGATTTTTTTTGTTATGTTACAGTTTACAGTATCCAAATTTGAGATCTCCTTACCTACGGTCACCACACTTCCATCTCCCAGCAGCATGGTTTCAGAGGCAGTGACAGGTAGCATTGTCGGAGAGCTGCAAATCCCATAATCGTTAAACTGAACGACAGTCGGAAGGAAACTCTGTTCAAAATGAACTGTTCATTTATTCCACCTCCTTGGGCCTGTTTATTCAGGACACTGGCCAAAAGCCTGGCTACCCGACCGAACCCGACTACATGTGTCGGGTTTGGGCATTTAAAAAAAAATTAAAGGACTTGGGCCTGGGTTGGGTTGGATGTGGTCGGGTCGGGTTTTAATTTTATACCAGAGCCAGGTTTTACCTCTCACACAGTTAGGCCCCTGTTCAGTGTGCAGCAAGACAGCAGCACGGGTCACCCTGGGCAGGCACGTAGAATTCATGGAAGTGAGGAGGCAACGTGAAGTTTGTGTGCCTCAACGGGAACAGGCAGATCATGAATGACAATCCCTAAGCCCAAAAAACTGCACAAACATCTTTTTCCGTATCTACTTTCCTTTCACCCTGTCTCTCTCTCTCTCTCTCTCACACACACACTCTGTCTCTCAACTCTTCTTTCTCTTGCTCTTAGAATCAGAGATTGATGCAGCACAGCCCATTGTGTCAGTGCTGTCTCTGTGGAAGAGCGATCTAATTAGTTCCACTCCCATCCTCTTTCCCCAGACTCCTGCATGTGTTTTTCTTCCAATTGCCGATTTGTTAAATTCCCAATTGAAATATTTTAATGAAACTGCTTTCACCATGTTTTCAGACAGTGAATTCTGCAACTCGCTGTGCAAGAAAATTCTCCTCATTTTGCCTCTGGTTCTTTTCCAATTACCTTCAACCAGTGTCTTCTTACTACCAAACATTCTGACATTGGAAACAGTTTTTCCTTAATTACCCTACCAAAACGCTTCATTACTTTGAACTTCTATATTAAATCACCCCTTACCCATCAATGCTCGAAAGAGAACAATCCCAGCTTTTCCAATCTCTCCACGTAACTGAAGTGCCAGATTCCTGGTACCATTCCAGTAAATCACCTCTGTATCTTCACTAAGTCCTTGACATCCTTACCAAAGTGTGGAGATCAGAATTGGATGCAACATTCCAACTGGGGCCTAACAAATAATATATAAAAATCAGCATTTCCTCCTGACTTTTGTTTCTCTCTGCCTCTGTTTGTAACAACAGAGGTTTTGAATAACCTTGTCAATTTGTCCTGTTATCTTCAAAGACTTGTGTGCATTCTCTCCAGGGTCTGTCTGTTCCTGTCCCCATATTGAAATGATACACTTCAGTTGATATTGCCTTTCCTCATACCTCCTACCAAAATGTATTACTTCACACTTCTCTATGTTAAATTGCATCTGCTATGGGCCTGCCCATTTCACCAGTCTCTGACCTCCTGAAGTAGGTTACTATCCGTCTCACCGTTTATTAACATTTCCGAGCTTCCTGCCATCTGAAAAAAATTAAATTATCCACTCTGCATATAAGCCCATTGCATTAATATGCAGCAACAGTGATCCCCAACAGTGACCCTGGGGAACCCCACAGTGTACTTCCCTCCAGTCTGCAAAACAACTATTCTCCACTATTCTCTGCTTTCTGTCACTTAGCTAATTTCCTGCATGCTGGTATTGAAAAAAAGACTTCCATTTATATAGCACCTTTCATGACCACTGCATGTCCCAAAACGATTTACAACCAATGAGTACTTTTTAAAGTGTAGTCACTCATGCGACAGAGGAAACACGGCAGCCAGTTTCCGCACAGCAAGCTCCCGCAAACTTCAGTATGATAATGACCAGATCGGTTTTGTGATGTTGATTGAAGGGTAAATATTGACCAGGAAGATGGGGTAACTCCCCTTCTCTTCGTCCACTTGAGAGGGCAGTCGGAGCCTTGGTTTAAGGTTTCATCCAAAGATGGCACCTCTGACAGTGCAACACTCTCTCAGTACTGTCACTGCAATGTCAGCCTTGATTCATGTGATCAAGTCCTGCAGTGACACTTGATCCTAGAAGCTTGTGACTGAAAGGGGAGAGAGTTACAAACTGAGCCATGGCTGACATTGGCCCTTTAATCCCATGTGTTTCAATTTTGGTAAAACCTCTGTTAAGTGGTACTTTATGAAAAGCCTTTTGGAAGGCTAGGAAAATTGAGCAAGTACAGGCAGGAGCAAGCATAGAATCAGAGAATAGCACAGCCCTGAATGAGGTCATTCGGCCCATTGAGTCTGTGCTGGCCCTTTCAAAGAGCAATCCAGTTTGTCCCACTCCCTGGCTCTTTCACTATATCCTTACATTCATTTTTTTCCTTCTGATATTTATCCAATTCCCTTTTGTGATCTACTATTGAATCTGTATCCATCAGCCTATCAGACAGTGCGTTCCAAATCCAAAACACTCAAACAAAAATCTTCTTGTCTGCTTCTTTTGCCAATCGCCTTAAATCTGTGTCTCTAGTTAGCGGTCCCTTGGACATTGGAAACAGTTTCTCTTTCTTTAATTTATCTAAACCCTTCCTAATGTTGTTTAGTTTAGTTTAGAGATACAGCACTGAAACAGTTAAACACCTCAATCACATTTCCTCTGAACGTTCTCTGCTCTAAGCAGAACAACCCCAGCTACATAACTGTAATCCCTCATTCCTAGACAAATTCTAGTAAAACAGTTCTGTAGCCTCTCCAAAGGCTTCATGTCCTTCTTAAAGTGTGGTAACCAGTATTCGACATAAGACTAACTAGTATTTTATCTATGTTTTGCATAATGTTGTTGTTTTTGTTCTTTGTGTCTTTATTTATAAAGCCTAGGATCCCAAATGCTTTACTAACAGCTTTGTTAACTTGTCCTGCCACATTCAAATATTTGCACACAAACACCCCAGGTGTCTGTTATTTTACCACCTTTATAGCTGTACCATTTAACTTGTATTGTCTCTCCTCACTCATCCTTCCAAAATGTATTACCTCAAACATCTGCAATGCCAATTAAATATTGTTTTCTGTCTTTGCTCCAAACATTTCCTAGCTACACTCTCCATCTCTCTCCTTTTCAAATGTCTGAGATGAAACCAAACTGTTCACAATCTTAGTTACATAGTTAACCTTGAGATGAGCTTCCTACCAAATATTCACACCATCAGTAAAACGGTCTATTTCCACCCCCTTAACATGAGACGACTTCATCCCTGTCTCAGCTCTTCTGCTGATGAAACACTCCCCCTTGGCTTTGTTACCTCTACACTTGACTATTCCAACACACTAATGGCTGGTCTCCCACAATTTACCCTCTATAAACTTGAGGTGATCCAAAACACTGCTGCCCATGTCCTAACTCACACCACGTCCTGTTCACCCATCACCCCCCTGTACTCGTTGACCTACACTTGTTCGTGGTCAGCAACACCTCAACTTTAAAACTCTTTTCAAATCCCTCATTGCCTCCCCCTTCCCTATCACTGTAATCTCCTCCAGCCTTACAACCCTCTGAGATATTTGCACTTGGCTAATTCAGACATCTTGAGAATCCCCGATTTTAATTAATCTAACAGTGGTGGCCTTCAGCTGCCTAGGCCCTGAGCTCTGAAATTCCCTTCCTAAACCCTAAATAGAGTAAGTTGCACAGAGTCCAGTTTTAGGGAGTACTTCTTGTACAGAGTGCGAAATGTAGTAAAGTTAATGAGTGACTGAATTTTAAGAGATCTCAGAGTTGATCTCTTTCTAAAATTCAGTTAATTTTTGCATTTCAGTTAATTTTAATCTGAACTTGTAGTTTCTTTCATAGTCTGTTTGTGGCAGTTGGACAGTTAATTGATGCTCATGGAGTAGGAGGGTCAATGTCAGCTTGGATAAAACACTTAGCAGAATGACAGAAAACAGTGGGCTGGATTTTACAGCTCGGGGCTTGTGGCGGGGGGGGTGGTGGAGGTGGGGGGAGTGGAAAATGCCTCCGGTAGAGGCCTGCCACAGGCCTCAGTGCCTGGAAGGCCCAGCCCGATATTACTGGTGGCGGCGAGGCCTTGTGTCGCCACCTGCCCCACACCCCCACCCCCCCGCCCACCCACCACTTACCAACGGGACCAAAATTTAAACATGATAATTTATTAAAATAAATTGATTAATTACTGACTCACTTCCACTGTCTGTTCTGGGGTGATATTGGTAGTGGCCGTCACTCCTGCACCTTCAGATCCCCCTCCGTGTATCTGAGGTGGGACACTGGTGGGGAGGGGAGAGCAGGTACGTTTTTCAGTGTGGGGGAGGGGATGGGGAGCAGGGTCAAACTAATTTCATTGGTCTAGGGGTTGGTGGAAAGTGGTAAGCTTTGGGGGGGAAGGTCAGGAACACAATTACATTTCCCTGGATCCCAAGAGATTTTACTTTTTTTAACCAGTCTGCCATGTGGGACCTTGTCAAAAGCCTTACTAAAATCCATGTAGACCACATCAACTGCACTACCCTCATCAATCTCCCTTGTTACTTCTTCAAAAAATTCAATCAAGTTAGTTAGTCAAGATCTTCCCTTAACAAATCCATGCTAACTATCCTTGATTAATCTGTGCCTTTCTAAGTGACAGTTTAACCTGTCTCTCAGAATAGATTCCAACAATTTGCCCACTACTGACTGGCCTGTAATTATTCGGTCTATCCCTCGCTCCCTTTTTAAACAAAAGTACAATTCTCCAATCCTCCGGCACCACATTGTATCCAGTGAGGACTGAAAAATGATGGATAGACCCTCTGCTATTTCCTCCCTGGCTTCTTTTAACAACCTGGGGTACATTTCATCCGGCCATGGTGATTTATCCACTTTCAAGGATACTAATCTTATTAATACTTCCTCTCTCCCTATGTTTATCACATCCAATACTTGACACCCCTCTTCGTTAACTACAACATCCCCCTCTTTTGTGAAGGCAAACGCAAAGTATTCATTAAGAACCATACAAACTACTTCCGCCCCGACACATAGGTTACCTTTTTGGCCTTTTAAGGGGCCGTACACTTTCCTTGGTTATCCTCTTACTCTTATTGATAAAACATCTTTGGGTTCACCTTGATTTTGCTTGCAATATTCTTTCATGCCCTCTCTTTGCTTTCCTAATTTCCTTTTCGATTTCACCCCTCCAATTTCCATACTCCTCTCGGCTTCCTGTAGTATTGAGTTCTCGGTGTGAGACATAAGCTTTACTTTTCTGCCTTATCTTACCCTATAAGCTCCTTGACATCCATGGGGCTCTAGATTTGGCTGTCCCACCCTTTTTTCTTTGCAGGAACAGGTTTACATTGAACCCCTTGAATCTCCCCTTTGAATGCCTCCCACTGTCCTGACACTGATTTACCTTCAAGTAGCTGTTTCCAGTCCACTTTCGCTACATCAGTTTGGTAGAATTGGCCTTGCCCCAATTGAGAACTCTAACTCCTGTTCTATCCTTGCCCTTTTCCATAATTATAGTAAAACTGACTGAATTATGATCACTACCACCAAAATGCTCTCCCACTGCCACTCATTCCACCTGTCCAGCTTCATTTCTTAAAACTAAGTCCAAAACTGTGCCCCCTCTCTTTTGGACTTGCTACATATTGGGCTAAACAGTTCTCCGGAATACTGGCCAAAAAAGGTCTCCGTGATATCGCTCGACTGTCTCAGCTCAAAACCCTCATCCATACCTTTGTTTCCTCTTGACTATTTCAATGCCCTCCTGCTGATCTCCTACATTCTACTCTCTGTAAATTTCAGGTCATTCAAAATCCTGCTGCTGATGTGTTCACTCACAGCAACTCCTGTTCACCTTTCACTCCTCTTCTTGCTGACCTGTATTGGCTGTCGATTAAGAAACATCTTGATTTTAAATGTTATTCCTTGTTTCGAAATTCCTCCATGGCCTCACCACTCCCTGTGCTGGATTTTATGGGCCCCCGTGAGTCGAGGTCGGAGGTGGGGGAGCCCATAGAATCGCAATGGGTGGTGGGGGCGGAGAGCCCGTTGTTGCACCATCGCCAAGTGATCTTGCCAGGGGTGGGATAGGCCAACTATGACCTTCCCACCAAGAGGCCAATTGAGGCCCCCATGTGGCCACTTAAGGGCCTCTTCCCACCACTGCTGGGATCTAACCAGCAGTGGGGAATACCTCTGCCACATGGAGAGGGCACCTTGTAAAATGGGACACCTTCCCTACAGGCTTGGGGGTCGCCCTCCTCCATTGGTAATCTGTAGACATGGAGGGCCCAGGCCTGGAAACAATAAACCTCCCATGACACCCCTCTCTTGCCAGAACCTCTAGACTGGCCCCAGTGACCTCACCTCACTCGCCTTGGGTCCGGGTTCCAGCACTGGGCCTGGTTCAAAGACCTCTGCAGTACTGACAGTTGCCGCCACTCCTGGTGATGGTGCCAATACTGCTGAACTGCCAGGCCTCTGATTGGCCAGAAGCTCTTGGAGGCGGGATTCCCATCTTTACAGTGACTTGGATCCCGGTGCAGGACTTAGAGACAAAAAAAAAATGCAGGATTGCTCCAGGGCAGGGGAGTAGTAGGGAAAGGCCGAGGTGATATTACCCAGCCTTTCTGGCCCGGCGCTGGAAGCCCCGCTTCTACACATATCCAGCACTCTAGCTCTGTAATTTCCTCCTGCCCCACAGCACACTAAGATAACTGTGTTCACCTAATACTGGCCTCTTGTGCATCTCTGATTTTAATCTCTTCAATGACAATGGTCATACCTTTAGTTGCCTGGGCCCTAAGCTCTGTAATAGAAACATAGAAAAATAGGAGCAGGAGTAGGCCATTCAGCCCTTCGAACCTGCTCCACCATTCAACATGATCATGGCTGATCATCCAAACTCAGTAACCTGTTCCCGCTTTCTCCCCGTATCCCTTGATCCCATTAGCCCTAAGAACCATAGCTAACTCTTTCTTGAATTTATTTAATGATTTGGCCTCAACTGCTTTCTGTGGTAGAGAATTCCACAGGTTCACCACTCTCTGGGTGAAGAAATCTCTCCTCATCTCAGTCCTAAATGGTTTATCCCTTCCCTTAGACTGTGACCCCTGGTCCTGGACTCCCCCCACCATCGGGAACATCCTTCCTGCATCTAGTCTGTCCAGTCCTGTTAGAATTTTGTAGGTTTCTATGAGATCCCCTCTCATTCTTCTAAACTCTAGTGAACACAAAACTAATTGATCCAATCTTTGTCCATACGTCAGTCCCACCATCCCAGGAATCAGTCTGGTAAACCTTCACTGCACTCCCTCCATAGCAAGAACATCCTTCCTCAGATAAGGAGACCAAAACTGCACACAATATTCCAGGTGTGATCTCACCAAGCCCCTGTATAATTACAGCAAGACATCCCTGCTCCTGTCATCGAACCCTCTTGCTATGAAGGCCAAAATACCATTTGCAGCAGTGAGAGTGACGGCAGTGAGAACGGGAAGAGGTGAGAGGAGCCGGGGGATAAAAGGAGCCGAGGCCCGAGACCGGAAGTGGCAGTGAGAGACGCTCTGTTCTGTTCTGTTCAGTGGACCTGCTTGACCAGCTACAATCGAAGTGTGACGTCACAGGAGAGCTGATAAGTGAATGGTGGGTATTTCTTTCTTCCATGTCTCGTGCTTTTTTTTGTCGTTTTGCAGTATTGGCCAAGTGATTTCAATCAGGCGACATCATTACAGGTTAAGAGTACACTTAAATAGTTCTCTTTTTTTTGAAATACTGAGATCCAAATTAATTAAATAGAATAGAGATGGCTGGGCAGGCGATGTGTTACAGCTGTAGTATGTGGGAGCTGGTGGATGCCGGTGGGGTCCCCGGTGACCACATCTGCAGCAAGTGTTGGCTGCTCGAGGAACTTCGCCTCAGATTTGATGAGCTGGAGTCTGAGCTGCAGACACTGTGACACATCAGAAAGGGGGAGAGTTACCTGGACACTGTGTTTCAGGAGACAGTCACACCTCTTAGATTAATGACATCAAATTTGGACCGTGGTCAGGGACAGGAGGGTGTGACTGCGAGTGAGGCAGGTATGGGGATCCAGAATTTAGCTTTGGAGGAGCCTCAGTCAGTGCCCTTATCCAATAAGTACGAGGTTCTTGATCCCAGTGTGGACGGGGGCACAGACTGTAGGGAGGATGAGTGAACTGACCACAGCACCGTGGTTCAGAGCGCCATTTAAGTGGGGGGAGAAAATAGAAATGTAATAGTAATAGAGGATAGCATAGTTAGGGGAATAGATACTGTTCTCTGCAGCAAAGACAGTGTCCCGAAAGTTCCGATGAAGGGTCACTGACCCGAAACGTTAACTCTGCTTCTCTTTCCACAGATGCTGCCAGACCTGCTGAGTGGTTCCAGCATTTCTTGTTTTTAGTCCCGAAAGCTGTGATGCCTACCTGGTGCCAAGGTTAAGGACATCTCTTCTGGGTTAGAGAGGAACTTAGAATGGGAGGGAAAGGATCCGGTTGTCATGGTCCACGTAGGTACCAACGACATAGGTAGGGCTAGGAAACAGGATCTGCTGAGGGACTATGAGCAACTCGGGGCTAAATTAAAAAGCAGAACCACAAAGGTAATAATCTCCAGATTGCTACCTGAGCCACGTGCAAATTGGCATAGGGTAAATAAGATTAGAGAGGTAAATGCATAGCTCAAAGATTGGTGTGGGAGAAATGGGTTCTGATTCATGGGACACAGGCACTAGTACTGGGGAAAGAGAGAGCTGTTCCATTGGGATGGGCTGCACTTGAACCATGCTGGGACCAGTGTCCTGGCGAATCGTATAACTAGGGTTGTAGATAAGGCTTTAAACTAAATAGTGTGGGGGGGGGGGGGGGGGGGGGGGGAGGTTCAATTGAAGGGAAGTTAAAAAGTCAAAAATAACAAGAGAGCAGAGGTACAGGGTCGTGAAGGGGCATACATTAATCAGAGTGTGACAGGAAGGGACAGAGAATACTAGCACAAGAGTACAGCAGAGATTATGACCAGAGTAGGTAAAAATGACAAAAAGTTAAAGCTTAAGGCTCTTTATCTGAATCCAGGTAGAATTTGTAACAAGATAGATGACTGACGGTACAGATAGAAATAAATGAATATGATTTGATAGCTATCACAGTGACGTGGTTGCAGGATGACCAGGACTGGAATCTCAATGTTCAAGGATATTCAACATTCCGGAAGAATAGGCAGAAAGAAAAAGGAGATGGGGTAGCTTTGTTATTAAAGGAAGGGATCAGTGCAGTTGTGATTAACAATATAGGTGTAATAGATCATGATGTAGAATCAGTTTGGGTGGAAATAAGGAATAGCAAGGGGAAGAAATCACGGGTGGGAGTGGTCTATAGGCCCCTGAGAAGTTCCGTCTCTGTGGGACAAAATATGAATCAGGAAATGATGGAGGCGTGCAAGAAGGGCACTGCAATTATCATGGGTGATTTTAATCTGCATACAGACTGGACAAATCAAATTGGCAAGGATAGCATGAATGACGAATTTGTAGAGTGCATCAGGGATTGTTTGAGAACAATACGTTGCAGAACCTACCTGGGAACAGGCTATTTCAGATTTAGTAATGTGTAATGAGGTAGGATTAATAAGAGATCTCGTAGCTAAGGATCCTCTAGGGGGAAGTGATCATAACATGGTAGAATTTCAAATTCAGTTCGAGGGTGAGCAACTCGGGTCTCAAACCAGTGTCTTCAACTTAAACAAGAGCAATTACAGATGCCTGTCTAAATTAAAACCTTCTGCACTTCCGGGGTCCATATCCCTGTATTCCCATCCTATTCATGTATTTGTCAAGATGCCTCTTAAACATCATACCTGCTTCCACCACCTCCCTCGGCAGCAAGTTCCAGGCACTCACCATCCTCTGTGTAAAAGACTTGCCTCGCACATCCCCTCTAAACTTTGCGCCTCGCACCTTATCCCTGTGTCCCCTAGTAACTGACTCTTCCACCCTGGGAAAAAGCTTCTGACTATCCACTCTGTCCATGCCACTCATAACTTTGTAAACCTCTATCATGTCGCCCCTCCACCTCCGTCTTTCCAGTGAAAACAATCCGAGTTTATCCAATCTCTCCTCATAGCTAATGCCCTCCAGACCAGGCAACATCCTGGTAAACCTCTTCTGTACCCTCTCCAAAGCCTCCACATCCTTCTGGTACTGTGGCGACCAGAATTGTACGCAATATTCGAAGTGTGGCCTAACTAAGGTTCAGTACAACTGCAGCATGACTTGCCAATTTTTATACTCAATGCCCTGATCGATGAAGGCAAGCATGCCGTATGCCTTCCTGATTATCTTATCCACCTGCGTTGCCACTTTCAGTGACCTGTGGATCTGTACACCCAGATCTCTCTGCCTGTCAATACTCCTAAGGGTTCTGCCATTTACTGTATACTTCCCACCTGTATTAGACCTTCCAAAATGCATTACCTCACATTTGTCCGGATTAAACTCCATCTGCCATTTCTCCGCCCAAGTCTCCAACCGGCCTATATCCTGCTGCATCCTCTGACAATCCTCATCACTATCCGTAACTCCACCAATCTTTGTGTCGTCCGCAAACTTGTGAATCAGACCAGTTACATTTTCCTCCAAATCATTTATATATACTACAAACAGCAAAGGTCCCAGCACTGATCCCTGCGGAACACCACTAGTCACATCCCTCCATTCAGAAAAACACCCATCCACTGCTACCCTCTGTCTTCTATGACCAAGCCAGTTCTGTATCCATCTTGCCAGCTCACCTCTGATCCCATGTGACTTCACTGTTTGTACCAGTCTGCCATGAGGGACCTTGTCAAAGGCTTTACTGAAGTCCATGTAGACAACATCCACTGCCCTTCCTTCATCAATCATCTTCGTCACTTCCTCAAAAAACTGAATCAAGTTAGTGAGACACGACCTCCCCTTCACAAAACCATGCTGCCTCTCGCTAATAAGTTTGTTTGTTTCCAAATGGAAGTAAATCCTGTCCAGAACAATCCTCTCCAATAATTTCCCTACCACTGATGTAAGGCTCACCGGCCTGTAATTTCCTGGATTATCCTTGCTACCCTTCTTAAACAAAGGAGCAACATTGGCTATTCTCCAGTCCTCTGGGACCTCACCTTTAGCCAATGAGGATACAAAGATTTCTGTCAAGGCCCCAGCAATTTCTTCCCTTGCCTCCCTCAGTATTCTGGGGTAGATCCCATCAGGCCCTGGGGACTTATCTACCTTAATGTTTTTCAAGGCGCCCAACACCTCCTCCTTTTTGATATCGACATGACCCAGACTATCTACACTCCCTTCCCTCGGCTCATCATCCACCAAGTCCTTCTCTTTGGTGAATACTGATGCAAAGCACTCATTTAGTACCTCGCCCATTTCCTCTGGCTCCATGCATAGATTCCCTCCTCTGTCCTTGAGTGGGCCAACCCTTTCCTTGGCTACCCTCTTGCTCTTTATATACTTATAAAAAGCCTTGGGATTCTCCTTAATTCTATTTGCCAATGACTTTTCATGACCCCTTTTAGCCCTCCTGACTACTTGCTTAAGTTCCTTCCTACTGTCTTTGTATTTCTCAAGGGCTTCATCTGTTCCCAGCCTTCCAGCCCTTACGAATACTTCCTTTTTTTTTTGACTAGGCTCACAATATCCCTCGTTATCTAATGTTCCTGAAACTTGCCAAACTTATCCTTCTTCCTCACAGGAACATGCCAGTCCTGGATTCTAATCCACTGACGTTTGAAAGACTACCACATGTCAGATGTTGATTTACCCTCAAACAGCCGCCCCAATCTAAATTCTTCAGTTCCTGCCTAATATTGTTAGAATTAGCCTTCCCCCAATTTTTCACCTTCACCCGAGGACTACTCTTATCCTTATCCACAAGTACCTTAAAACTTATGGAATTATGGTCACTGTTCCCGAAATGCTCCCCTACTGAAACTTCAACCACCTGGCCGGGCTCATTCCCCAATACCAGGTCCAGTATGGCCCCATCCCCAGTTTGACTATCTACATATTGTTTCAAGAAGCTCTCCTGGATGCTGCTTACAAATTCTTCCCCATCCAAGCCCCTAGCACTAAGTGAGTCCCAGTCGATATGGGGGAAGTTAAAATCACCCCCCACAACAACGCTGTTGCTTTTACATCTTTCCAAAATCTGTCTACAAATCTGCTCCTCTATTTCCCGCTGGCTGTTGGGAGGCCTGTAGTAAACCCCCAACATCGTGACTGCACCCTTCCTATTCCTGAGCTCTATCCATGTTGCCTCGCTGCATGATCCCTGTGAGGTGTCCTCCTGCAGTACAGCTGTGATATTCTCCTTAACAAGTAATGCAACTCCCCCACCCCTTTTAGATCCCCCTCTATCCTGCCTGAAGCATCTAAATCCCGGAACATTTTGCTGCCAATCCTGTCCTTCTCTCAACCAAGTACCTGGGGTCTGGGTTTCCAGGATGGGCATGGTCTCATGCTTGGTCTTATATGGCAGTGCCCCCCACTTCCTTACATACCCAGGTGGCAATGCCACACTAACCTTGGTTATGAGTGTCCAGCGATGGTCCCAGGACAGCTGTAGTACTGGCAGTGGCTCCTGTTCCCTGATTGATCCCGACCACCTCACCACGCTTCCTGGGGTCCGACCTCCTGTGTAGGTCTTGATCCCAGGTCTTGCGTAATACTGGCAGTAGCCCCCCCTGTTGCTGACTGGTCCTGAAACCCTGCCACACTTACCTGGAGTGTGGGGAATACAGCTCGTTCTGTTACTGTTGTTTTTACTTTCAACCTGATGCATTATTCTCTGATAATTTCACTTGCTTACAGTTATCTTACTGACAATCGAGATTAATTGTTTCATTGATTTTTCAATGGACTCATTTCCAATCATTGCTTTGAAATATTTGAATTCCGTGCTGCCTGTCACAGGTGAGGGAATCTCTCAGTTAGTCCAACATTTAACTTTCTGTACATGAGCAAAGTGCTGCAGATGCTGCAAATCCAAAATAAAAACAGAAAATGCTGGAAATATTCAGCAGGTCTGGCAGCATCTGTGGAGAGAGAAACAGAGTTAATGTTTCAGGGCAGTGACCCTTCATCAGAACTGGGAGAGATTCGAGATGGAACAGTTTTTAAACCATACAGGGAAAGGAGGGAGGGGAGAATTATGATCAACATTGAGTTGAATGATTTCAATAACTTCCTTTTGTCATTTAATCTCTCCTGCCTTCCACCATATCACAGACCCTCCCATTTGTTGCTTCAGGTTCAATCATTTCAATACATCACTGGATACAGGAACACATTTGTAAATCTCAATCAGTCCTCAATCAATTGGTAACTTTTCTCCCGGCCTGAAGTATAATTTTCCTGTTTATTTCCGCTCCTCACAGTAAACTTGCTGACGATTGGGATCCTGTCTCGGGGAAAGTGCGGTCTTTCCAAATGTGTCACTCGCTACCTGGTGGCCATGTCAGCGGCAGATCTACTGGTCATTATCCTCGACCTGATATTGAGGCACATTCCCATTGCTTATGAGGAACAGTTTCAGTTCCTGGAGTCCATCCCTGTGTGTAATATCCACGCCGTCCTGCTTTACGCAGCCACAGACTGTTCTGTTTGGTTCACTGTTACTTTCACCTTTGATCGATTTGTGGCCATTTGTTGCCAGAAGCTGAAAAGTAAATATTGCAATGAGAAAACAGCAGCTGTGGTTCTGGGAACAGTGACTGTGCTGAGCTGTTTAAAGAACATCCTCTGGTATTTTATGTTAACAGGTCAGTATAGGTTGAAGGACGACCCCTGGATTTGTGATGTAACAGAGGATGTTCTGGAATCTCGGGTCTGGGCAACAATCGAGTTCCTCCATTACATTCTAACCCCGGGGCTCCCATTTGTGGTGATTCTGCAGCTCAATGCTCTCACCGTCAGACACATTTTAGTGAGCAGCAGAGGACGCAGGAGACTCCGGGCTCACAGCAGTGGAGCGAGTCATAGAGACCCAGAGATGGACAGCCGAAGGAAATCCATCATTTTGCTGTTAGTTATCTCTGCCAATTTTATCCTGTTATGGGCAGTGTTTATGGTGTTTTCGATATGGAGGCGGATGTGGGATTTGGGGTATCAGTCTATATATCTACCTCTGTTTTTGCAGGAATTGGGTTTGATGCTGCAGCTCCTGAGTTGCTGCACAAACACTGCGATTTATGCCGTGACCCAGACTCAGTTCAGAGAGCAGTTGAAGAATGTGCTGCAATATCCCTTTGCTCCAATTGTTAAATTCATTCAATGATGAGAGGAACTGAATTACTAATTATATCCAGCAGCCGGGGGTGGTGTCTGTCCTTTTGGTGACTGAGCAGGGGTGGGGCCTGTTGCTATGTTGATAGAGCGGGGTCGAAGCCTGTCGCTGTGGTGACTGACCCTAGGCGGGATCTGTCGTTATGATGACTGAGCAGGGTCGGGATATGTCGCTGTGGTGACTTGAGCGGGGGCTGGTACCTGTCACTATGGTGACAAAGTGGTGCGGGGCCTGCTACCCATGGTGTCGGGGTAGTGGTGGCAGTGCCAGTTTCAATGTGATGGGGGAGTGGGGGCGGTGCCTGTTCCCATGGTCACGGGGGAGCAGTGGCAGGTCCTGTTCCACATGGTGACCGTGGATTGGCGGCGGGGCCTGTTCCCATGGTGACAGGGGAGTCAGGGCGGGGCTTGTTATCCCTGGTGATGGGAGACTGGGGCGGAGCCTGTTCCTTATGGGAATGGGATAAAGCCATGGTGATACATTTGTGGGGGCGGAGTTTAGTCATAGAGTCATGCTCCCCCTGGTGATGGGGAGTGGTGGTAGAGCCTGTTCCACATGGTGATGGGAGGTTGGGGCAAAGCCTGCTCCCCATCGTGATGGGGGAGTCGGGGCGGGGCCTGTTCACCAGGCTGAAAGGGGAGTCGGGGCGGGGCCTGTTCCCCACGGTGAAACGTGTATGGGTGTGGGGCACTTAGGCATGGTGATGTGGAATGGGGGTGGGGCCTGTACCCAATGGTGACAGAGAGTGGGGGTGGGGCCTGTTTTCCATGGTGACAGGGCAGTGGGAGCAGAGCCTGTTCCCTTGGTGATAGGGGAGTGGGGCAGAGCCTGTTCCCCATTGTGATGGGGGAATGGAGGCATAGCCGGTTTGCAATGGTGATGGGGAAGTGGGGGCTTTTTAAAATTCATTTCATGGGATGTGGGTATCGCTGGCCAGGCTAGCTTTATTGCCCATCCCTAGTTGCCCTTGAGAAGGTGGTGGTGAGCTGCCTTCTTGAACCGCTGCAGTTCATTTGGGGTAGGTACACCCACAGTGCTGTTAGGAAGGGAGTTCCAGGATTTTGACTCTGCGACAGTGAAGGAATGGTGATATAGTTCCAAGTCAGGATGGTGGAGGGGAACTTGCAGGTGGTGGTGTTTCCATGTGTCTGCTGCTCTTGTCCTTCTAGGTGGTAGAAGTCGCAGGTTTGGAAGGTGCTGCCTGAGTAGTCTTGGTGCGTTGCTGCAGTGCATCTTGTAGATGGTGCACACTGCTGCCACTGTGCATTGGTGGTGGAGGGAGCGAATGTTTGTAGATGGGATGCCAATCAAGTGGGCTGCTTTGTCCTGGATGGTGTCGAGCTTCTTGAGTGTTGTTGGAGCTGCACCCATCCAGACAAGTGGAGAGTATTCCATCACACTCCTGACATGTTCTGCATAATCAGTTATAATGTTTGTAATCCCTTCATAATACTTAAAATACTTTATCATTCTTTATAATCATTTATAATCATTATACTTTACACCCCTCCATAACCCTTTATAATACTTTATAAGCTTTTATAACCCCTTTGAATCCTTTGCAGCCCCTTTTAATCCTTTATATCTCAGTTGAATCCACCGTACTCATTTATTAACTGTTTATAATCCTTAATAATTCTTAATACTTTATAATCCTTTATGACCCTGTATAACCCTTTATAATTCTGTCACAATTTTTAATCCTTTATAACCCTTGATAAGTCTTTATTATCCTTTATGAGTCTTTATACTCATTTATAACTTGTTACATTTCATATATTAGCTGCTGTGGACAGGTAATACTTAAAATGACTACAGTGAATTGCTCACATTTTAAACTGGCCGCAGTGCATGTCACTTAAAATGGCTGCAGCACATGTCACTTAAAATGGCTGCAGCACATGTCACTTAAAATGGCTGCAGCAAATGTCACTTAAAATGGCTGCAGCAAATGTCACTTAAAATGGCTGCAGCAAATGTCACTTAAAATGGCTGCAGCAAATGTCACTTAAAATGGCCACACTGCATATCAGTGCCTGGGGTGTGAACTCCATGCGTGATTGAGTTTGTATGTTTGTCTTGCTCAGTGCCTAGGATGTGATGTGTGTGTGTGTTTCTGCCTGGCTCAGTGCCTGGGGTGTGATGTGTGCGTGTGTGTGATCTGGCTCAAACCTGATGTGTGATCTGTAGGAATGTGTGTGTTCCTAGCTCAGGGCCTGGGTTGTGGTGCGTGAGCATGTGCTGTGTGTCTCAGTGCATAGGGTCTGATCAGTTTGCGTGTCTGTGCATGTGTGACTGGCTCAATGCCTGGGGTGTGTGTTTGTGTGTCTGACACAATGCCTGGGGTGCGAGCTGTGTGTGTGTGTATGTGTTGTCACGGTCCTGGCTTTTTTTTTTCTCCTCACAAATATTGCGCTGCGCCTTAAAAGTGTAAAGAGATCAGTGCATCTTTAAGAAGTTCCGGAAGCTCAGTGAGCCAAAGTGCATTCTGCTTTCCAAGTAACAATAATATAGAAAAAACAGAGATTCAATGCATGAGTTTTGACTTTAAAAACTGGCTGGCAAACAACTGGTTTGGACAGAGAAAGACTGTTCCAGCAAGTGAAGGAAGGAGAGCGCTCTGAGACAATTTAAACTGAAGGAAGAGAAGCTGATTTATTTCTCCCAAAATTTGAAAAAGCTTCAAACCAAATTAATTCCTTTAAGAAATAAGGAAAAAGGCTTTTTTCTTTCACAACAAATTATTGATCTGCTGTGTTCATCACTGAAAAAGGAGTTTAATACTACAACAGCCGAACTGTTGAACCCCTATCTCTGGAAGGGCCCTTTTCTCATCAGATCTTGGAAGACTGCAAGTGAACTTTGACTGTGTTGTATTAGAAGGCCGTTCATCGGGAACGTAATCAGCAAAAACTTTTTTTTTCTATTTTCTCGGTCAGCTCATTTAAAACCGCGTATATGTATGCGAATGTGGGAGATAATTTTTTTTAAATAGAAAGTTATAAGGTCTTTAGGTATTGGTTTATCTTAGTAGTGTTTAAGATTTTAGTTTTTTAAATAAATAGTTAATTTGTTGATATCTAAAGACACTTGGTTTGGTTCGCTTCATTCGGGGCTTACAAATTGTTCAATTTGGCTGCTGCTTTCTTCGATTTGGAAAACTTAAAGAAATATGGTGCAACCTCTGGAGCAACGGGACTGAATTAACAGTGCGTTGCTCCCATTGCAATCAGAATCATATATTTTGATTAGGGGCTTTGTCCTGAGCGGTCCTAACACTGTGTGTGTGTGTGTGTATGTTGGGCTCAGTGCCTGAGGTGTGATATGTGTGTGTGTGTATTTGTGTGGCTCAATGCCTGGGGTCTGAACGGTGAGTGTCTCTGTGTGAGTGTGTATGTGTCTGTCTGTCTCAGTGCCGGAGGTGTGATGTGTCCGTGTGTTTCTGTCTCAGTGCCCGGGGTGTGATGTATGTGCACATCTGTGTGTGTGTGTGTCTCTCTGCGCGTGTCCGGTGTGCGTCCAGCTCAATACCTGGGGTGTGGTGTGTGAGTGTTTCTGGGTCAATGGCTGGGGTCTGATTGGTATGTGTGCATGTGCATCTGTGCGCACCTCTATATGCACCTGTGCGCACGTGTCTGTGTGCGTGTGTGTCTTTATGCCTGGCTCATTGCCTGTGATGTGTGTGTGCGCGCGTGTGTCTGTGAGTATGTGTGGCTCAGTGCCTGGGGTCTGAACGGTGAGTGTCTCTGTGTGAGTGTGCCTGTATCTGTCTCTGTGTGTGTCTGTGCATCCTTGTATCAGTGTGTGTGCGTGCGCTTGTGTGTGTGTGTCCATGTGCACCTGTGTGCGTATGTCTAGCTCATTCCCTGGGGTGTAATGTTTCTGTCTGTGTGCATGTCTGTTTGCATCTGTGTGAGCACATCCATGTGCATGCGTCCATGTGTCTGTGTGTTTGTCTGCGTGTGCGTTCGTATGTCCTAGTGTGTTTGTCTGTGTCTGCATGTGCCTATGTGTGTGTCTGTGTGTGTTTGTCTGTCTGCGTCTGTGTGTGCGTGTGGCTCATTGCCGTGCATCTGGCTCATTGCCTGGGGTGTGATGTGCCTGTGAGTCTGTGTGCGTGTGAATTGTGACGGAAACCCCATATGCCAAATGGAAATATTAATGTCATTGTATGGGATCTTTGCCTGAGAGTTTTACTGGACATTATTCCAAATAACATTTAAAAAAGCAAAACAGAGCAGCTAAGATGGCCATGCACAATTTGCACATGAGAAGCCAAAGGCCGGCTGGAGACAGAGGTAGACCCAATCTAGCCAGAGCAATGGGGGTGCTCTCTGATTAAATTATCTAGAATGGTTATGTCAATATTGATCGTCAAAAGCCATCGACACCCCTTGACTTTGAAAGAGCCAAACCTCCCACCCCGCCCACCAAGTATGTCTGAACAGCCTTGAATTTCAAAGATGATTCCAGAAAATGTTGATTTGAAAACAAAGAGGTGCTCACATCACATGACTGCTTGTGTAACTCTGGGAGTTTGTGAATTGTGCGCCAGATGGGCAGTAACTGAAATCCAGAGAAGGAACATCTCCTCTCTCCAGCAAAGACCCAGAGAGGCCTGAGCTGCATGTCTACAGCCCAGCACAGCCCGCTGCTAGGGGACACGGATGAAGCCTCTCTTCTGCCTTCTGGAACCGGAGATGTAAGCCTGAACTGTGCACGTGGCCCAGCGAGGACTTTAAGACTACAATTTCAACTAAGGACACTGGGACTAAACTTCAGTTTTTAAATTCCATTTATTACGGACTCTAACCTCCCAATTCTGTTTCTCTCTGTAATCTATTTGTGTGTGTGTGTGCCTCTCGTGTGAATATGGGCACAGACGTGTCATGTATTTTGGTAATTGTAACTGGTTTAGAGTGATAAGGTTAATAAACTTATAACTTTCTTATTTAAAATCAAGAAAACCTGTCTGATTGTTTCATTTACAACTATAATGAGTGGAGCAGGAGCAAGTGCTCACTGAGGTGATAAGTTAAATCACTGTGTTAAAAGATAAACCCTGTTGCGGTCAAACCAGAGAAGGGGCAAAAGGAGAGCCCGAGACCCCTTCCTCACCTGGTCGTATCAAAAAGTTGGAGGCTCCACTCCGGCATTGTACCCACAGACAAACGAGAAATTGGAAGTGGGAAACCAAATTGATGCCAATAAAAAGAAAGAAAAACTTTGATTCAGGTTTTCTTGTGGTTTGTGCTGCTAGAATACTATCATGTCCGTGCCTGGGCCTCAGTCTCTCTTTGTCTGTGCCTCTGTGGCATGCATGCGTCTCTCTGCTTCGGTCGCTTTCTGTGTTTCTGGCCCGGGCTGGGGTGTGATCTTTGTGCGTGCATGTATCTGTGTGTGCCTGTGTTGGTCTGAGTGCCTGGGGTATGTGTCTCTCTGTGTGTCTGGCTCAGAGCCAAGGGTGTGTGAGTGGCTGTGTGTCAGTGGCCATGTGACTGCATCTGTCCGCCCGTTGCTGGCTCGGTGCCTGGGCTGTGATCTGTGTGTGTGTCTGGCTCAGTGCCTGGGTTGTGACTGTGTCTATGCGTGTCTCTGTTTCTGGCTCGTTGCCTGGGGTGTGATGTGTGTGTGACTGTGTGTGAGTCATAGAGTTATACAGCACAGAAACAGACCCTTCGTGTCCATGCTGGCCATCAAGCACCGATCTATTCTAATCCCATTTTCCAGCACTTGGGCTTTATCCTTGTATGCTATGACATTTCAAGTTCTCATCTAAATACTTCTTAAATGTTGTGAGGGTTCCTGCCTCTACCACCCCTTCAGGCAGTGTGTTCCAGATTCCAACCACCCTCTGGGTGAAAAAATGTTTCCTCAAATCCCCTCTAAATCTCCTGCCCCTTACCTTAAATCTATGCCCCCTGGTTAGTAACACCTCTGCTAAGGGAAAAAGTTTCTTCCTATCTATCCCCCTTATAATTTTGTATACGTCTATCAGGTCTCCCCTCAGTCTTCTCTGCTCTAAGGAAAACAACTCCAGCCGATCCAGTCTCTCTTCATAGCTGAAATGCTCCAGCCCAGGCAACATCCTGGTGAATCTCCTCTGCACCCTCTCCAGTGCAATCACATCCTTCCTATAGTGTGGTGCCCAGAACTGTACACAGTACTCCAACTGTGGCCTAACTAGCATTTTATACAGCTCCATCATAACCTCCATGCTCTTATATTCTATGCCTCGGCTAATAAAGGCAAGTATCCCATATGCCTTCCTAACCACCTTATCTACCTGGGCTGCTGCCTTCAGTGATCTATGGACAAGTACATCAAGGTCCCTCTGACACTCTGCGCTTCCTAGGGTCCTACCACCCATTGTGTATTCCCTTGCCTTGTTAGTCCTCCCAAAATGCATTACCTCACACTACTCAGGATTAAATTCCATTTTCCACTGCTCTGCCCATCTATCCAACCCATCTATATCATCCTGTAATCTAAGGTTTCTTCCTCACTATTTACAACACCACCAATTTTCGTGTCATCTGTGAACTTACTTATCATACCTCCTATATTCACGTCTAAATCATTAATGTACACTACAAACAGCATGGGTCCCAGCACCGATCCCTGTGGTCACAGGCTTCCAATCGCAAAAACAACCCTCAACCATCACCCTCTACCTCCTGCCACGAAGCCAATTTTAGATCCAATTTTCCAAATTGCCCTGGATCCAATGGGCTCTTACCTTCTTAACCAATCTCCCATGCAGGACCTTATCAAAAACCTTACTGAAGTCCTTGTAGACTACATCAACTGCCTTACCCTCATTGACACATCTAGTCACTTCCTTGAAAAATTCAATCATGTTTGTTAGACACGATCTCCCCCTGACAAAGCCATGCTGACTATCCTTGATTAATCCCTGCCTCGCCAAGTGGAGATTAATCCTGTCCCTCAGCAATTTTTTCCAATAGTTTCCCTACCACTGATGTTAGACTCACCGGCCTGTAATTACCTGGTTTATCCCTGGTACCCTTCTTGAATAATGGTACCACATTCGCTGTCCTCCAGTCCTCTGGTACCTCTCCTGTGGCCAGAGAGGATTTGAACATTTGTGTCAAAGCCCCTGCTATCTCCTCCCTTGCCTCACATAACAGCCTGGGATACATCTTATCTGGGCCTGGGATTGTACACACTGTTAAGCCAGCTAAAACTACTAATACTTCCTCCCTTTCAATGCTAATATGTTCAAGTATATCACAATCCCTCTCACTGACCTCTACACCTACATCGTCCTTCTCCATAGTGAACACAGATGAAAAGTAATCATTTAAAACCTCACCCATGTTCTCCGGCTCCACACACAGATTGCCACTTTGGTCCCGAATGGGCCCTACTCTTTCCCTGGTTATCCTCTTGCCCTTAATATACTTATAAAATGCCTTGAGATTTTCCTTTACCTTGCCCGCCAGTGTTTTAAGTACACATTACACTTTCTATACTCCTCTAGTGCCTCCACTGTTTTCAGCCCTGAATCTGCCATAAGCCTCCTTTTTTTTCCTTATCCAATCCTCTATATCCCTTGACATCCAGGGTTCCCTGGACTTGTTGGTCCTACCCCTCACCTTTACAGAAACATGTTGGCCCTGATCTCTCACTATTTCCTCTTTGAATGGCTCCCACTGATCTGATGTGGACTTTCCTACTAGTAGCTGCTCCCAGTCCACTTTGGCCATATCCTGTTTTATCATATTGAAATTGGCCTTCCCCCAATTCAGTACTTTTATTTCCAGTCCCTCTTTGTCCTTTTCCATAACAACCTTAAATCTTACAGAGTTATGGTCACTATCCCTGCTGCTCCCCCACTGACACTTCTACCACTTGTCCAGCTTCATTCCCTAGGATTTGGTCCAGTACTGCCCCTTCTCTTGTAGGACTTTCTACGTGCTGGCTCAAAAAGCGCTCCTGTATGCACTTTAAGAATTCTGTCCCCTTTAAGCCTTTTGCATTAAGACTATCCCAGTTAATATTGGTAATAAAGCTGATACTTCTTTCAATGTAGTATACTATATTTGCTGCTCACAATGTGGTCTCCTCTACACTGGGATGACCAAACGCAGATTGGGTGACCATTTTGCGGAACACCTCCGCTCAGTCTGCAAGCATGACCCCGAGCTTCTGTTTGCTGGTCATTTCAACACAACCCCCTGCTCTCATGCACACATCACTGTTCTTGGCCTGCTGCAGTGTTCCAGTGAACATCAATGCAAGCTCGAGGAACAGCATCTCATTTTCCGATTAGGCACACTACAGCCTTCTGTACTGAACATCGAGTTCAATAATTTCAGAGCGTGACTGGCCCTTTTTAATTATTATTTTATTTTATCTTTTTGTCTACCATGTGCCTGCCTTAAACAGGGTTTTTCATGTTTGTGCTTTTGGACAGAGCTGTTCATTTTTCTGTCATTACACTCTCTCTGCACTAATGTTTTGTCTTTCACCACACCATTAGCACACTCTCTTTGCCTTTGCCACATGACCTCCCTATCAGTTAATCTCTCTGGCCCTCTGTCCTATCACACACCTTTGACAGGGTCCCACACGGCAAACTGGTTAAAAAAATAAAATCCCATGAGATCCAGGGAAATGCAGCAAGGTGAATACAAAATTGGCTCCATGGCAGGAAACAAAGTTTGACATTCTGAAGGGTCACTAACTTGAAACGTTAACTCTGCTTCTCTCTCCACAGATGCTGCCAGACCTACTGAGTATTTCCAGCATTCCTTGTTTTTATTTCAGATTTCCAGCATCTGCAGTATTTTGCTTTTATAACAAAGTTTGACGGGTGTTTTAGCGACTGGAGGGCTGTTTCCAGTGGTGTTACCCAGGGCTCAGTACTGGGTCCCCTGCTTTTTGTGATAAATATTAATGATTTGGACGTAAATGTAGGGGGCATGATCAGGAAGTTTGCAGATGACACAAAGATTGGCCATATGTGGTAGATAGCGAGGAGGATAGCTGCAGGCTGCAGGAAGATATTGATGGTCTGGTCAGATGGGCAGCAAAGTGGCAAATGGAGTTCAGCTTGGAGATGTGTGAGGTGATGTATTTGGGGAGGTCAAACAAGGCAAATGAATACACGATTAATGGGAAAATACTGAGAAGTGTAGACGAAGTGAGGGACCTTGGAGTGAATATCCACAGATCAATGAAGGTAGCAGGACAGGTCGATAAGAGTAAGAAGGCATATGGAATCCATTCCTTTATTAGCCGAGGTACAGAATATAAGAGCAGGGAGGTTATGCTGGAACTGTATAACTTATTGGTTAGGCCACAACTTGAGTACTGTGTGCAGTTCTGGTCAACTCATTACAGAAAGGATGTAATTGCACTAGAGAGGGTACAGAGGAGATTTACAAAGATGTTGCTGGGACTGGAAAAATGCAGCTATGAGGAAAGATTGGATAGGCTGGGTTGTTCTCCTTGGAACAGAGAAGGCTGAGGGGAGATTGGAATGAAATGGACAAAACTGTGAGGGGCTTGGATAGAGTGGAGGTGAAGGGTCTATTCACCTTAGCAGAGAGGTCAGTGATAGGGGGTATAGATTTAAAGTGATTGCTCGAAGGATTAGAGGGGAGATGAG
Source organism: Heterodontus francisci (assembly GCF_036365525.1). Taxonomy (NCBI): domain Eukaryota; kingdom Metazoa; phylum Chordata; class Chondrichthyes; order Heterodontiformes; family Heterodontidae; genus Heterodontus; species Heterodontus francisci. The sequence continues at coordinate 120,186,860 of NC_090379.1, read as the reverse complement.
GAAAAGGTTTTTCACCCAGAGGGTGGTGGGGATCTGGAACTCACTGCCTGAAAGGGTAGTTGAGGCAGAAACCCTCAATTCATTCAAAAGGAGTCTGGATATGCAACTCAAGTGCCGTAATCTGCAGGGTTATGGAACAAATTCTGGAAGGTGGGATTGGAATAGGTGGATTGTTTTTCGGCCGGCACAGACACGATGGGCCAAGTTGCCTCTTTCTATGGCAGAAAATTTCTATGATCTTCCCTTTTGTTTTCTTCCCCTCCCCCACCCCACTTCACTTGCTTAAAACTTATTTGTAACCTTTCTCAGTTCTGATGAAGGGTCACTGACCGGAAACATTAACTCTGCTTCTCTCCACAGATTCTGCCAGAGCTGCTGAGTACTTCCAGCACTTTCTGTTTTTTAATTCTGTCATTGACTGGGTTCAGTTCTACACTTACTCATTCCCCTCACCTAAAGGTGCTGACTCTGACTGGATTCAGTTCTACAGTCACTGGTTCCCCTCCCTTTCCTCCTCTGAAGATACTTTTCCTTGTATAAACCTCTCGTGAGATCTTCATTGACATCATATAAAGTTAGGACCAGTTGTGTGCTGCTGTGTACTCGATGCTGTTGACGTTAACCAGCTTAAAAGCTCCAGCTGCAGATACTTACCCTGGATATGATTGTGCGGGACTCCAATGATTTCCACAGATTCCCACATGTTGTAGACACAGCACATCACCATCCCTGCGAAGACTGTCTAACCTTATTTCTTTAATTTATCAATTTACACAGCTAAAGTAGCAGCAACGTAGAGTCCCTGGCTTGCAGGGGTGAGGGTGGGGAATTAGTTCATGTGGAACTGAAACCTACCAGAGTGAGAACCCTTCAGAGGAGGAGGGGGTGGAGAGTGGAGAAGCATTTTGTGTAGAACTGAAATCCCTTCAGGGCATGGAGGGCAAGCAGTTACTGTAGAACTGAACCCAGAAAACTGGGAATTGTGGGAAAAATTGGGATTGGTTTGAATTTCAGCACAGGGAGGAGGGCGAGTGTGTGGAATGGTGATTAATAGCTTTGCAGGAAGAAAAGAGGAATTCCATAGAAACTGGAATTGTCTGTTATGAATTTCTATCCTGGACTGACAGTGATGACTTTTATAAACTCCTTTTAAAGCATATTAAAAGGGGAGGATTTACAGACTGGACACTTAAACCAAACATCACATCAAGAACTGACAGTCACTCAATTCAGCAGGACCTGAATATCATCGGCCTTTGAATGTGGAAGGAGAAATGTTTGTCTCCTCCATCTCTGGGAAAAGATTTCAAAAGCACCGAGACACACACACACCCGAGTGAGATTGATCCAGTGCACTGACTGTGGGAAGAGCTTTAACCAGTTACACAGCCTGAAAAAACATCACACCATTCACAAGGACGAGGCATCAATTGATTGTCCAACCCGGAGAGACGCAAGGACACCCACAGCACGGAGAAATTGTGGAAATGTGGGAACTGTGGAAAAGGATTCAATTACCCATCCCTGCTGGAAACTCATCAACACAGTCAACCCAGGGAAAGGCCACTCACCTGCTTCAGATGTAGGAAGGAATTCACTCAATTACCCTCCTGCTGAGACACCAGTCTTTTCCCCCAAAAATATACTTTATTCATAAAATTCTGTAAAAAAATGCATTACAAAACAGTTCAAAACACAACCAAGTTGACATTCCAAAAAGTGCAAAGGAAATCAGTTTTCTTCGATACAGGAGTGAGTTGCCTCACAACCCTTCCATTTCATTTTACAACAAACCCATATTTGGTGTATACAACCCGAGGGGTTTCCCATGGGTCCAGCCCCTCAGCTCACTTTGGTGGGAGGACCTTACACTGTGGTCTTTCCCCATTGAGCCTTTGCAGCGGCTGCCCCAAGCTTTAGTACGTCCCTCAGCACATAGTGCTGGACCTTGGAATGTGCCAGTCTGCAACACTCAGTCGTGGACAACACTTTTCCTTGGAAGACCAGCAAGTTTCGGGCAGACCAAAAAGCGTCTTTCACTGAATTGATGGTCCTCCAGCAGCAGTTGATATTTATCTCAGTGTGTGTACCTGGGAACAGCCCGTAGAGCACAGACTCCTGTGTGACAGAGCTGCTTGGGATGAACCTCGACAAAAAGCCACTGCATCTCTTTCCACACCTGCTTTGCAAAGACACATTCCAGAAGGAGGTGGGTAACAGTCTCTTCCCCACCGCAGCCACCTCGAGGGCAACATGTGGAGGGGACGAGACTCCGGGCGTGCAGGAAGGATCTGACGGGGAGGGCCCTTCTCATCACCAGCCAAGCTACATCTTGGTGCTTGTTTGAAAGTTCTGGTGATGAGGCATTCTGCCAAATGACTGCTTGGGGAACCATCCGACAGGATCCACCATCTCCTTTTCCCGTAGGGCCTTGAGGGCATTCCGTGCAGACCACTGCCTGATGGATTGGTGGTCAAAGGTGTTTTCCCACAGAAACTTTCCAACAAAGGATAGGTGGTACGGCGCGATCCAACTGGATGGAGCGTTCCGCGGCAATGTGACCAGGCCCATCCTTCGCAACACCAGGGACAGATAGAACCTCAGCACGTAGTGACACTTGGAGTTTGTGTACTGGGGATCTACGCACAGCTTGATGCAACCACACACGAAAGTAGTCATCAGGATGAGGGCTGGGACACCAGTGAGTTCACACTGATAAGAGACCTGACTGTGAGAAGAAATTTAAAAGCAGAAAGCATGTGCTTAAACACCAACACACCCATACTGGGGAGAAGCCATTCACCTGTGCCGTTTGTGGGAAGAGATTCACTCAGTCATTCAACCCTCCATTCAGACACACCAACGTGCTCACTCAGTTAAGAGGCCATTTAAATGTCCTCATGAGAAGAGTTTTAAAAGCAGAAAGGATCTACTGAAACACCAACACACTCCTTCTGGGGAGAGGCCTTTCACCAGCTCAGTGTGTGAGAAGGGAGTCACTAATTCATCTGACCTTCTGACACACCAATGAGTTCACACTGGGGAGAGGCCATTCACCAGCTCTGTGTGAGAGAAGGGATACAGACAGTCATCCAGTCTGCAAACACATCAGCGAGTTGACAGTGGGCAGAAGCCGTTCACCTGCTCTGTGTTTGGGAAGGGATTCACTCAGTTATCTGACCTGTGGAATCACCGAGTTCACAGGTGAGTGCAGGGGTTGGAGTCTGCTGTTACTGCTGTTGTTAATCACATCCATGACCGATCCATCTTCACTCTGACAATTGAGATTTATATCTGTTAAATTTAATAACCTTTTAACTGGGCTAGAGCTTAACATTTAGGGGCGGCGCAGTGGTTAGCACCGCAGCCTCACAGCTCCAGTGACCCGGGTTCAATTCTGGGTACTGCCTGTGTGGAGTTTGCAAGTTCTCCCTGTGTCTGCGTGGGTTTCCTCCGGGTGCTCCGGTTTCCTCCCACAGCCAAAAGACTTGCAGGTTGATAGGTAAATTGGCCATTATAAATTGCCCCTAGTATAGGTAGGTGGTAGGGAAATATAGGGACAGGTGGGGATGTGGTAGGAATATGGGATTAGTGTAGGATTAGTATAAATGGGTGGTTAATGGTCGGCACAGACTCAGTGGGCCGAAGGGCCTGTTTCAGTGCTATATCTCTAAATCTAAATTTACAATAGCTGTGAAATAAATCAGCTTTGTTTTAAACACACTGCTGTAGATTTTTGTCTTTCCTACCTGAGTGTTTAACGTCACCTGGCTGGAGCTCAGAAAGGACAATCTGTGGGGGGGGGTGGTGGGATTGTACGGCAGGAACAGAACTTCAGCCGGGACACAACCCTTCAGGATCACATTGAGAGGGACACAAGGTACTTTGGTCTTTCTTGTCTCTCTTCACTAACAGCAAAGTCCCCATGTGGGTTAATCCTGAGGTGAGTAAGAAATGTGTCCCAGTCACACTCTTCCCTGGTTCAGAGCTCCTGGGCACGGAACAGAAGACTCCTTCACAACTGTGTTTAGAGTCAGGAAGAACAACAGTGAATGCTGGAAACGTGCTGTCAAATCAGAGATTGGTGTAAAACTATGATCTGTTCCTGACTGAAAGCGAAACGGCAGGTTTAAGTTTCCAATCTGAAAATAACTGTGGTGACTATCCCCCGAAGATTTAAGCTGTTTGTGTGACAGGATTTAAGACAGGTGTTAACATAGAAACAGAAAATAGGATCAGGAGTAGGCCATTCAGCCCTTCGAGCCTGCTCCGCCTTTCATTATGATCATGGTTGATCATCCAGCTCAGTAGCCTGTTCCCGCTTTCACCCATATCCTTTGATCCCTTTAAACCCAAGAGCTATATCTAACTCCTTCTTGAAAACATACAATGTTTTGGCCTCAACTGCTTTCTGTGGTAGCAAATTCCACAGGCTCACCACTCTCTGGGTGAAGAAATTTCTCCTCATCTCAGTCCTGAAAGGTTTACCCCGTATCCTTAGACTATGACCCCTGGTTCTGGACTCCCCCACCATTGGGAACATCCTTCCTGCATCTACCCTGTCAAGTCCTGTTAGAATTTTATAGGTTTCTATGAGATCCCCCCTCACTCTTCTGAACTCCAGCGAATATAATCCTAACTGACTCAATCTCTCCTCATACGTCAGTCCTGCCATCCCAGGAATCAGTCTGGTAAACCTTCGCTGCACTCCCTCTATAGCAAGAACATCCTTCCTCAGATAAGGAGACCAAAACTGCACACAATATTCCAGGTGTGGCCTCACCAAGGCCCTGTATAATTGCAGCAAGACATCCCTGCTCCTGTACTCTAATCCTCTCGCTATGAAGCCCAACATACCATTTGCCTTTTTTACTGCCTGTTGCACCTGCATGCTTACCTTCAGCGACTGGTGTAAGAGAACACCCAGGTCTCACTGCATATTGCCCTCGCTCAGTTTATAGCCATTCAGATAATAATCTGCCTTCCTGTTTTTGCTACCAAAGTGGATAACCTCACATTTATCCACATTATCCTGCATCTGCCATGCATTTGCCCACTCACTCAACTTGTCCAAATCACCCTGAAGCCTCTCAACTCACCCTCCCACCCAGTTTTGTGTTATCTACAAAGTTGGAGATATTACATTTAGTTCCCTCATCTATATCATTAATGTATATTGTGATTAGCTGGGGTCCTAGCACCGATCCCTGCGGTACCCCACTAGTCACTGCCTGCCATTCGGAAAAAGACCCATTTATCCCTACACTTCGTTTCCTGTCTGCCAACCAGTTCTCTATCCATCAGAATACACTACCCCCAATTCCATATGCATTAATTTTACATAGAATGTATGTATTTTAAATGAAAACTGGATAATAGCATGTTTCTCCATAATTCATGGCTTGTTAATGAAATATAAAAATGCAATTTGAAAAGAATATGTGGGACTTTGTCGAAAGCCTTCTGAAAGTCCAAATAAACCACATCCACTGGCTCCCCCTCATCAACTCTACTAGTTACATCCTCGAAGAATTCGTGTAGATTTGTCAAGCATGATTTCCAGTTTGTAAATCCATGCTGACTCTGCCTGATTCTACCACTGTTCGCCTAGTGCTCTGCTATAAAATCTTTGATAATGGACTTTAGAATTTTCCCCACTACCGACGTCAGGCTGACTGGTCTATAATTCCCTCCTTTCTCTCTACCTCCCTTTTTAAATAGTGGGGTTACATTAGCTACCCTCCAATCTGTAGGAATTGTTCCAGAGTCTAAAGAATCTTGGAAGATGACCACCAATGCATCCATTATTTCTAGGGCCACTTCCTTAAGTACTCTGGGATGCAGACCATCAGGCCCTGGGGATTTATTGGCCTTCAATCCCAGCAATTTCCCAACACCATTTCTCTACTAATAAATACTGATTTCTTTCAGTTCCTCTCTCTCACTAAGCCATGTGTTCCCCAACATTTCTGGTATATTTGTGTCCTCCTTTGTGAAGACAGAACCAAAGTATGCATTTAGTTGGTCAGCCATTTCTTTATTCCTCATAATAAATTCCCCTGTTTCTGACTGTAAGGGACCTACATTTGTCTTCACCAATCTTTTTCGCTTCACATACCTATAGAAACTTTTACAGTGAGTTTTTATGTTCCCCGCAAGCTTGCTCTCGTATTCTATTTTCCCCTTCTTAATCAATCCCTTGGTCCTCCTTTGCTGAATTCTAAACTGCTCCCAATCCTCAGGTCTGTTGTTTTTCCTGACAAATTTATATGTCTCTTCCTTGGATCTAATGCTATCTCTAATTTCCCTTGTAAGCCATGGTTTGGCTCCCTTTCTCATTTTACATTTGTGCCAGACAGGGATAAACAATTGTTGCAGTTCATCCATGCGCTGTTTAAATGTTTGCCATTGCCTATCCACCATCATCCCTTTAAATAACGTTTCCCAATCTGTCATGGCCAACTCGCGCCTCATACCTTCGTAGTTTCCTTTACTAAGATTCAGGACCCTAATCTCAGAATCAACTACGTCACTCTCCATCTTGATGAAGAATTCTATCATATTATGGTCACTCATCCCCAAGGGGTCTCGCACCACTAGATTGTCAATTATTCCTCTCTCATTACACAATACCCAGTCTAGGATGGCTTATTCTCTAGTTGGTTCCTCAACGTATTGGTCCAGAAAACCATCCCGCATACACTCCAAGAATTCCTTCTAAACGGTATTGTGACTAATTTGATTTGCCCAATCTATATGCAGATTAAAATCACCCATAATTTCAGATGTTCCTTTATTGCATGCATCTCTAATATCCTGTTTAATGCCATTACCAACATCACCACTACAGTTTGGCGGACTACATCCCACAGTATTGAAGGAGGTGGCTATAGAGATAGTAGATGCATTGGTGGTTAGCTTCCAAAATTCCATAGAACCTGGAAGGCTTCCTGCAGACTGGAAAGTAGCAAATGTAACCCCACTATTTAAGAAGGGAGCGAGAGAAAAAACAAAGAGAACTATAGACCTGTTAGTTTGACATCAACAGTAGGGAAAATATAGGAACCTATAACAAAAGGATGAATAACTGGACACTTGAAAAATAATGATATGATTGGGCAGAGTCAACGTCTACTTGTTATGTTGGCTTTCATTGCAAGGGGATTTAAGTACAGGAGTAAATTGTCTTGCTACAATTGTATAAAGCCTTGTTGAGACCACACCTGGAGTATGGTGTACAGTTTTGGTCTCCTTATCTGAGGAAGGATATACTTGTCAGAGGAGGAGTGCAATGGAGGTTGACCAGACTAATCTCTGGAATGACGGGATAGTCTTAGAAGGAGAAATTGCAGAAACTGGGCCTATATTCTCTAGAGTTTCAAAGAATGAGAGGTGATCTCACTGAAACTTGCAAAATTCTTACAGGGCCTGACAGGGTGGATGTAGATAGGATGTTTCTTCTGGCTGGTGAGTCTAAAATCGGGGGACATCGTCTCAGAATAAGGGGCAGGTCATTTAAGACTGACATGAGGTGGAATTCATTCACTCAGTGGATGGTGAATCTATGGAATTCTCTACCTCAGAGGGCGGTGGAGGCTCAGTCATTGAGCATGTTCATCGTGAGATTTCTGAATACTAACGACATCAAAGGATATGAGGATAATGGGGAAAAGTGGTGTAGAGGTAGATGATCAGCCATGATCTGTTTGAATGGCAGGGCAGGCTCGATGGGCCAAATGGCCTACTCCTGCTCCTTTTTCGTATGATCCCTCAGATGGCAGTCTCACTCCCTGTGGTTTAAGAGAGGCGATGGCATAGTGGTGATGTCACTGGACTAGTAATCCAGAGCCCACGTTAATGAACAGGGGACATGGGTTCGAATCCCACCGTAGCAGATGGGGAAATTTGAATTCAATTAATAAAATCTGGAATTCAAAAGCTAGTCTAATGGTGCCTGTGAAACCACTGTCAATTGGTTGTAAAAACCCTTATGGTTCACTAAAGTCCTTTTGGGAAGGAAATCTGCTGTCCTTACCTGGTCTGGCCGACATGTAACTCCAGACCAACAGCCACTCAGTTCAAGGCAATAAATGCTGGCCTAGCCAGTGAGGCACACATCCCATGAAAGAATTAAAAAAACCAGATCAACCTCAATAGGTTTCAGTCACTGAGACAAGGTGACTGATGCACCCTCAGATGGCAGTCTCACTCCCTGTGGTCTAACAGGTCACCCTCAATAAGTTTATGAAGCTTCCCAGCCCACCCATGGCTCCAACTCCTCCTGTGACTCCTCCCTCTTCTCAAGCAGCCAGTTCTGTCTCCGTCCCTCTCCACCCCCGCACAGAGCATGCTTAAAGCACAGTAGTCATTGTCACTACTCACTGATAGAGGATATCTTTTTGTCTTTTGTATCTTTTGTCAACCTATTGAAATTGGGCTGAATGGCCTGTTTCTGTCCTGTAATCCTACACAGCAAGAGTGGATGAATACTCTGCTAATTGGCTGAATGACCTGTTTCTGTCCTGTAATCCTACACGGCAGGAGTGGCTGAATACTCTGCTAATGGGCCTCTTGACCAGCCGGTGGATCATTGCTCAGGCCCACAAGACCTCCAGCATCAATTCCATTCCCTAAACACCAATTCCTGACCTCAGTCTGAGGCTGAACCAGACTGTTTGTGACCTCAGCTTCTGATTTGAATCTGAACTGAGCGACCTACCACATAACCTCTCAATAATATATTGTATTTATATAGCACCTTTAACTTAGTAAAATGTCCCAAGGTGCTTTACAGGAGCATTATCAAACAACAATTGACATTGAGCCACATAAGGAGATATCAGGAGACATGGTGAAAGGCTTGGGTATTATGGAGTTTGTTCTAGGAGAACAGATAGATAGATAAGTGCAGAGGTTCAGGGAGGGGATTCCAGAGCCCAGGGTCCAGGTGGCTGAAGGCACGGCTGCCAATTGTGGAGCAATTCAAATTGGGGATGCTCAAGAGGCCAGAATTGGAGGAGCACAGAGATCGTAATGATAGACTCTAGTAATTACCCGACACTCTGCAGTTTAAAGGTGAGACAATGAAATCAGTTAAACTAACAACTGCTGTCGGGAAATTACTCGAGTCTATAATTCAGGATAAGGTGATTGAACAGCTTGAAAATGTTCAGCTGATCAGAGAAAGCCTGCATGGATTTATAAAGGATAGGTGATACCTGACAAACCTGATTAAATTTCTGGAACTGGTGGCTAATTGCAAGGGCCTCAACGATTCTCTGTTTTTATGAACAACTTAGATAATGGGATAGAAAGTCACAGCTTCAAATTTTCTGATTGCATCAAGATAGGCAGAATTGTAAACAGTGTAGCTGGAAACATAAAATGACAAAAAGATATTGATAGACTAAATGAAGGGGAAAAACCGTAGCAAATGGATTTCAATGTTAGCAAATGCGAGGTCATCCACTTTCCACCTAAAAAGGATAGAACAGGATACTTTCAAAATGATGAAAAGCTCGAAACAGTGTTCAGAGGTTCAAAGACATTTGGGGGTCCAGGTACATAAATCATTAAAATGTTATGAATGAGTACAGAAAATAATCAAAAAGGCTAATGGAATGCTGGCCTTTATATCTCGAGGACTAGAACACAAGGGAGTTAGAAGTCATGCTTCAGCTATACAAAGTCCTGGTTAGACCACACCTGTGTTCAGATCTGGACACCACAACATAGCAAGGATATATTGGCCTTGGAGGGTGTGCAGTGTAGATTTACCAGAAAGATACCTGGAATGCAAGGATTAAATTATGAGGAGAAATTACACAAACTGCAGTTGTAGTCTTTAGAATTCAGAAGGATAAGAGGTGATTAGATCAAAGTTTTCAAGATATTAATTGGGACTGAGTTTCTCTCTATCTTCCCTATTTCCACTGTTTGGGAGTCTTGAACTATGGGGGGCATAGTCTAAAAACTAGAGCCAGACCTTCAGGAGTGAAATTCAGAAATACTTGTACACACAAAAGAAGTTTGGAACTCTCTTCCACAAACTGCAATTGTTGCTCGATCAATCGTTAATGTTAAATCAGAGATTGATGGGTTTTTCTTAACCAAGGGGATTAAGGGATATGGGGTTAAGGTGGGTATATATAGTGTTAGGTCACAGATCAGTCATAATCTCATTGAGGAGCTAAATGGTCTATTCTGTTCCAATGTTAAACAGAGGACACAGATTTCAGGTGATTGGCTAAAGGACCAGAGGTGCCATAAGAAAACGTTTTACACATCGAGTTATTGTGATCTGAACTGCACTGACTGAAAGGCTGGTGGAAACACATTCAGTAGCAACATTCAAAAGGGAACTGGTTAAATACTTGGAGGGAGAATATTACAGGGCTATGGGGAAAGAGGAGAGTGGAATTAATTGGATAGCTTTACCAAAGAGCTGACACAGGCACGATGGGCTGAAAGGCCTCCTTCTGTTCTCTATCATTCCATGATTCTATACAGTTTTTTCCAGGCAGCCTGTGGATTCCATGATAAGCTGCTAAATGATCGATAAAGCCAAAGTGTTTGGAAACATGGACACTCTCCGAGGATTAGATTGGGAGGATAAACTAAACCTGTATTCTCTGGAATATTGAAGGTGAAGGGGTAATCGCTCACTCTCTTAGTCATGGGAGGACTGTACTTTAAGTTGATAAGTCACCAGAACCAGAGGAGATACATGCAAGGATACTGAGGGAAGTAAGGGTGGGAATTGTGGAGGCACTGACCATAATCTTCCAATCCTCCATAGATACAGGGTGGTGCCAGAGGACTGGAGAATTGCAAATGTTACACCCTTGTTCAAAAGAGTGTGTAAAGACAAGACCAACAAATACAAACCAGTCAGTTTAACCCTGGAGGTGGGAAAGCTTTTAGAAACAATAATCCAGACAAAATTAACAGTCATTTGGACAAATATGGATTAATTAAGAAAAGCCAGCACAGAGGTGTTAAGGGCAAATCATGTTTAACTAACTTGAGCTTTTTTTGATGAGGCAGTGGAAAGTGTTGATGAGGGTTATGTGGTGTATCTGGACTTCCAAAAGGCATTTGATAAAGTGCCACATAACAGACTTGTCAGCAAAGTTAGAACCCATGGAATAAAAGGGACAGTAGCAGCATGGATACGAAGTTGGCTAAGTGACAGGAGAGTAGTGGTGAACAGTCTGGAGGAAGGTATATAGTGGGGTGCCCCAGGGGTCAATATTAGGACCACTGCTTTCCTTGATCTATATTAATGACCTGGACTTGGGTGTAAAGGGCACAATTTCAAAATTTGCAGATGGCACAAAACTTGGAAGTATTGTGATCTGTGAGGAGGATAGTGATAAACTTCAAGAGGACATAGACAGGCTGGTGGAATGGGCAGACATGGGGCAGATGGAATTTAATAAGAAGTGTGAAGTGAGGCTGTTCACCTGCTCCGTGTGTGGAAAGGGATTGAACTGATCATCCAACCTGTTGAGATAGCAGAAAGTTGACAAGTGACTGCAGGGATTGGATTCTGCTGTTATTGCTGCTGTTAATCACATCCAGGACTGAACCATGTTCATCAAGAGTGGGGTTTATATCTGCTGATGTTAATATTCTCTCTCGCTGGGCTAGAGTTTAATTCTGGCAGTTTGTTTTACTTTGTGACATTTACTTTCTAAATAATGTAGCTCCCTTTGGGTTATTCTCAAGGTTTTGTGGGATGAAACTGAACAGTGATTTACTTGTACTTCTTGCAATTTAGTGTATTATAGTCACTGCTCACAATGTGATCTGTTCTATATTGGGAAGACCAAACACAGATTGGGTGATCACTTTGAGGAACCTCCGTTCTGTCTGCAAGCGTGGTCCTGAATTTCCGGTCACTTCCCATTTTAATTCTCCGTCCCACTCCCACTCTGACCTCTCTGTCCTCGGCCTCCTGCACTGTTCCAATGAAGCTCAATGGGAGCTCGAGGAACAGCAGTTCATCTTTCAATTAGATACTTTACAACCTTCCGGACTCAACATTGAGTTCAGCAGTTTCTGCACCAACAGAGAGTTGTCGGGATCTGGAACGCTCCACTTGAAAAAAACCTGATTCTATCAGTCATTTTAAAAGGGAGTTGACAGGTACTTGAGAATGAGGAACTTACAGGCTTAGAAACAACAAGTGGGACTAAGCACGACTGCACTTTCAAAGAGCTAGCACAAACTCAAAGGGTTGAATGGCCTCCTTCTGTGCTCTAAGTTTCTATGATTCTAGGAGTTGGCCACTTAGGCCCTCAAGCCTGTTCTTCCATGCAATAAGATTATGGCTGATCTGTGACCTAACTCTATAAACCCATCTTTGTCCCAGATCCCTTAATACCTTTGGTTAACAAAGATCTATCAATATCAGATTTGAAATTAACATTGATCGAGCATCAACTGCTGTTTGTGGAAGAGAGTTCCAAACTTCTACCACCCTTTGTGTACAGAAGTGTTTCCTAACTTCACTCCTGGAAGGTCTAGCTCTAATGTTTACACCATGCCCCTGGTTCTAGATTCTCCAACCAGTGGAAATAGGGTAGATAGAGAGAAACCATCAGTTCCAATTAATATCACTGAAATTTTGATCAAATTACTCCTGTCTTCTAAATTTCAGGGAGTAGAACCTTCATAATGAGGTGATGCATTTTGACAGAAAGGATAAGGATAGGCAATACAGACTCAATGGCACACTTCGAAATAGTGTGCAGGGACAGAGGGACCTGGGGGTGCATGTGCATCGATCTTTGAAGGTGGCAGGACATAATGAGAGAGTAGTTAGAAAGACAGATGGGATCTTGGGCTTCGTAAATAGAAGTATTGAGTTCAATAGCAGGGAGGTTCTGGTGAACCTTTATAAAGCTCTGGCTAGGCCACAAATAGAATATTGCGTTCAGTCGTGGTCACCACACTTTAGGAAGGATGTGAAGGTCCTCGAGAGGGTGCAGAGGAGATTTACCAGAATAGTTCCCCAGGGATGAGAGAGTTTAGCTCAAAGGTAAGGTTGGAGAAGCTGGGATTGGTCTCCTGGCAGCAAAGGAGATTGAGGGGCAATCTGATAGAGGTGTTCAAAATAATTACAGGTTTAGAGAAGGTAGACAAAGAATAGCTGTTCCCATTAGCTGATGGTACAAGGTCCAGGGGACACAGATTTAAAGTTTTGGGAAAAAGATACAAGGAGGGATGTGAGGAAAAAGTTTTTTACATAGTGAGTGGTCAAGACCTGGAACTCTCTGCCTACGAGGGTGGTGGAAGTGGAGATGATCAATGATTTCAAAAGGAAATTGAATGGGCACTTGAGGGAAATAAACCTGCAGGACTACATGGATAGAGCGGGGGAATGGGACTGACTGGATTACTCTACAGAGAGCTGGCATGGAATCAGGAAGCTGAATGTCCTCCTTCTGTACTGTAATGACTATGATTCATTTGTGTAAACTCTCCTCGTAATTTAACCCTTGGAGTCCAGGTATCATTCAGATAAATCTACACTGCACACATTCCAAGGCCAATATATCCTTCCTAAGGTGTGGTGCCCAGACTGAACACAATACTCCAGGTGTGGTCTAATCAGGGCTTGGTATATCTCAGTACTGATACTGGACAACATTTCCCACAGATAGAACTAACCTTTTTCCTTCCACATTTAAAGGCGGTTGATATTCAGGTCCTCATGAATCAAGTGACTGTCAGATCTTATTTTATTTTTTTTTAAATTTAGAGATACAGCACTGAAACAGGCTCTTTGGCCCACCGGGTCTGTGCCGACCAACAACCACCCATTTATACTAATCCTACATTAACCCCATATTTCCTACCACATCGCCACCATTCTCCTACCACCTACCTGCACTCGGGGCAATTTACAACGGCCAATTTACCTATCAACTTGCAAGGTTTTGGCGGTGGGAGGAAACCGGAGCATCCGGTGGAAACCCATGCAGACATAGGGAGAACTTGTAAACTCCGCACAGGCAGTACCCAGAATTGAACCCGGGTCCATGGAGCTGAGGGGCTGCGGTGCTAACCACTGCGCCACTGTGCCGCACTAACATCTTGATGTGTTGTTTGAATTGAGTTTTCCCATCTGTCAATCCTCCCCTTCTAAGCCCCTGTAAAAGGAGTTTACAAAAGCTATCACTGTCAGTCCAGGATAGAAATTCACAACATTCTCTCCCCCTGGGCTGGCACAGGATGGCCACTCAGGTGTCCTGCTGCACATTGCCCCCTAGAAAGATGGCAGCAGTTAACCGGGGTCTGTCACCAGAAGAAGCCCCTGCAGCTGCCATCCTGCTTGGTACAAACATGGGACCAGGAGATTCTTATTGTGGGTTTGAGAGGGTGATTGGAAATTGGAAAACGTTCCCTGTTTTATACTGGGATTTGGGGCTGCGCTCAGTGTGCGAGAAGCTCACGTTGCCCCGGGGTTTACGAACCCACTCCCTCCAGCCTCCTCCTTCCATTTCCACTCAGTTTCCTGCACTTTTTCTCTAATTCCTTCCCAGATATGGTTCTCCTTGTCCTCACCTTCCACCCATCAGCCTCTACATTCAGTGCATCATCCTCCATCATTTCCCCCACCTCCAGCCTGATGCCACCAAACACATCTTTCCCTTCCCTTTCAGTGTTCCGGAGGGACCACTCCCTTTGTGACACCCTTATCCAAACCTCCATTACATCCAACATCCTCTCTCCCTCCCATGCAAGCCCAGGAGATGTAACACCTGCCCTTTTACCTTCTCCCTTCTCACTGTCCAAGACCCCAAACACTCCCTTAAGATGAAACAGTGATTTACTTGTACTTCTTTTAAGTTAGTATACTGTATTCACTGCTCATGATGCAGTCTCCTCTACAATGGGGAGATATAAACAGACTCGGTGACCGCTTTGCAGAACATTTCCGTTCAGACTGCAAGTGTGACCCTGAGCTTCTGATCGCCTGTCATTTTAATTCTCCACCTTGCTCCCATGCTGACCTCTCTGTCCTCAGTCTCCTACACTGTTTTAATGAAGCTCGAGGAACAGCACCTCAGCTTTCAATTAGACACTTTACAGCCTTCCAGACTCAACATTGAGTTCAACAATTTCACATCACAATCACCACACCCAGTTTTCCAGAGAGCAGCTGTTGGGAATAGTTCTACTATTCCCATTTAAACCTCTTCTGGACCCATCTTCTTTTAACTAGTACCATTACCATCTGCTTTTGCCTCTGTACTATCCTCCCTTTGCCATTCTCTTTTGTTCTTTCCTCTCCCTCTTCCCCTGCCTCTGTATTTGGTTAAATCCTGTTACATCATCTCTAACATTTTCCCATTCTAATAAAAGGACAAAGACCTGGAATGTTAACTCTCTTTCTCTCCACAGCTGCTGTCTTGACCTGAATATTTCCAGCATTTTCTGTTTTATTTCAGATTTCCAGCATCTGGAGTATTCTGCTTTCAGTCTCAGTGATCAGTTCTGAGTTACAAGGGGTCTAAACCTATGTCCCTTCTGTTACAATTCAGTGAGATGTAAACACTTACCACCTCCAGGCACTTACCCATTGTATCTTGAGACAGGGAGGCCAAAGAAGAAGAAGCACTTACCAGCACCTTGAGGAGAGATGGTGAGAAATTCCTTGTGTACATAGTAAGAATATAATCAATGTCTGTAAATCCTCTCCTTCGAACACCCTGTAAAAGGAGTTTATAAAAGTCATCAGTGTCAGTCCAGGATAGAAATCCAGAACAAACAATTCTAGTTTCTATGGACCATTTTTTCCTCTCTCGTTCCCCCAAAGCTGTAAATCCCTGTCCCACACACTTTCCCTCCTCCCTGTGCTGAAATGCAAACCCATGGCACCATCTGTACCATTTCTTTCCTCCACTGCCAGTTTTCTCCCTCCCTCCACTGTGGCTGGGTTCAGTTCTCCAGCCCCTATGTGCAGACTAGCAATCAAATCAATGATTTGCTCTCCTGGTCACTGGGACCTTGAAGCCCCGCCCACTCTCTGTGCCGTCACCAAGATGGCCGCGCATGCTCTCTGCTCCCCGCTGCAAAAGTGTCACCGGCACTCTCACGGCTATCAGTGACAGTGCGCATGCTCCAGATACAGGCCAGCAGTGCAGCTGCGCGCTGGCCTCCTGTAGAGCTAGTGAGGCACATTTACTGCCGCTGGAGATGCTGGGTAATAGAACTGCCACTGCTAATTTGTGAATAGAGATTGTTTTCTGCGATTAAATTGACATGAAATTAACAAACTACTCAACACGGTTCAGAGACACACGCAAACTCACACAGTCCCTCACAACAATGTCAGACTGCTAAAAGAAAAATCTTGCCAGCTAAGGCAACGAATGCAATATAAGTGAAATCACACGTTCCCACTGGAAGCAGCATTAATACTGTGAGAATAAGAAATACTGAAATATTGTTTCTACAGCTTGTGGAAAGTTACCAAGAAGTCATTTGTACTCAACATAATGAAATCACTGAAAAAGAGAACTGATAAGGGTATGTAAGTAGAGACCTTGGGACAGTACATCACTTAAAAATTGTGCTTAGGCAGATAAAAGAGAAACAGCAAGAATTAGAACAAAGGATGTAGTGAATAAGAAACTGCCCCACTAAGATAAAGGCTGACAGCTGCAAGTTAAAACACACAATGGAGAGCCAAATAAGGTAAAACAAAAACAAGAGTTAGGGGCTAGAAAGTTAGAGTAGGGGGAGAAGTAAACAGAGGAGGAGACTGTAGCAACCATAGGATAGGTTAGTGTCATAATACGTTATAACCAATAATGTAAAATAAAGGCGTGGACAAATGGATTTGTATTGTATAAACATGAACTGAATATGTTGATCGGTGTGCCTGCTTGTAGGACACCCGATCTTGCAAGAACGTTAAATAAACTTACTTCTTCAGAGTTTGACTTGGTGTAAATTATCAAGTGGGCTACGTTTCTTACAATTGGGGGCTCGTCCGGGATCTCTTCATCATTGCCGGGACCGCGGCCGACGACAGACGAGAAGACGCGTCCCGTTAATTTAAAAACGGTCTCGTTTCTCTCGTTGGTAGCGGACCCGAGTAATTGACTGAAAACGATCCTAGGGAAGTCACTCTGAACGAGTATTTAGTGCGGCAGGTACACACGTGAAGTCAGGCAACTCCGTGCACGGACCAAGGTAAGAAAAACGACTTTTAAGTATTATCTTGGTGACTTATGGTTAACTGTAGGATAAGACCTTCTAAGTACCAAAAGTCCTTGAGGAGTGAATTTTACAGTCCTGCAGTATAAGACCCTTCAGCTAGGAGGTGAGTACTGTCTGGTATAAGACCCTTCAGTTAGGAGGTGAATACCGTAAGGTATAAAAGAGAATCCAACAGGAGGGAAAATGTTAAAAGGTGTGTGTGTGAGAACAGAGTGTGATACAGAGAGAATCCAATAGGAGGGAGATTGTTAAAAGGTGTGTGTGAGAACAGATTGTGATACAGAGAGAATCCAATAGGAGGGAGATTGTTAAAGGTGTGTGTGAGAACAGATTGTGATACAGAGAGAATCCAATAGGAGGGAGATTGTTAAAAGGTGTGTGTGAGAACAGATTGTGATACAGAGAGAATCCAATAGGAGGGAGATTGTTAAAGGTGTGTGTGTGAGAACAGATTGTGATACAGAAAGAATCCAACAGTGGGGAGATTGTTAAAAGGTGTGTGTGTGAGAACAGAGTGTGATACAGAGAGAATCCAACAGTGGGGAGATTGTTAAAAGGTGTGTGTGTGAGAACAGAGTGTGATACAGAGAGAATCCAATAGGAGGGAGATTGTTAAAAGGTGTGTGTGAGAACAGATTGTGATACAGAGAGAATCCAATAGGAGGGAGATTGTTAAAGGTGTGTGTGTGAGAACAGATTGTGATACAGAAAGAATCCAACAGTGGGGAGATTGTTAAAAGGTGTGTGTGAGAACAGATTGTGATACAGAGAGAATCCAATAGGAGGGAGATTGTTAAAAGGTGTGTGTGAGAACAGATTGTGATACAGAGAGAATCCAATAGGAGGGAGATTGTTAAAGGTGTGTGTGTGAGAACAGATTGTGATACAGAAAGAATCCAACAGTGGGGAGATTGTTAAAAGGTGTGTGTGAGAACAGATTGTGATAGAGAGAGAATCCAACAGTGGGGAGATTGTTAAAAGGTGTGTGTGAGAACAGAGTGTGATACAGAGAGAATCCAATAGGAGGGAGATTGTTAAAAGGTGTGTGTGAGGACAGATTGTGATACAGAGAGAATCCAATAGGAGGGAGATTGTTAAAGGTGTGTGTGTGAGAACAGATTGTGATACAGAAAGAATCCAACAGTGGGGAGATTGTTAAAAGGTGTGTGTGAGAACAGATTGTGATACAGAGAGAATCCAATAGGAGGGAGATTGTTAAAGGTGTGTGTGTGAGAACAGATTGTGATACAGAAAGAATCCAACAGTGGGGAGATTGTTAAAAGGTGTGTGTGAGAACAGATTGTGATACAGAGAGAATCCAATAGGAGGGAGATTGTTAAAGGTGTGTGTGTGAGAACAGATTGTGATACAGAGAGAATCCAATAGGAGGGAGATTGTTAAAGGTGTGTGTGTGAGAACAGATTGTGATACAGAGAGAATCCAATAGGAGGGAGATTGTTAAAAGGTGTGTGTGTGAGAACAGATTGTGATACAGAAAGAATCCAACAGTGGGGAGATTGTTAAAAGGTGTGTGTGAGAACAGAGTGTGATACAGAGAGAATCCAATAGGAGGGAGATTGTTAAAAGGTGTGTGTGAGAACAGAGTGTGATACAGAGAGAATCCAATAGGAGGGAGATTGTTAAAGGTGTGTGTGTGAGAACAGATTGTGATACAGAGAGAATCCAATAGGAGGGAGATTGTTAAAAGGTGTGTGTGTGAGAACAGATTGTGATCCAGAAAGAATCCAACAGGAGGGAGATTGTTAAAAGGTGTGTGTGAGAACAGATTGTGATACAGAGAGAATCCAACAGGAGGGAGATTGTTAAAAGGTGTGTGTGAGAACAGAGTGTGATACAGAGAGAATCCAATAGGAGGGAGATTGTTAAAGGTGTGTGTGTGAACAGAGTGTGATACAGAGAGAATCCAACAGGAGGGAGATTGTTAAAGGTGTGTGTGTGAACAGAGTGTGATACAGAGAGAATCCAACAGGAGGGAGATTGTTAAAAGGTGTGTGTGAGAACAGATTGTGATACAGAGAGAATCCAATAGGAGGGAGATTGTTAAAGGTGTGTGTGTGAGAACAGATTGTGATACAGAGAGAATCCAACAGTGGGGAGATTGTTAAAAGGTGTGTGTGAGAACAGAGTGTGATACAGAGAGAATCCAATAGGAGGGAGATTGTTAAAGGTGTGTGTGTGAACAGAGTGTGATACAGAGAGAATCCAACAGGAGGGAGATTGTTAAAGGTGTGTGTGAGAACAGATTGTGATACAGAGAGAATCCAACAGTGGGGAGATTGTTAAAAGGTGTGTGTGAGAACAGAGTGTGATACAGAGAGAATCCAATAGGAGGGAGATTGTTAAAGGTGTGTGTGTGAACAGAGTGTGATACAGAGAGAATCCAACAGGAGGGAGATTGTTAAAAGGTGTGTGTGAGAACAGATTGTGATACAGAGAGAATCCAATAGGAGGGAGATTGTTAAAGGTGTGTGTGTGAGAACAGATTGTGATAGAGAGAATCCAACAGTGGGGAGATTGTTAAAAGGTGTGTGTGAGAACAGAGTGTGATACAGAGAGAATCCAATAGGAGGGAGATTGTTAAAGGTGTGTGTGTGAACAGTGTGTGATACAGAGAGAATCCAACAGGAGGGAGATTGTTAAAAGGTGTGTGTGAGAACAGATTGTGATACAGAGAGAATCCAATAGGAGGGAGATTGTTAAAAGGTGTGTGTGAGAACAGATTGTGATACAGAGAGAATCCAATAGGAGGGAGATTGTTAAAAGGTGTGTGTGAGAACAGATTGTGATACAGAGAGAATCCAATAGGAGGGAGATTGTTAAAAGGTGTGTGTGAGAACAGATTGTGATACAGAAAGAATCCAACAGTGGGGAGATTGTTAAAAGGTGTGTGTGAGAACAGAGTGTGATACAGAGAGAATCCAACAGGAGGGAGATTGTTAAAAGGTGTGTGTGAGAACAGAGTGTGATACAGAGAGAATCCAATAGGAGGGAGATTGTTAAAGGTGTGTGTGTGAGAACAGATTGTGATCCAGAAAGAATCCAACAGGAGGGAGATTGTTAAAAGGTGTGTGTGAGAACAGATTGTGATACAGAGAGAATCCAATAGGAGGGAGATTGTTAAAAGGTGTGTGTGAGAACAGATTGTGATACAGAGAGAATCCAATAGGAGGGAGATTGTTAAAAGGTGTGTGTGAGAACAGATTGTGATACAGAAAGAATCCAACAGTGGGGAGATTGTTAAAAGGTGTGTGTGAGAACAGAGTGTGATACAGAGAGAATCCAACAGGAGGGAGATTGTTAAAAGGTGTGTGTGAGAACAGAGTGTGATACAGAGAGAATCCAATAGGAGGGAGATTGTTAAAGGTGTGTGTGTGAGAACAGATTGTGATCCAGAAAGAATCCAACAGGAGGGAGATTGTTAAAGGTGTCAGAGAACAGAGTGAGATACCCCATTCTAATCGACAACACTGTTTCTGCCTTCACAGATGCTGCCAGACCTGTTGAGTATTTCCAGCACTTTCTTGCTTCATTGAGGAAGCTGCCACATGGCAAAAGGTCAATTCCTCTCCACCACCCCCTCTCCGCACCCCCCCCGGATATAGCCAGATTCAGATTGACTCTCCCACAGCTGGGAACAGATTCTGAGACATTGAAAGCTGCTATCTGTTGGGTGACTCACTCTGGGCTGGGTGAATTGTGGTTTAAGCAGCTAGCCTCATGCGATATCAGAACTGGTCAGAGCCATTGCTTCCTCTTTTGCTCCTGGAATGGACAGATGCAGTCAAGTTGGTGAAGGTCTTTGGTTATAAACTCTTATCTCACTCCACAGGTATTTTAAATGTGCTCTGGGACAATCTGAGTTTGTGTGTGCCTCTGAACCATGTAGTGGGACTCTGTGTTAGTTTGATTGTGTCTCTGAACTCTGTTAGGACAGTGAAGCACTGCCTGGTGCAACAGAGCTTACTGCTGTCTCTGGGCTTTAGCGCCCCCACAAATAGCCTCACCCCCCCAGTCTAATTACGCTCCCCTTTAAACAGAACTCCACCCCCCCCCCCACCTCACCCCATGTAATTATACTCCTCTCAGAACAGACCCCCCCGCTCCCGTATAAATAAAAGCAAAATACTGTGGATGCTGGAAATCCAAAACACAAACCGAAAGTGCTGGAAGTACTCAGCAGGTCTGGCAGCTTCTGTGGAGAGAGAAATGGAGTTAACATTTCAGGTCGGTGACCTTTGATCAGAACTGGGAAAGGTTAGAAATGAAAGAGGTTTTAAGCAACTGAAGGGGATGGCGGAAGAGAACAAAACAGACCCCTGTCTAATTCCCCCTCCCTGTGAACAAACCCTGTTTAATTCCCCCCTCCCTGTGAACAGACCCTGTCTAATTCCCCCCTCCCTGTGAACAGACCCTGTCAAAATCCCTCCTCCCTGTGAACAGACCCTGTCTAATTGCCCCTCCCTGTGAACAGACCCTGTCTAATTCCCACCTCCCTGTGAACAGACCCTGTCTAATTCGCCCCTCCCTGTGAACAGACCCTGTCTAATTGCCCCCTCCCTGTGAACAGACCCTGTTTAATTCCCCCCTCCCTGTGAACAGACCGTCTAATTCCCCCCTCCCTGTGAACAGACCCTGTCTAATTCCCCCCTCCCTGTGAACAGACCCTGTCTAATTCCCCCCTCCCTGTGAACAGACCCTGTCTAATTCCCCCCCCTGTGAACAGACCCTGTCTAATTCCCCCCTCCCTGTGAACAGACCCTGTCTAATTCCCCCCTCCCTGTGAACAGACCCTGTTTAATTCCCCCCTCCCTGTGAACAAACCGTCTAATTCCCCCCTCCCTGTGAACAGACCCTGTCTAATTGCCCCCTCCCTGTGAACAGACCCTGTGGAATTCCCCCCTCCCTGTGAACAGACCCTGTCTAAATCCCCCCTCCCTGTGCAGACCCTGTCTAATTACCCCTCCCTGTGAACAGACCCTTTCTAATTCCCACCTCCCTGTAAACAGACCCTGTCTAATTCCCACCTCCCTGTAAACAGACCCTGTCTAAATCCCCCCTCCCTGTGAACAGACCCTGTCTAATTGCCCCTCCCTGTGAACAGACCCTGTCTAATTGCCCCTCCCTGTGAACAGACCCTGTCTAATTCCCCCCTCCCTGTGAACAGACCCTGTCTAATTCCCCCCTCCCTGTGAACAGACCCTGTCTAATTCCCCCCTCCCTGTGAACAGACCCTGTTTAATTCCCCCCTCCCTGTGAACAGACCCTGTTTAATTCCCCCCTCCCTGTGAACAGACCGTCTAATTGCCCCCTCCCTGTGAACAGACCCTGTCTAATTGCCCCCTCCCTGTGAACAGACCCTGTGGAATTCCCCCCTCCCTGTGAACAGACCCTGTCTAAATCCCCCCTCCCTGTGAACAGACCCTGTCTAAATCCCCCCTCCCTGTGAACAGACCCTGTCTAATTCCCCCCTCCCTGTGAACAGACCCTGTCTAATTCCCCCCTCCCTGTGAACAGACCCTGTCTAATTCCCCCCTCCCTGTGAACAGACCCTGTCTAATTGCCCCCTCCCTGTGAACAGACCCTGTGGAATTCCCCCCTCCCTGTGAACAGACCCTGTCTAAATCCCCCCTCCCTGTGAACAGACCCTGTCTAATTCCCACCTCCCTGTAAACAGACCCTGTCTAATTCCCACCTCCCTGTAAACAGACCCTGTCTAATTCCCACCTCCCTGTAAACAGACCCTGTCTAATTCCCACCTCCCTGTAAACAGACCCTGTCTAAATCCCCCCTCCCTGTGAACAGACCCTGTCTAATTGCCCCTCCCTGTGAACAGACCCTGTCTAATTGCCCCTCCCTGTGAACAGACCGTCTAATTGCCCCTCCCTGTGAACAGACCCTGTGGAATTCCCCCCTCCCTGTGAACATACCCTGTGGAATTCCCCCCTCCCTGTGAACAGACCCAGTCTAATTGCCCCTCCCTGTGAACAGACCCTGTTTAATTCCCCCCTCCCTGTGAACAGACCCTGTTTAATTCCCCCCTCCCTGTGAACAGACCCTGTCTAATTCCCCCCTCCCTGTGAACAGACCCTGTCTAACTCCCCCCTCCCTGTGAACAGACCCTGTCTAACTCCCCCCTCCCTGTGAACAGACCCTGTCTAATTCCCCCCTCCCTGTGAACAGACCCTGTGGAATTCCCCCCTCCCTGTGAACAGACCCTGTCTAATTCCCCCCTCCCTGTGAACAGACCGTCTAATTCCCCCCTCCCTGTGAACAGACCCTGTGGAATTCCCCCCTCCCTGTGAACAGACCCTGTGGAATTCCCCCCTCCCTGTGAACAGACCCTGTGGAATTCCCCCCTCCCTGTGAACAGACCCTGTGGAATTCCCCCCTCCCTGTGAACAGACCCTGTCGAATTCTTTAATTTGATTTAATTCCTGTCCAGATCAGCAGCTGGGAGTCCAAAACATGCAACAAACACAAAATAGCTCCACACCCCTGCACCTTTAATTCATGACCAGCTAAATAGAGGGGCGGACATCGAGCAAGAACATGCAGAGTCTCGCTAGCATTCTGTCCCTCTGCGCACAGGATGATCCCAGCCCCAGACATATTCTTCACTGCAGAAATGTGTTCTGCCTGTCCCCCTCCCCCTATCAGTACACTGGGAACCAAAACCTGAGCTTGGTGGCCCCTCCCCCTGAACAGAGAACAGACACACAGAAACATTGGTTGGCACAGGAATGGGATGAGGGAGGCTATTCAGCCCTTCCAGCCTGTCCCATCAATGTTAGATCATGGCTACTCTGTCCCTTTCCTCCATTTTTCCACAAGAGAGAGACAGAGACAGTCAGGGAGCAGACATGCAGAGAGGGAAAGAAAACACTGGGCTAGACTTTGACTTGGTGCAATAGTACAAACTGGGTGGTTGTGAACTGGCCGCCCATTTCACATCTCTTCCCTGTTCTTACATCAACGCAAGTCAAACCCGCGAGAGATGGAAAGCAACATCCTGGTTCATTATCACCTGTACAGTACCATGGCACTGAGTCCAAATCTCCCGCAGTGAGAGGCACTGAGACACAGAAAGCAGAGATTCAGGGAGAAGGATAGAACTGAGTGAGAGAGAAATAAACAGGGAGGGAGAGAGAAACCCAGAAATCAGTGATAGGAACTGAGAGCAGAAGGCAGGGATACTGAGTAACTGACAAAAACAGAAGGGCTGAAGAGATGGGCAGGCAGAAAGAGAGAGGAAAGAGATTTAAAAAGAACTTGTAGAAATATAGAGAGGCAGAGCTATAAAGGATGTCAAGAGATAGCGATCTCCAGATAGAGATTTAAAGAAAGATACTGAGATATAAAGAAAGACATGGAGAGGCAGAGAGCCAGGGAGGTGAAGAGATGGAGAGGGTGAAATATACAGGTTACATTGGGTGCTCTGGAGCAGCGAATCTCAACCTTTGTGTTTCTGAGGCCCCTCTCTTTTTTATCCCCCTAAAGATATTTTATTCATAAAAATCTGTTAAAAAATACATCACAAAACAGTTCAAAGTTGACATTCCAGAAAGTGCAAAAGAAATCAGATTCCTTCAATACAGAAAGTGAGTTGCCTCACAACTCTTTCCATTCCATTTTACATGCAATGCACATTTGCATTACACAGTAAAACCATATTTACATGCAAATACCAGAGCAGTTTTACACAGGTTCCAGACCCTCGGTATACTATGGCAGGAGGACCTTACACAGTGGTCTTTCCCCATTGAGCCTTTGCAGCGGCTGCCCCAAGTTTTAGGACGTCCCGCAGCATGTAGTCCTGGACCTCGGAATGTGCCAGTTTGCAACACTGGGTCGTGGACAACTCTTTGCGTTGGAAGACCAACAAGTTTCGGGCAGACCAAAGGGCGTCTTGCACTGAATTGATAGTCCTCCAGCAGCAGTTGATATGTATCTCAGTGTGCGTCCCTGGAACAGCCCGCAGAGCACAGACTCCTGTGTTACAGAGCTGCTCGGATGAACCTCGACAAAAAACACTGCATCTCTTTCCACACCTGCTTTGCAAAGACACATTCCAGAAGGAGGTGGGCAACTGTCTCTTTCCCACTGTCGCCATCTCAAGGGCAACATGTGGAGGGGGCGAGACTCCGGGCATGCAGGAAGGATCTGACGGGGAGAGCCCTTCTCATCACCAGCCAAGCTACATCTTGGTGCTTGTTTGAAAGTTCTGGTGATGAGGCGTTCTGCCAATTGACTTTGGCAGTCTGCTCAGGGAACCATCCGACAGGATTCACCATCTCCTTTTCCCGTAGGGCCTCGAGGACATTCCGTGCAGACCACTGCCTGATGGATTGGTGGTCAAAGGTGTTTTTCTGCACTAACTTGTTCGCGAAGGATAGGTATGGTATGGCACAGTCCAACTGAATGGAGCGTTCTGCAGCAATATCGCCAGGCGCATCCTTCACAACACTGGGGACAGACAGAACCTCAGCACGTAGTGACACTTGGTGTTTGCGTACTGGGGTTCTACGCACAGCTTGATGCAACCACACACAAAGGTGGTCATCAGGATGAGGGCGATGTTATACAGTCATTTAAAATGCAAGAGGGGGCTATTCGGTGCTCAGATCTTGCCCATTGTCATGTTAATCCAGGTACCAGGGCTGCTTTTACCAGAGACATTCCAGGAAGCTGCTTTTTGATGATCTGTGAACTTATCCTTACAAGGTCATTATTGAGAACATTTGCTGCATCTTTCAGTGAATCTACAGGAGAACAGTGACATGGCTAGGCCAGTCTGTCCAGAAGCGACTAAACTCTCTTTAAAGCTGCCATTAAGGTGTTAATTCCTTATCATTGTCCCAGGGGACAATGGGGGAGAGGGAGGGGGGGGGGAAAAGAGAGGAGGGGGGGGGGAAAGAGAGGAGGAGGGGGGGGGGAAAGAGAGGAGGAGGGGGGGGAAAAGAGAGGAGGAGGGGGGGGAAAAGAGAGGAGGAGGGGGGGGAAAAGAGAGGAGGAGGGGGGGGGAAAAGAGAGGAGGGGGGGGGGAAAGAGAGGAGGGGGGGGGGAAAGAGAGGAGGGGGGGGGAAAGAGAGGAGGGGGGGGAAAAGAGAGGAGGGGGGGAAAAGAGAGGAGAGGGGAAAAGAGAGGAGGAGGGGGGGGGAAAGAGAGGAGGAGGGGGGGGGAAAGAGAGGAGGAGGGGGGGGGGAAAAGAGAGGAGGGGGGGGGGGGAAAAGAGAGGAGGAGGGGGGGGAAAAGAGAGGAGGAGGGGGGGGGAAAGAGAGGAGGAGGGGGGGAAAAGAGAGGAGGAGTGGGGGGGGAAAAGAGAGGAGGAGGGGGGGAAAAGAGAGGAGGAGGGGGGGAAAAGAGAGGAGGAGGGGGGGAAAAGAGAGGAGGAGGGGGGGGGAAAAGAGAGGAGGGGGGGGAAAGAGAGGAGGGGGGGGAAAGAGAGGAGGGGGGGGAAAGAGAGGAGGGGGGGGGAAAGAGAGGAGGGGGGGGGAAAGAGAGGAGGGGGGGGAAAGAGAGGAGGGGGGGGGAAAGAGAGGAGGGGGGGGGAAAGAGAGGAGGGGGCGGGGGGGAAAGAGAGGAGGGGGCGGGGGGGGAAAAGAGAGGAGGGGCGGGGGGGGAAAAGAGAGGAGGGGGCGGGGGGGGGAAAAGAGAGGAGGGGGCGGGGGGGAAAAGAGAGGAGGGGGCGGGGGGAAAAGAGAGGAGGGGGCGGGGGGGAAAAGAGAGGAGGGGGCGGGGGGGAAAGAGAGGAGGGGGCGGGGGGGGAAAGAGAGGAGGGGGCGGGGGGGGAAAGAGAGGAGGGGCGGGGGGGGAAGAGAGGAGGGGCGGGGGGGGAAGAGAGGAGGGGCGGGGGGGAAAGAGAGGAGGGGCGGGGGGGGAAAGAGAGGAGGGGCGGGGGGGGAAAAGAGAGGAGGGGGGGGAAAAGAGAGGAGGGGCGGGGGGGAAAAGAGAGGAGGGCGGGGGGGAAAAGAGAGGAGGGGGCGGGGGGGGGAAAGAGAGGAGGGGGCGGGGGGGGGAAAGAGAGGAGGGGGCGGGGGGGAAAGAGAGGAGGGGCGGGGGGGGAAGAGAGGAGGGGCGGGGGGAAGAGAGGAGGGGCGGGGGGAAGAGAGAGGGGGCGGGGGGGAAAAGAGAGGAGGGGCGGGGGGGGGAAAAGAGAGGAGGGGCGGGGGGGGGAAAAGAGAGGAGGGCGGGGGGGGAAGAGAGGAGGGGGCGGGGGGGGAAAAGAGAGGAGGGGGCGGGGGGGGGGAAAAGAGAGGAGGGGCGGGGGGGGGAAAAGAGAGGAGGGGGCGGGGGGGGAAAGAGAGAGGGGCGGGGGGGAAAAGAGAGGAGGGGGCGGGGGGGGAAAAGAGAGGAGGGGGCGGGGGGGGAAAAGAGAGGAGGGGGCGGGGGGGGAAAGAGAGGAGGGGGCGGGGGGGGAAAAGAGAGGAGGGGGCGGGGGGGGAAAAGAGAGGAGGGGGCGGGGGAAAAGAGAGGGCTGGGAAAGAGAGGACGGGGCGGGGGGGAAAAGAGAGGAGAGCGAAAAGAGAGGAGGGCGGGGGAAAAGAGAGGAGGGGGCGGGGGGGAAAAGAGAGGAGGGGGCGGGGGGGAAAAGAGAGGAGGGGGCGGGGGGGGAAAAGAGAGGAGGGGGCGGGGGGGAAAAGAGAGGAGGGGGCGGGGGGAAAAGAGAGGAGGGGGCGGGGGGGAAAAGAGAGGAGGGGGCGGGGGGAAAAGAGAGGAGGGGGCGGGGGGGAAAAGAGAGGAGGGGCGGGGGGAAAAGAGAGGAGGGGGCGGGGGGGAAAGAGAGGAGGGGGCGGGGGGGAAAAGAGAGGAGGGGGCGGGGGGGAAAAGAGAGGAGGGGGCGGGGGGAAAAGAGAGGAGGGGGCGGGGGGGAAAAGAGAGGAGGGGCGGGGGGGAAAAGAGAGGAGGGGCGGGGGGGAAAAGAGAGGAGGGGGCGGGGGGAAAAGAGAGGAGGGGGCGGGGGGAAAAGAGAGGAGGGGGCGGGGGGGAAAAGAGAGGAGGGGGGGGAAAAGAGAGGAGGAGGGGGGGAGGGGAAAGAGAGGAGGAGGGGGGGAAAGAGGAGGAGGGGGGAAAGAGAGGAGGAGGGGGGGGAAAGAGAGGAGGAGGGGGGGGAAAGAGAGGAGGAGGGGGGGGGGAAAGAGAGGAGGAGGGGGGGGAAAAGAGAGGAGGAGGGGGGGGAAAGAGAGGAGGAGGGGGGGGGAAAGAGAGGAGGAGGAGGGGGGAAAGAGGGGATGAGGGGGGGGGAAAGAGGGGAGGAGGGGGGGGGAAAGAGGGGAGGAGGGGGGGGGAAAGAGGGGAGGAGGGGGGGGGAAAGAGGGGAGGAGGGGGGGGGAAAGAGGGGAGGAGGGGGGGGGAAAGAGGGGAGGAGGGGGGGGAAGAGGGGAGGAGGGGGGGGGAAAGAGGGGAGGAGGAGGGGGGGGAAAGAGGGGAGGAGGGGGGGGAAAGAGGGGAGGAGGGGGGGGGAAAGAGGGAGGAGGGGGGGGGAAAGAGGGAGGAGGGGGGGGAAAGAGGGGAGGAGGGGGGGGAAAGAGGGGAGGAGGGGGGGGGAAAGAGGGAGGAGGGGGGGGGAAAGAGGGGAGGAGGGGGGGGGGAAAGAGGGGAGGAGGGGGGGGGGAAAGAGGGGAGGAGGGGGGGGAAAGAGGGGAGGAGGGGGGGGGAAAGAGGGGAGGAGGGGGGAAAGAGGGGAGGAGGGGGGGGAAGAGGGGAGGAGGGGGGGGAAGAGGGGAGGAGGGGGGGGAAAGAGGGGAGGAGGGGGGGAAAGAGGGGAGGAGGGGGGAAAGAGGGGAGGGGGGAAAGAGGGAGGGGGGGAAGAGGGGAGGGGGGGGGAAAGAGGGGAGGAGGGGGGGGAAAGAGGGGAGGAGGGGGGGAAAGAGAGGAGAGGGGGGAAAGAGGGGAGGAGAGGGGGGAAAGAGGGGAGGAGGGGGGGGGAAAGAGGGAGGAGGGGGGGAAAGAGGGGAGGAGGGGGGGGAAAGAGGGGAGGAGGGGGGGGAAAGAGGGGAGGAGGGGGGGGGAAAGAGGGGAGGAGGGGGGGGGAAAGAGGGGAGGGGGGGGGGAAAGAGGGGAGGAGGGGGGGGGAAAGAGGGGAGGAGGGGGGGGAAAGAGGGGAGGAGGGGGGGGAAAGAGGGAGGAGGGGGGGGAAAGAGGGGAGGAGGGGGGGGAAAGAGGGGAGGAGGGGGAAGAGAGGAGGAGGGGGGGGAAGAGAGGAGGAGGGGGGGGGAAGAGAGGAGGAGGGGGGGGGGAAGAGAGGAGGAGGGGGGGGGGAAGAGAGGAGGAGGGGGGGGAAGAGAGGAGGAGGGGGGGGGGAAAGAGGAGGAGGGGGGGAAAGAGAGGGGGGGAAAGAGAGGAGGGGGGAAAAGAGGAGGAGGGGGGAAAAAGAGGAGGAGGGGGGAAAAAGAGGAGGAGGGGGGAAAAGAGGAGGAGGGGGGAAAAAGAGGAGGAGGGGGGGAAAAGAGGAGGAGAGGGGGGGAAAAGAGGAGGAGGGGGGGAAAAGAGGAGGGGGGAAAGAGGGGAGGAGGGGAAGAGGGGAGAGGGGGGGAAGGGAGGGGGGGGAAAGAGAGGAGGAGGGGGGGGAAAGAGAGGAGGAGGGGGGAAGAGAGGAGAGGGGGGAAGAGAGGGGGGGAAAGAGAGGAGGAGGGGAGGGGAAAGAGAGGAGGAGGGGGGGGAAAGAGAGGAGGAGGGGGGGGAAAGAGAGGAGGAGGGGGGGGAAAGAGAGGAGGAGGGGGGGGAAAGAGAGGAGGAGGGGGGGAAAGAGAGGAGGGGGGGGAAGAGAGGAGGAGGGGGGGGAAGAGAGGAGGAGGGGGGGGGGAAGAGAGGAGGAGGGGGGGGGGGAAGAGAGGAGGAGGGATGGGAGGAGAGGAGGAGGGGGGGGAAGAGAGGAGGAGGGGGGGGGGAAGAGAGGAGGAGGGGGGGGGGAAGAGAGGAGGAGGGGGGGGAAAGAGAGGAGGAGGGGGGGGAAAGAGAGGAGGAGGGGGGGGAAAGAGAGGAGGAGGGGGGGAAAGAGAGGGGGGGAAAGAGAGGAGGGGGGGAAAAGAGGAGGAGGGGGGAAAAAA